>NC_056725.1:1559712338-1560049838 GCF_019279795.1 Protopterus annectens
GCAGAAATGCCTGCAGGCGCACTCAGCTGTAATGAGTTTTGACTTTGTCACAGTTTTCTGTTCCTTCCCTTGCTGTGGAATGCCAACTAAAAGTTTGTACTGGTTGCCTATGGAAGTCTCAAAAGTATCTTAATAAGGCAAATGATCAGATGTTTCCTGGTCCACTGGTTTCTCCTTAATTTGGGGAGCCACTGCTCTATCCTGCTGTGATGTCATCTGAGTTAGATTTTCTACACAAAATCCTTCACTATGCAGGTGACCCATAACCTCAATTTCTATTGCTTTAAATTCTTCATCACTAATCTTCTTTTCTACTTTTCCTCTGTTTTATTTTTTGTACTGTAAAATGTTCACGTCCAGATGCCTTTGCCTGTATTTCTCTTCAAATATATTTGATATGATCTTTTTGTATTAATTAATTTTACTTTCTCCTGTACATAGATATTGTAGCATATTAAATCTCTCTTTCTTTCCCATGTCCATATTTCATTTTTATACCCATCAAAAGTCTCTAGATTTTGTTCTTTATATTTTGGCACTTCCTAAGTTGCTTCTTTTTCCAAACAGCTGAAGGTTTCTTGGTCTATATAATGTTTTTCATAAATCTGTTGTATTAATGAACACAGATTTTTATTTAAAGCTTCTGACAGTTTTTGTTGTGGAAGTATTTTTCTCTCTTAATCTTTTTGTATATCTTCTGTCTACAAATTCTGGGCATCTTGCATAATAGTAACAATACATAATTTCTTGCTCATCTTCAATAGTCCACTCTGTCTTCTTTATGGCTCTTTTTTGGCCTATCAATTTTTGTGATTTTTGTGGATTGCTATTTCCTTCTACAACAGAAGTACAACAGTAGAACAGTCCCCCTGGGCCTAGCCTAGCTCCACTGTAGGAATGCTTCTGTGTCTTAAGGATTCTACACTATCATTTTTTCTAGTCCTGGTACAAGAGCGCCTACCAGGATTGGACACTTTTTTTATCCTGGGTCTTGTGCACCCAGCTATCTTGTTTATTTTTTACCTACTTCCATCTATGATATATGCTATATAAAATACAGTCTTTATATCAGTGTCATTTTGGCGAGATTTTGTGAAAAACAAGGTCTGCCTTATGAAGGTACTCACCAAGACTTGAGGATGAATATAATTCCAGCAATACTACTCTCCTTTGCTTGCTGACTTATCATCTCTCCATTTGGACCAAAACTCTTCTGTAAGTTCAATGTACATATACTCTATAACATCACCAACCATCTGCTGCAGATCACCCTTAAATCCCAGCAGATAAAGACTATCTAAAAGAATGCAGCTAGTCTCCAATTTCTCCAGTGTCACATTTCTAACAAACTTTATTAACCACATGGAACATTATTCTTAGCCTTTCAGTGCTTTAGAAATGCCAAGAATTTCCAACCAAAATATCCTAAACCTTCTTGATTTATAAGAAATGTTAGCAAAGACAAACCATGCAACCATCTTTTCATCATAATATCTATAGTTAAAGAAAAATGTAAGTGGATTAGTAGTAACTTGAATTAGTTATGTTAAATTTAGCATAATTAAATGAATTGCACTTGTCTGAACCTAAATAGTAATACTAGATATAATTTATAATGTGTAACTTCAATATTAGGAAAGAATTGTCATGGAGTTACAAATTCCTTCATAGGGGTCATATTAGTATTACACAACATAATACCCTGATGAACACTTCCATCTACAGTGTTATATTTCCTGATGAAGCACTGATTTGTGAAATCTTGTTTTTTTATTATTTAGTTCATTAAATAATATTCTGTGGTCATACCTCTCAAACTCTCAGTGCAAGAAATCCAGGCAAAGTCAAAGACTTTAATTGTTGCTGTTATAAACTTAGAAAGTTGCTAGAATAACATATTTTGCATTAGTGTGCTTTTTCTAAAGGATATGAAGTCTGAAACTCAAATGTCTGCCACTATTTAATTACTTCAATTCTCACTGAATTGTCAGAAAACAAATTTTATGAAGAAAATGGTGACTGCAAACTGGGAGCCATAACTGACTCTCCGGCTGACACGGACATCCCCCAAAAAGGCCTTACTGAGACGTCACCTGGTGTCAAAGTCATGGCCTCAAGCTAAATGCCAATAAATGCATAGTCATCCCATTTGGGAAAAACAAAACACCCACGAATTACCACATAGATAGCAGCCCACTTAATACAGAAAAGGTAATAAGAGATCTGGGGACCCAGGTAAATAGCAATCTCTCCTTTGACAATCATATTGCCAAAGTAGTTAGGAAATTCTTCTATGTAGCCCATCTAATTACTGAAGGGTTCGCATCTCAATCCAAGAGGATTACTGGCCTCAAACATATCTCCTATGCAGACCGACTGAAAAAACTCCGGCTGTACTTAGTGGTATATCGCTTACTCAGAGGTGATCTCGGCCTTACAAAGCCATGTCCAACTCAGAATTGATAGACATGCTCCACCTAAAGAAATCCAAGTCACTGCGAGCCACATGCTCTAGTGAGCTAAACCTTGCCACAACAATAAATAGAACATGCTGGAGGTGAAGATTCCTGTCACAGAGACTCCCCATGCTTTGGAACAAAATTCCTAACTACATTAGGCAAGCCCATCACTAATACTCTTCAAGAGAAACCTTGACGAGTGGATGGGTAACAGAAAATACACCTCTAGGATCCCTTCACTGGCTCTGCTTGACAGAGGATCAGTTAATTAATAAATGGGGCGGTGAAAGCCGACACACTCTGGCTACCTATGAACCTAATTCTGAAAATCTGGAAAGTTGAAGAGGTATGTCCATGGCTCCAGTGTCATTTTGTTTTATTTGTATTTTTGTTTTGGTGAACTAGATTTTTCTGCAATGATTGTTTCATTTGTTTGGGTTCATCTTAAAGATTAAATTTCATCTTCTGAATGAACTACAGTTATGTTATCTGGTTGTGTTACAAAAAGTTAGGAAATCCCAATGGTGGAGCATGGTAGAAGAGGAGGAATACATGGTTATCAAGTCTAGCTGATAAAGACAGCCTTTGTCAATGCAAATGGATGAAAAGGTATGCATGGACAGAAAGGCAGTTCTTGCAGTGATGCAAGTGTTGCAGTCAACACCAGAGGAGAGGTTAAGCCATTCACAATAAAAATGCCCTCATAGTCAGGAAACCTTGACGAGTGGATGGGTAACATAATAAAGGCACAAGCAAACCAATGCCTGCCTTTATAACAGTGCGCACATCTCACCCCTGCAGTCTGGGATCTCCCACCACAGGGAAACAAAGGGTATTCATCAGGGGAAGAAGGGGATGAGAACACAATAAAAACATAGAGATTACAAGATAGCAGTGATTCTATAGCTGATGTTTTGTATCTATTTACTTTTATCATATATTTTCAATTATAAGAAATAAGAAATACAGCAAAAAAGTGCTTGCATTTCAGAATGGAATTCCAAATAAATAAGAAAGACACAACTAATGATGACAGAAATGACACACAGGCTGGACAACCTGCACAATGATCATAGGGTCTAATTATGTAATCTAATGTGCATTCCAGTAACAATCCTAGTGCAGTATGATTTCACAACATAAATCATCGGCATTTAATGCAAAACAACAGAGGAGAGACTGAAAGTGCTTGATGAATAGTGTTAAAAATATTTATAACAGCACACCAGTCAGTTCTAAAGTAATATATTCATAGAAGGTCAGAAGGCCAAACTGTCTCATTTAAAATCATATGACTACTTTTAAAAATTTACTCAGCAAATCCCCACCTGAGCATTATAACTGCCTTACTATCAGAACAATGGATTGCAATAAACAAAAATCCAATCATTTTGTTTTGTAATAACAGGAACCAATCTTCCTAAATTTATTGCTTTCTAGCCTACACTGTGAATTTTACTGAGCAGAGAAAACAGTTTCCCATCCTCTGACTGGCTTTGTAAGTTAATTTCAGGCATACAAAATCTGTCAATAGTAAAAGAATTCATAACAGCATTCTGAAATACAGGCATTCCCATTCTGTGAAGAAAATGAAAAAAGACAACACAAATGCAGTGTCTCTGCAGTTAATTCTGTTAGAATTCTTACCAGAGATACTGCTTTTCAGTCATTAACTATACAGAACATAACAATAAATATTAATTCCTCACAGCACCTGTTTTATGAAACCAGAAACCCAGTACTTTATTTCATGTTGTTGGTAACATTAAGCAGGAAAGGTCGTCATCTAGTCACTATTAAAAGTGAACAACATAATAAAGTTCTGATATCAAATCTATATTAAGGGTGATTTTCAGAAGTTATGACACATATTACATAGAGCGAATGCACAGAGAAATGCAGGGGAAAGATCATCTCCATATTCAGAGACAGCTGCACACTATATCTATATAAGGGGTATGCTACTGCTCACTAAGCTGGGCACAAATACAAGAACAAGAGTGATGAAGCAGTTTGGAGACAAGTATTCTGCAAACAACAAATGTCAACAGAAACTTAATTACATCTCAGTAGACAGGCGCAATGTCATAAAGGTATGGAACCACTGCTGGTTATATGTCAATGCTCTCTCTCTGCAGCTACTTCACACACCTTGTCCACCTGAAAGGAACATTCTCTAAACTATATTATGTGCTTATTAAATGCATTCTTCTGGCTGGAGATATATAGCTGAATCCAGGCCTCACTATCCAAGCACAAAACCCACAAATAAATCTTACTCTACAGTTATCCAGCCAGCATAATTCATACAACACAAATAACCAAGCAGCTAGAAATTTTTCAAAAGACTTAAAGTTTGCTTTTTTAAACATTAATAGTACAAATAATGAATGGGCTAGTCTAAAAGTAAGGCTTATTACCACAATCCCACTAATATTATGCTTAACTGAAACATTTCTAAAGGATAACTATCATCTGTGCATTCTCATTCATTCAGTCTCATTACACATTGTTCTTTGAGAACAGACTAGAGGACAGACAAGGGAGATGTTGCAGTTTTGATCATGGAAAGCATATCTCTGTCAAAACTATAACTAAATCCACGCATAAGGTAAACAAATTCCTCAACTAAATACTACTTAACCTGGCATTGGGAAGTCACACCAACCTAAACACATGCATCACTTATATCCTTCTACCATTCAGAATAACTATATTTCAACAACTGCTCCCAATATATATTCCACAGAGGAGTCGCACATAATTTCATATTCCTGGTCATATGTGCATGCACACATACACACCATCAATGCCTCTACCCCACCTTCCCATCCTCTTAATAAACTACTGCTTTTCTACAGTTTGCAACAGCTAGCCGACCTATAAAACCCAACCCAGTAACAGAAAACAACGCAGGTCCTCCTTATTACTAATATAACAGCTAGATCCACCAAAACAGAAATCCTGCCCAATAATTTGAGTCAGTGACAGATTAAGTGTACCTTTGACCCTGGGCTGTTTTCAAACTATGGGCGACCCTACGCATTTTAGGACTATGCATAAATGCATTTGTTCTTTGATTCACCTTACAGATTTTTTTAATTATATTTCTTGTGTAAAACAACATTTGTTAAAGTGAGTTTTTTAATTTGTAGTTTTGAATATTTTTCCAGTAAGCAGTGAAACAGAATGTTTGAATCAATAATGAAAAAAGTACTAATTTCAGAGCATTTCAGTTATAAAAGGCCACTCAAATGGCTGTCATTGCAATCTACCAATATACATTCTCAACAACTACTGCCACTTTATTGACTTTGTACACATCCTGTATCGATACTTTTATACCTCAAGCAGACTCCAAATATTTTTTCCTTGTGTAGTTGGCAAATGCTGGAGGTACTGGGAATGTATGTTGTGGGAGAGTAATGAGTTGGCAGACAATAAACATCCCCTACAGAGTAAGATAAAAGAACAGGAAGTGGAATATTTAAAACAGAGTAGGAGTAAATTACATAGAAAAAAATGGAAACTCTAGGAACAATGTTTGCAGAAAAATGTTTTGAAGGAGGCATGATGGCTAAGAAAAGGTAGGAATTGAATAATTTGTGTAATGTTGCTTAAGTTATACAATATATAACAACATATGTTTGTAAATGTGAACTTGTTAATATGATTTGACTACTTTTATATAAAAGTAAGTTTGCCTATGTCACAAGTGATGATTCATAAAGGTGTTTAAAAATGGCCACAGTAAAGTATTTCAGTTTGCTTCACACAAATGCAAACTAGTTCTGTAAATACAGACTGCTAACTTTTTAAATTTATGATCTCAGCAGTGTGAGTTATTTTTATCCACAGACACACACACACCAAAACCCAGTATTTATAGCTGCACTGTTCATGACATCCTTCTCAGATGTCTATGTTAAAAAATAATATCAATAATAATGGTAAGTCACATATTTCAAATCTGTTTCACATAAAAACACAGCAACCACAGTATTCACACACACAAACATGCATACTAGTTCAGTAAAGCCAGATTAAAGATTGTTTAAAAATTACAAGATAAGCGCATAAGGAACTTTCATCCACACCCCCCCCCCACAAGCAGCTATAGCCACTTTGTTGACTGTGTACCCTGCTTATTGTTATAAAGAAATAAATTACATGTACTTTATTGGTAGCTTTGGATGAACTAAATGAACTCTATAAAGATCAATAGTAGCACACCATAAGACCTAGCCATGTGAGGCACAGTTTAAATAGAAGTGTATTTATCAGAGCATAAGAAATAAATATTATATAACCTACGCTATAACAATATGCACAATCTCCAGAGAATTAAAAGCTATTTGAATAATTCCACATTAAAGAGGACTATTAGTAATGTAGAAACTGCTGTTAGAAAATTTTTGCTTTCAGTGCTCCATCTCCAAATTGCCTATATTTCTTTGAAAAACTGGTGTGCTGATAATATTGTCATAAAATTTTTTGAATTAGATCAACTATACAATAGGGCATGGCTAGCAAACAGCAACAACAGATTCATTGTTACTAGGCATGCAGTCCAGGAACCCATTGATGACCCTAGCCCAAATTCTCCAATTACTCCAATGCATTGTCTGGTTAAGTGACTTGCTCAATGACACATGGCAGGTAAATGAAAGTGGAAAGAATCCAACATTGCAACCTTGGCACAGGAAGCAGCTCGTTAACTTTAGCCCTGTGCAATAACTGCCAGACTAACTGTTTTTAACTAAATACAGAGATCATTTACAATCCATTCTTGCAGAGAATACTCTATCACAGCAATATGCAGCTATGACTACATAATGGATACTGAAAGGCAGGCAGTTCTAATTACCACTTTAGATAATGTAGACTATATGTTGATGGAAGCTGTAAAGAACGTACTCAAAAATATATTACTAACATGTAACATGTTTAGATTATATACACAATCCAATACACAATAATTAATGAATGAATTAATTAATTCTTTAGTGCAATGAATAGAGAAATACAATTAAAGAGAATAAATGCTGCAGCAGCTTTTTCTCAACAACCCACAAACCATACAAAATCAGAAATACTGCTACATATAAAATATACAGTTTTTTTTTTGGGGGGGGGCTTCCATGCTTGCATAACCCCTACATCTTGCTTTTGACCTCCCTATGCATTCTCTGTTATCAAGAATAACTATCCTGTCAGACACCACTCAGTACACTACTTGAATGGCTAATAATGCCATACTGTTGCAGCATATACCTCCAGAGACAATAGAGCCAGAGACAGATCCTGGACAATTGGGACCCTATACAGGAGAATGAAAAAAGGTCCCTCTAGCTACAATAATATCCCATTGTTTGGCTGTCTCTTTCCAAATTACCATAAACACTGTTCAAACCTGTCAGTATATGTACTATTTTCTTCTTTACTTTTACAATTATCACAGCAATTTGGATTTCATTTAAAATTTTTATTTCAAATTTTACAGAAAATACAATGACAGCCCTGTGATGGAGGGAGATACTGCCAGTGCAACTATCTGGAATTTTGTAAATAATTATACGTCATTTGTGAATATCAACATGATCTATACAAGATGCTTGTGTTACAACTGTATTTGAACTGTATGGCATGTGTATATCAAACTGGACTGTGTAGACGTGTGTTGAAAAGGTATTTTATAAAGTGTTTATGTTTGAAATGTATCCACAGTGTGCCCTACTGGAAGAGAACAGTAATGCACATGCACTATTGTAACTGTCTAAAGGTATACATTTTAACAGTGGAAACTGGAATACAGGAGGTTAACTTCAGTCCAGCAAATTTTAGGAAAACAGCAATGTCACCCTAATGTTTATTTATTTTGCCATGGGGCCCCCTGAAACTGTGAGGTCTGAGTGATCACTGATTTCACCTCTATTATAATCCACTGATTTCAGTAATCACTGCGCAGTGCTTTCAAGCTGGTCATTCATACCTCCCAAAATATTACCTATTATCATCAATTCTAGACCATTCCAACACTCTAAGTAACAGTTACTGAATATCCCCATCTTTGCAATCTAGACTGGTATGTGTTGTGTGGCCTCACAGACTCTAACGTAGCCCTGTATTTCTTCATAGACAGACTCGGCCTCATCCAAGACACTGTCTTCCACTAAGTGGAGAGAAGACTGAGAGGCCAAAAATGTCCTTGGCTATCTTCTGAACTGAAACAATTACTCAAATCCAAGGGTAAAGGCTGTCAGGAAGGGAAAATCATCCCACTAATGAGCAACTCACAGCTCAAAAAGAAAGCCAGAATATCTAGCTCTGCATAAAAAGGCACTCTTTCAACCAGCTCAAAGTATTTTTGGAATGAGCAGCACTACTGACTCGTCTCAAGCTTTTAATAGACCCAATGACTGTCAGGATATCAAAAATACTTATAGTCACTTCCTCACTAAAACTACATTATTAACCCCTCATGCTGCCCTCTCCTACTTTTTTGGTATGCAACACAACCATAACAGTCGCACACCTCCCAGTTGTATACTCTGGAAACATGTAGTGCTACCTTCTGTCTGTAAATGAAAGAGTAACACTATTGTTTAGCTCACAGACTTATAAAATAATAAAAATAAGAGATGGACCACCCTTAAAAACAAAATGATAACTTAAACCACAAACTTATTCACTGAGGAATGGGCAGGATAATACCCTGACACTCATCAGACCATGCTTCAAAACAGCTGCTATTGAAATGGCCTTGTCTAAGTAAGACTATGTATTATAGTTGTGATTATAAATCAATGAGTGCAAGACACAGATGAATAAAATAAAAAAATATATAGAAAAACAGCACAGTACTGTTGAGTAACTGTGTTAAACATGTTGCTCAATAACACATACTACTGATAAAGCAATGGTCTTCACTGAATAAAGCCATCTCCTGCACAAAACACTGTGTAGTGTGCTCCCAAATTGGTGCATGCAGGTACAACGGCAGTGTCTGGTACAATGTGCTTTGTGTGTTACTTTATAAAAGGGTACACAATACTACTTTGCTGTTTACCCTTATTTTACCCACAAGGTAACTTTTGTTTCACTATTAGAAAGGGGTGCAGTGCACTGCACTGCCCTGCAACCCTATTATATCAGATTACAATTTGTGTGTTACTCCTATAAAAGGGGGCACAGTACTGTCATGCTTTATTGCCATATTATACCACAGAGCAACCTTTGTGTTGCTGTTATAAAAAGGTGCACAATACTGTCCTGCTCTGTACCCTTATTACACCCTGAGACCCCTTGCATGCTATTGATGTAGAAGTACAACCCTGCTCTGTACATTAGTTGTACCCCAGGGGTGCCTTCTGTGTTACAGTTATAAGAGTGTGAACACCACTGCTTAGTTTGATATGTGTATTAAACCCCCAATGTAGCTGATGTACTAGTCTTTCAAGAAGATGCACAGTGTTGCACTCCTCTGCAACCTCTTTATACCTCTGGTACCTTATGGTACACAAAGTTACCCCATAGTTCTTCCCCAGCATCAATGTTTCACTCTCCTTGAGTGCCTCCAATGATGTTTATAACATGGCCACAAAGCCTGCAATGCATATGCCATTTCAGGAAAACAACCATATCCCCAAGTGGCAGCAGAGCTATTCATAGTGTAGATGCAGAGCCCATGATGTCATGTGACCTTGAAATATACTAGCCTCCCTCCCTGAATGCCTGAAGCCCCATTTATAGCACTAGGGTAGACAGTGCTGCATAGCTGCCCACTCTAACTGATGTCCTGAGAGGCAGTGTCCAGTGCACCATAATGAAAGTAATGACATACAGAACTACGGCAGTGTACCTTTCATTTCATTTTTTTTAATTTCTCCAGTCTTTTGGGTTTCTAAAACCATGACAGGAATGGACCTCATTCTTAAGTCAAAGTACAAAAATTAGTACTGTTTCAGTCTTTGATGTCAGCCACACAGCACCACAATGTGCTCAGTAATGACTCCTTCTGCAATTCGTACGGAGTTACATCTATTGGTAACATACCTAGATACAATTGTAGATTCTTTTTTATAAGATTCATTGCTCCTTCTGCTATTGGAACTGTCTCAGTATCTTTCTTCCACACTGCTCTCGTTTCTGCCTGCAAATCCTGATATTTTATGACTTTGCATCTCTCTGTACGCAAGACACTGTACTCACTGGGTGTGGTGATTTACATGATCAATGCTACTTTCGTCTTCTTTTCATAGACCACTATATGAGGTTTTCTAGCATCTATCTTTTGAACTGTTGGCATGGGTGATCCCATGTGATGTAAACTTCATCATTTTCTATGATGCTTTGTGACTCACGTTTCCAGGGTTTTTCAGCCACTTCAGTACCATAATGTTTACACAATCCCCAGTGCAACTATCTTGCCACATTATTATACCTTTCAGTATACACAACACAACAGTATGCCACAACCAGCAACGAGAGGTGAGAGTGTTTCTAGTTTGGTTTTACAAAACCTACTATTTTGTCTGTTTCTCCCATATCCCACATGTTCAATGGACTTTGTAAACCAACATGTACGTAGCCCACCGTCTTGGGCCTCCAATATTAACCTTTCATCTCTTGGTTTGAATTCGCCTCCTCTTAACCATTCCTGCATTTATTCCTGATCAACATGAGATTCTTCCAGAAGTTTTCTATACTTGCAGCTATATTTATGCATTTTCCACATTTCTTGCCTTCTCATCTGATCCTTCACCTTATATTCTTTCTTTTGTTTTTTGGCACATTCAGTTGCTGCCTGATTTTCATCTACTTCTGGTTTGATTTCTGCTTAATGTCGATATGCTTTTGCTACATTAATCAGAGAAGTTATATTAGATTTATTCTCCTCATGTTTCAAAACTTTCACTGAGGTCTGCAGACATGTGTGGAGTCCCAGGATTGCAGACCTATACATGTAATCAATTTCAAGGAGGCACATCTTTCCTTCGGAACAAGAATATATAATCTTGGTATGCACTTATTTTTATAAATCATTTGGTGAGAATTAAGCATACTTCTTTTCCTATCTAATCTATCCAACACGTTTTGGGGCCAGTCAATCACTCCAAAACTGTAAGTTAGGATAGGAAGAGCAATTTGGTTTGTAGCTTGGATTTGTTCCTAGATGTCACTGCTGTTTTCAGGATGAATTTAAGTCTTTTAAAGTATTCCTTACTAGGTTTTATTCACATTTGTTCATATTTTATTGTTAATCCTTCATCAATTTCCAAATATTTATACACTCCCTATTGCTCAATTTCTTTTATATCACATTCTTGTCCCAAAGTGATGTTTTCCTGGTGCTGCAGTTTTCCTGCTTTAAAGGTTGCTTTTGCACATTTATCAAGACCAAATGACATTCTTGTATCATCTGAAAAAGTTTTGACAACTTGCAGTTATTCTTTCAGTTCCTTATCTGATGAGCTATACAGCTTTAAATCATTGATAAAGAGAAGATAAGAAGTATTTACACTTTGTTGTTTTCTAGGAGCCAAATTATAGCCATAGCCTAATCTGTTAAGTAGACAGCTTAATGGGTTAAGGGCAAAGCAGAATAGCAGTGATGACAGCGTGTCACCCTGGAATATCCCCCTTTGAATTTTTATCCCTGGGATAATAATTTGTCCTTTATCATGGCTTAATTGCAAAGTGGTCTGCCACTGTTTCATGCTCACTGTATTGTAGTCAATCTGCGTAGGGTGTATCTTATATGATTTTAAGCACTCTTTTATCCATGAATGTGGGATACTTTCAATGGCTTTTTTGTATTCAATCCATGCCATACTTAGATTCTTCCCCTTTTTACAGTTCTCCACTATGACTTTATTTAACAACAAATGATCCTTTGTTCCATATGACTTTCTTTTATTGCCCTTTTGTTCTACTGCCATAATTGAGTTTTCTTTTAAATGACTATAAACTCTGCCAGCATCAATTCCTGTGTATAGTTTATACGTCATTGGAAGGCAAGTTATTGGTCTATACTTTTTAGGGTAGCTTGCAGGTTCACTCTTAAGTAGGAGCATTGTTTTTCCTGTTGTTAGCTAGGTTGATTGGTGTCTGTTCGGTGTGCCATATAAATAGTCGTTACTCATGGCTAAATCTTCGTGCAAATATGTCAATACTTTTAACCAGAAGTTAGGTACTGCATGGGCCTGAGGTTTCCCAATTAGAGGCTTTTCTTAACTTTGTTTCAATCTCTCTGCTGTTACATCATCCCATTTCATATCATGTACCTTTAAACTTCTTATTCTTTCTTTTACTTCTTCTATCCATTTAGCATCTTTGCTATGTTCCACAGGATCTTCAAAGATACTTTTCCAAAATGTATCTATTTCTTCTTTCTTTTGTGGTCTTTAAATTCCTTTTACCTTATTTTCCAATTCTCTATAAATTTTTTTGGATCATCGATAAATTGCATATTTTGTACTTTTCCTTTATATTTATCTGGATATCTTCTAAGTTTTTCTGCCTGTGTTGAGATTTTTAGTTTATTTGCGATAGTGCACGGTTGCGAACTGTACTGAATTTTTCTGGACAGTCCAGAATTAAGAGACACTGTCATTGACGTTGAAGAACACAAGCTTATGTTTGATTGACTGCAGTAATACCTTAAGGCAATTTCCTTTGAGGGGAGGATAATGCATACTTCTATTCTGCATGCATTTTCATGTACATTTCCGGAATTTTTGACATTAAAAGTTGGCAACCCTAAATGCTAGATCCTGGTCTGTTCTAATACTGTGCATTGCTTTTATCATGTCTATCTTTCTTAATGTTTTCTCTATTGCATAGTTCCATGATGGTATTTGATTTCGCCCCTTTCTTTCCCTCACTACCCTGTCTTCTTGTAGAAGAACTTTATCAGTTATTAATTTGGCTGCACAGTAATATATCCTGTTTACTTCTGTTATATAGCATGGATATCTATGGATAGTCCTAATTACTGTGTTCATTTGTTCATTTAACAAACGTCTGACTTTTTTGGGTTTTACTGACCTTCTGCAGTCTATTTCTTTCATTGATCTTAATATGTCTCTCTGTGTCTATTAAACCAAGCAACTTCTCCCTTAGCTCATTTTCTTCTAAACTGAGGGCACATTTTTTGTTTTCCATTTCCTGCTGGTATTCTATAGAAAGTTCTATATCATCTTCCTGTAGCAAATTCTCTTCAATTTCATTCTGTGCCATTCGTTGCTCTGTCATATGGGAACACACTGGCCTATCACTCCTCAACATTGACTGCATCCACTGCTTTTCCCTTAATTTGGAAATCCATTGCTCTATCCTGTTGTGGCGCTTTCTGAATTAGATTTTCTACACTGACTCCTTCACTTCACAGGCACTCCATAACCTCAGTTTCTATTTTTTTAACTTCTGCATTACTAATCTCCTTTTCTACTTTTCCTCTTTGTCTTTTTATTTTTTGTATTGTAAAGTTTTCCATGTCTGGATTCCTTTGCTTGTATTGCTCTTCAAATATCGTTTGTACTGTTTGTATTTTGTATTGGTTAGTTTTGCTTTCTCCTTTGCATAAATATTACACCATATTAAATATCTTTTTCTTTCCCCTGTTCATATTTCTTCTTCAGATGTCTCCTGATCTTCCTGCTTCTCCTTACTTTGGGGACTCAGTCCATCCTGCTGTGATGTAACCTTTGTTAGAACTTTTACATCAAATCCTTCACTTCACAGGTACTCCATAACTTCAACTTCTATTTTTTTTAACTTCTAATTTACTGATCTTCTTTTCTACATTTCCCTTCCATATCTGGATGTCTTTGCCTGTATTTCTCTTCAAATATCTTCGGGCCTGTATTTTTTATACTGATTACTTTGGTTTTCTCATTTGCATAAATATTGCACCATATCAACTCTCCCTTTCTTTCCCATGTCCATATTTCATTTTTTTTTAATTTTCAAAAATCTCTAAGCTTTGTTGTTTATTTTTTTCATGCTTCCTCAGATGCTTCTTTTTTCAAACAGATCAAAGTTTCTTGATCTATATACTGTTTTTCACAAATCTGTTATATTAATGAATACAAATTTTTATTTGAAACTTCTGACAATTTTTCTTGTGGAAGAATTTTTCTTTCCTCTAATTTCTCTCTGAATTGTTTTGTATAGTTTTTTGCATTGGTTTGCAGAGAAGAATGCTGATGTTAACATTAGAGATTATTGTGTAGGTGTTTATATTTAAACAGAAAACTGTGAAAAAAATTAAAATTGAATGTAAAATAAACGCACCTATATCCTGTGTCTAGAAATTCTGGGCTTTCTGCATAATAATAATAATACATAATTTCTTTCTTATCCTCAATAGTCCACTTTATCTTCTTTATGGCTCTTTTTTGGCCTATCAGTTTTTGTGGACTACTACTTCCTTCTACAACGTGGGGGGGCATCTTCCCCCTGGGCTTGGGTCTGTCCCCATTGTAGGAATGTTCTATTTTTTGAGGATTCTACATTGTCATCTTGTCCAGTCCTGGCACCAGTGTGCTTACAAGGATTGGGCACTTTTTTATCCTGGGTCGTGTGCACCCAGCTATCATTTTTTTTAATTTTTAACTTACTTCTATCCATGATATATGGTATATAAATACAGTCTATATATCAGTGTCATCTTGGTGACATTTTGTGAAAAATCAGGGTCCACCTCATGAATGTACTCACCAAGACTTGAGGACTAATTTTCAGCAATAATACTGTCCTTTACTTGCTAAATTATCATCTCTCCATTCGGACCCCAGTGTACCTTTCATTTCACTGTATGGCACACTCAGTGCATATTAAAGGACAATAGTGTGATTCTGTTTCTGAAATGCATATCTGTCATGTACAGAGAATGAAGCACCTTCTGTACAAGGCCTGATATGTTACACCAAGAACATTTCTGAACAGATTTAACAATAAAATAAAAAAAAATATGGAAGCAAATCATGACCTAAAAATGTAAGAGCAATGCAGAGGTACAGCAGTCAGTTTAAATGGAAACTATAAAGCAACTAAAGCATATTACTTGCTGAAGCTAGACAAGCTTGGTATATTTAAAATGAATACAAATAACAGATGCAGAATATTTGAACATATATTTACACATATAAACCGGCATTGTTTAAAAGTTATGAGATCAAGGGCTGCTTATGGGAATGTTAACCACTTTGCTAATCTCTCAGCATTGTGCAGAAGCAGGTTTAGAGTCATCTTGAATTGCAGCTGCTGCTGTTTGATGTCAAATCTGGTCACTTGTCCAGTAACACTGTGCAAACTATGTGACAGAGAAAAGGTGATGCATCAATATTATCAGCTCTCAGCCTTGCATGAAACAAAAGCGTTTATATCACGTTATCGAAAGATGAAAATAGCGAACGTTATTTCATCGGCCCCAAAACATCTAAACATGAAAATATTGAACATTCAGAACAGCAAATTGTTTCCCATGGAAAAAAAATTGCTGCTCCGGAACACATACACACAACACAAGCACATCAAACAAACAGCAACCACACGCATACACTTAAATTCCTACATCTAAAGCTACACTAAACTAAACATACACTACTATCTACTCACTTACCTTAACCCAAACCCTAACCCTAAGGTCCGTCACTATCGCACACTCACCTAACCCGCGCCCTAAACCTAACTCACTTAAACCACCCCTAACCCTAAAGTCTGTCACTATTGCCACACGCCTAACCCGCACCCTAACCCTAACTCACTTAACCCGCCCCTAACCCTAACGTACAAACAATCACACACTTACCTGAACCCAACCCGTAACTTTCCACCACAGCGCTAAGAATAGCAAAGCCACAGAAACGGCCAACCAAATTATTTCCCAAGGAAAGAATTTGCTGTTCTGCAGCTTCGCTATTCTTAGCGTTCGCTGAACAGTGTTCGATATCAGAACATTCAAAGTTTTAATACTTCGATGCTCTGATATAGACCCAAAACAAAAGGCAAGAATGCTATGGTTCAAGTCAGGCAGAAAAATAAATATGCAATTCAGAAAAATAATATAACATGAAACCAGTAAGACAGAAAATACCAACCAAAGAAGGAAGGCAGTCAGAGGTAGAGCTTCCAAATGCCCTATTTTGGAGCAACATTCCTATTTTCAGGCCTGACTTACCCCTGCACGTGATGTACCTGCCTTGGCAGTGTGTTGGCATAATGCTTAATGTCATGACCTCACAGATTCAAGAAAGTGGGTTTGATTCTGACCTCTGGTTATTGGCTAGGCTTCTACTAATAGTCTGTTGACTGCTAGCTTTCTATTTACAAATGAACTTATGAATGTCCCTCTTTTCAGGCTTTATTTACCACTTGACTCAATTTTCTGAATCTCTCTCTTAACACATGATTTTTAAAGCTTTCTAGTCTACAGAAAACCACTTCACACTACCAAAATACTTGTGACACCAATAATTTAAAGAAAGATGACATATAACTTATATCTCCATTTCTCATTAGCAAAAATAAATTACCTTGTGTGGTACAATTTTGCAAAACAGTTCATTGTAGTCTATAGATGTTACAGTCTCTTTTCCTCATGTTTATTACTTTCTGCTTTTTTAACATGCGTTTCTAAGTAGTATTCCACATTCTCACTAGAAAAACAAAGAGTTATGTGCTATATGGTATTCAAATTTTATGATAGTTAAATGTTCAGACTTTTGGCTGGATGTTCCTACTTTTTAAGGAGCTTTGTATCTATTTTCAATGTCTGCAGGTTGAGACACATGGTCAGATGACAAAAGACTCAAAATAAGGACAGGATAGACAGTCCAGTTAAGAAGGATGACAAAAGCATGTAGAGATTGACCAAGCAAGAAATCTAAACATGACTGGACAAAGTAAAGCAATAAGAAGTCAGTTCCATCTGCAATAAGCTCTTCAAAAACAAGATCCTTAGACATAAAAACAACACAATCCTGGCACTCAAAGGTGGTGGAAAATAAATTTCTTTACCACAGCAAAATGTGGAACCAACAGCTTTATTGCATAAACGCAATTACACCACAATAGCGTTTTCATCTTCTGTTATACTTCCTCAGATGCAAAACAGATTTAACAAGCTGTGTCTTCCTTTTATACCACCCATAATACATACAATTATTTAATCAACCAATAAAAACAATATTTTAAAAGCATTCCATTTTTCTACCTAAGTAGTGTTGGTAGTGCAGCATTGTTCATATTCAGGCTTGTGTTTTGGGTCTAGTTGTTTGTTAGTAGAGGCTGTGTGTCTAACCAGTTTACCTTTATATCGGTGATCCCAATATGGGTGAAATGGCTTATGCGAATACTGAAGTGCGAACGTGTCCAGCTTCAAATTCCACATAACCAAATGGCAAAACCTCACCTCTTTTTGACCCATGGAAGCACTGGTGTGGAGCAGCCAGAAATGTCGAAATTCAACATAATTTCAACATTTAAAAATGTTTGTACTTTGGTTTGGCTTAAACAGTTCGATTAAGTGGCCGATCGATCATGTGTGATCGACGATATAAAGGTAAACCGTCTGAGCACATGTTCCAGGGCATCATACCTTAGCCAAAGCCAGTATAGCATTTCAGTGAGAGTGAATTGTTTGCGGTCATTGGCTGACTGAGGTTGCCTGGACTACCCTTTGGAGTAAGCACCTCACTGGTTCTTTCAAAGTTTTTTTAAAGTTGTTTCAGGTTTCAACTTTGTTACTTAAGAAGTTAACCTGTGAGTGTTTCTGCCCTTTCACACTGAGCTAATCGAAGGAAGTTGGAGGAAGGGCTCTGAGCTAACTAATCTGTGATATATAACATTAAGTATCCTGTGTTTTGCTTATTTCTGAGTTATTTATAGCACTTTTATTTTACTCACTGTGTGTGAGGTATTAACTAGACTTTTCTACAATTGTTAAGCATCTGGTTAGTTTTGTTTATTCTGATTTCCTGCTAGGTGTGTATCATATAACTTTTTTGCATTTAAAAGCATTCTCTAGAGTCTCCTTGATCCTTTATCTGTTTAAACATTTCTGCAGTTTTTTTCTACCTAAGTAGTGTTGGTAGTGTAGCATTGTCCATCTTCAGGCTTGTGTTTTGGGGCTAGTTGTTTGTTAGTAGAGGCTGTGTGTCTGAGCACATGTTCCAGGCCATCATAGCGTAGCCAAAGCCAGTATAGCATTTCAGTGAGAGGGAATTGTTTGTGGTCTTTGGCTGACTAGGGTTACCTGGACTACGCCTTGAAGTAAGCACCTCATTGGTTCTTTCAAGCTTTTTTTAAAGTTGTTTTAGGTTTCAACTTTGTTACTTAAGAAGTTAACTTGTGTTTCTGCCATTTCACACTGAGCTAATCGGAGGAAGAGCTCTGAGCTAACTAGCTAACTAATCTGTGATATATAACATTAAGTATCCTGTATTTTTCTTATTTCTGAGTTATTTATAGCACTTTTATTTTACTCACTGTGTGCGAGGTATTAGCTAATATTTCCTACAACTGTTAAGCATCTGGTTGGGTTTGTTTGTTCTGATTTCCTGCCAGGACTGTATCATATAACTTGTTTGCATTTAAAAGCATTCTCTAGAGTCTCCTTAATCCTTTATCTGTTTAAACATTTCTGCAGTTTTTTTCTATTTAAGTAGTGTTGGTAGTGTAGCACTGTCCATAGTCAGGCTAGTGTTTTGGGCCTAGTTGTTTGTTAGTAGAGGCTGTGTGTCTGAGCACATGTTCCAGGCCATCATAGTTTAGCCAAATCCAGTATAGCATTTCAGTGAGAGTTAATTGTTTGTGGTCATTGGCTGACTGGAGTTGCCTGGACTACGCCTCATTGGTTCTTTAAAGCTTTTTTTAAAGTTGTTTCAGGTTTCAACTTTGTTACTTAAGAAGTTAACTTGTGAGTGTCTCTGCCATTTCCCACTGAGCTAATCGGAGAAAGTCAGAGGAAGGGCTCTGAGCTAACTAATCTGTGATATATAACATTAAGTATCCTATGTTTTGCTTATTTCTGAGTTATTTATAGCTTTTTTATTTTACTCACTGTGTGTGAGGTATTAACTAGAATTTTCTACAATTGTTAAACATCTGGTTGGGTTTGTTTGTTCTGATTTTTGTTTCCCACCCTCCCTCTTTATTGGTATCCTGTTTTTATCCTTGGAGGCTTTGCAGTTGCCCCCCCCCCCCTACTGTAAATTTGATCTGGGACACTCCTCCCACTCTAGTGTCATTACCTCATTCTACCTAATCTAGGGAGAACATTTGAGAAGGCCAACCCAGTTAGCTTCTGTTCCTCCTTTCCCCTTTCCAATTTACAAAAAATATATATATATATATATTTTCTAAGCTTGTTTCCTGCCTTCCTTGTAAGTCGTCTAGTCCAGATGCAGATTTGCTGTTTCCAGGACTGTTTGTAAGCTTCTGAGCCCCCAAGCCTTTCTGTGTTGGAGGGAAGCCTACTAGCTTAATTTTGTTTCTTAGAACTAGCCAGTTTTCTAGTTTCAGCACTCAGATCTGTTTCTTTGAGCTCAGCACTTGTTCAGAACCCAATGTAAGCACTAAATAAGCTACAAATTACTACAGCACTCAACTTTCCTCACTTGTCTAGAGGAAAACAGTTTTTAGTACTTAATAAATAAGCACTTATCCAGGCATGTCTAAGGGTTAGCTCCTGGTGTTTTCTCCTGTCTACCTGATGAATCTGGGCATCTTGGGGCAATGCAGCAATTGCCTCATGTACACAGACAACCCTCTCCTCCTACCACCCAACACTACAACCTGTGAGAGATGCACTTATATAGCCAAACTGGAAGCAAAAGTCTCTTCACCCAAGATTGGACTAGACAGTCAAAAAGAGAAGGTAAACACTTGCACCACACCTCATCACATAGTCCCTAGAAACCTACACCACCAAAATACACACATAGAAACACAAAACACACACCTACATTTGCGGAGACTCTCAAAAAAAATCTACCCAAGCAAAGCAGAAACACAAACAACCTCCACCCATCAACACAACCCAAATGACACATAGCCCACAAACTCAGTGTGCCACTCAACCACAGCCTATAAGGCATAACAACGTACCAAACACTCTAGTCATAGGTGACTCTATAGTCAGGCACACTGATGTTCCACTCAGCAGGTTAAACAAGGAGAAAGTTACTGCCAGCTGCCTGTCAGGTGCCAGGATCCACCACATAATGAATGCACTCAGGTCACTCCACGACAAGTACAAATATAACTCTGTCATTGTCCATGTTGTGTGAATGACCTGAGACGTACCTCCCTGGACTACACGAGAAGAGACATGGAGGAGATGTCTAATCTTGTAGCCCAGGCAGGTATGACCCTAGCCCTGAGTAGCATCCTGCCATCACCCAGAATGATACCACAGTACAAGGGCTTCAACAATTGGCTAAGCTTCTGGTGTCATTCTAAGGGGATCCAGTATCTGTCTGCCTAGGATGACATGATCGACAAACCGCGATGCTTTGCCAGAGATGGCCTGCACCTATCGCCCTTGGGATTCCAGATACTGGTTAAGGCTCTTTCCACCCCTATAGTGCCATTTTTACACAAGATTCAAATGACAAATTCATCACTGTAACAGGTACAAGCAAGCAAAATCTGAGGGTAATGCTACTTAATGCTAGAAGTCTAACCTCAAAATGCAATCACTCGAGGCACTCCTTAAAATGACAGAGACCTGGTACAAAGCTCCAGACAGCACCCCTGCATTAACAGGCTATAATTCATACCCCACCTTTCAGCCACCTAACCTGGACTGAAGCACTAAAGGTAGAGGCGTGTCCATATTCATTAAGGATATCCACACCTCCAGGCTAGTTGCTCAGCATAATGCATCCGAGATTATCCAAGTGCAACTAACTCTGGGCAAGACCGCAATTCAAATTGTAGCTTGCTACAAATCCCCCACCATGCCCCAGGATTCCCACTCCTCATTTCTTGATACACACTGGAAAACATTACGGTACAACCTAACCCCCTAATAATGGACAATTTCAACTACCCCACCATTAACTGGGAAAACTACTCATGTACCAACTCTTTTACTCAACCTTTTCTGGAATTCATAAATTCCAACACCTTGGATCAACTTATCCACACCCCCACTTGGGGCAGCAATATCCTAGACCTGGTCATTACCAACATGGGCAACTGGTTTTCCATACCAGAGGTCAATTCCTTGTTGATCAGATCCGACCACAAGCAAATCATCCTAGACATCCACATCCCACCCCCACCCCCCATTAGGGAAACCACCATAAAAAATTTCTCCAAAGCCAACTTCACGCTTCTTAAGACAGAAGTGGCAAACTTCACAACACCCATGCTGACGGACAATAGAGGTACAACTGCTGAATCCTATACAATTGCACTTTATAAGCACTTACACAAGTTCATGGATCGTGCAATCCCTAACAGAACCAAGATGCTATCCTCCAAAAAAAAGGAAGCCAATCTGGTGTTCCCCTGCTATAAACAAACTCTACAACAGAAGAAAGAAACTGTTGCAAAAAAGAGTAAAATCCCATGATTGGAGGAACTCCGTGGTCAGCCTCAGTAAGAAGCTGAGATCCCTCATAAAATCCTCCAAAGCTAGTTATGAAAACAAAATCGCCACTGATTCTAAAGACAACCACAAAGCATTCTATAGCTATGTCAAGAATCTCAATGGCAACACTCAGAGCTGCTCTGAGTTACAGCACAATGGCACAATATATACAGAACCAACTGATATTGCCAACATACTGGCAGATAGGTTCACTGCTAACTTTACCCCTCTCTCATCCCCTAAAGGGCCCATCTCTATACCGGAAGAATGCAAAGTTCCTGTAATCACGGCTGCACAGATAAAAAACACACTCTCCAAAGCCAAGAACACAGCAACCATGGGACCTGACAACATCCCAGGCTGCTTTCTACATGAACTCCAGAACAAACTGACACCCCACCTAAGTACCATGTTCAGTCATAGCCTCACCCCAGGCTTTTTGCCCCCTGAATGGCACACAGCAATGGTTATCCCACTCCACAAAGGGAGAGCCACCACAGACCTCAGGAACTATCAACCCATTAGCCTGACGAGCATGGTCTGCAAGGCTATGGAACTTATAAACATTGACATTGGTAAGCTTCAAACTCTGGATCCTACCCAGTTCAGGTTTGTAAAAGGCAGATCATGTCTCCTAAAACTGATAGACTTCTTTGAAACGGTCACCAAAGCCATAGATGAGGGTAAGGTGGTTCACACAGCCTATCCTGATCTCGCCAAGGCTTTTGACACCATCCCCCACTCTGGAATTATAGATAAACTCACTAAACTAGGCAGAAATCCCTATGTCACAAGATGGGTGGCCAACTGGCTCACTGACAGAACCCACACTGTAAAAGTAGCAGATTCTAAATCCAACTTTAGACCAGTGACAAGTGCAGTACCACAGGGTTCAGTCCTAGGTCCTCTCCTGTTTGGTATCTACTTCTCTGAAGTACAGGCTAACACAGAAGGTCTTTGGCTAACAAAGTTCGCAGATGACTGCAAACTAGGAGCAATAATCGAAAATCTTAACGATGTGGACATCCTACAAAAGGGCCTCACTGAGACAGATGCTTGGTGTCAAAGCCATGGCCTCAAGCTCAATGCCAAAAAGTGCATTGTCATCCCTTTTGGTAAAAAGTCTTTACCCATGAACTAATACATAGGCAGTAGTCTACTTAACACCAAAAGTGTGATAAGAGACCTTGGGATACAGGTGGACAGTAGTCTCTCCTTTGATAATCACATCGCCACAGTAGTCAGGAAATCCTTCTACGTGGCATACCTCATCACAAAAGGTTTCTCATCTAGGAAAAAAAGAGGTCATTGTTCCCCTCTACTCATCACTCATTAGACCCATTATAGAGTACAATGCCCCTTTTGGTATGTACCTCACAAGACATCTATCCATTTCATCTGAGGAAGTCTCTAAGAGACGAAAACGCATTTGTGGTGTTAATAGCGTTTATGGTTTCATTCTTATAAGGCGGATTCGGAGGTGGGTTCTAATATACTTTATTCGTGTGACTACAGTTGAGTCGTGGCTTGTTGGGATTGCTCTACTTTTCTTCTTCCTTTTGGTATGTACCTCACAAGACATCTACAACAACTGGAAAGGCTACAGAAATACCTCACAAAGAGGATTACCGGCCTCAAACAAATGCCCTACGCAGACCGTCTCAAAAAACTCCAGCTTTACTCTGTCACATATCGCCTACTCAGAGGCGATGTCTGCCTAACATACAAAGTTATGTCAAACCTAGAGCTGTTGGATATTCTCCACGTAAAGAAATCACAATCCCTCCGAGCTACACGCTCTAGGGACCTAAACCTTGTCACCACAATAAACAGAACATGCTGGAGGGATAAATTCCTGTCCCAGAGACTTCCCATACTATGGAACAAACTACCTATCTATATCAAACAAAGCTCCTCATTAGCACTCTTCAAGACAAATCTTGATGATTGGATGGGAGATAGGAAATTCACCCCAGGGATCACTTATGTGGCTCTGCTTGACAGGGACACAGGAAAATATTTTTCTTGGGTGGCAAAAGCCAGGGTACAGTTTGGCTAGGCTTATATAGGCCCTAGGGCCAATAGCCTATTACCTACCTATGAACCTATGAAACAAGGGTAATGAACCAGACAGAAGATGTTAATTTGGAGTATTGTAACATTTACAAAGCATCTGGTAAGCTATCATATAAACATTTAGTTACGATTTACACATCCTAGACTTGAACCCTGGGATGGAAACATGAGTAGAATAATAGCCTGACAAAAGTACATACAGAATAATAATAAATAAATTCTGATTAAGAAAGAATGGCTATGGAATAGACTCCCTCTCCACATCAAGCAGAGTACCTCTTTACCCCTTTTTAACTCATTCCCTCCAGTAGACCTCTTTTTAGTGTGTACCTTTAACTTCCAGTGTGTATGGCTTGATCCTTTAAAAAATACATTATCACCTTAGACTTCAAACAAATACTTATTGACAGAGGCTATATATCAATACAATTGTGTTTACCGTCATATATGCTTCAAGATAAAATATTCTGATACCTTGTGTGTAGCATGGTTTTGGAATTATTAATGCAAATATGAACAGATAATATTTGATGCCTAGAGGAGTAGTAGGAGGTAACTGCAGAAAAGCCTGTAGACGTCACTCGGCTGTAATGAGTTAAGAGCAACCTGGATAACTGGATGGGAAACAGAAAATATACCCCTGTGATTCTATCCATGTTCCCATTGGACAGGGGCATTGGGTGCTGATTTGTCTAAACATGGGCTAAACTCTTTGCTAGGCTTATAAAGACCTCAGGGCCAATAGCGTAGTAACCTCCTATGATCCTATGATCCAGTGAGCTATCATTTGGATCAATACGGGTCATGTTCCTTTCAGCATGTTTATGTGTGATACAGTACAAGATTTAGGATAAAGCTATACCCTTTACAGATTGATAC
This sequence comes from Protopterus annectens, assembly GCF_019279795.1. Taxonomy (NCBI): domain Eukaryota; kingdom Metazoa; phylum Chordata; order Ceratodontiformes; family Protopteridae; genus Protopterus; species Protopterus annectens. The sequence continues at coordinate 1,559,737,359 of NC_056725.1, forward strand.
CCAAGGAAGAAAAGATGTAATAAAAGGACTTGGCAAGTTTGAAAAAGATATTTGAGATGTGGCAGCATAAATTATGTGCAAAGGATGTTAAAGGAAGCACCTGGAAAACAAACGTTCAAGGCAAGTGTAGATGATAATTCTTCTTCTTTTGGCATTTCCCAGTTAGGGGTCGCCACAGTGGATCATCTGTCCGCTCATGATTGGCAGTGGAGTTTTACAGTGTTGAGTTGCCAGCCCGGCACCCAACCTTCCACAGAAGGCACACACACGCACACCTAGGGCCAATTTAGAGTGTTTAATCCACCTACTGCATGTCTTTGGGAGGAAACCAGAGCACCCGGAGGAAACCCACGCGACCACAGGGAGGACATGCAGACTCCACACAGCAGGCACCCCAGCCGAGAATCGAACCGGAGAACCTCTTGCTGTGAAGCGGCAATGCTAACCATTGCACCACCGTGGCCACCCCAAGTGTAGATAATTCAGAATTAAAATTGCTAATAGCCTAGAAATAAAAACATAACCCTCACTCAATAAAATGTGTTTAATGCTCAAAAAAATGATTGCTTTTAGTAAAAAACAAGTGCAAAAGGTAAGTTTGCAACTAGAACTGAGTAAAAAAAAAATCACTGCAATTGCAATCCCCTTTTCCCAATGAATATATGAAGTAAGGGGTGTGGGGATCAAACCTCCTTACGTGACCAACATATTCAAAATCCATTTTAAATTACTTTTTCTAACTGTGTGTGATTTTGAACTCTTAACACTGACGACTGCAACCTGCAATCTGACAGCTATCCAATCAAAACTTTTAAAAGACTTTAATAGCATAAAGATGTTAGTGGAACTGGACATATTTGAAATTAGAACTTTCAAAACTAAAGTCAGTTTTCTTAGAACTACAATTACTTGAAATTTTGCAATATCTTGACATAAAACAGAAATTTAAACCTAATCAAACGTACACTGAATAAACGATAAACTAGATCAACAGAACAGACAAAGAATATGTAAGAACTTAAGGACTACGTGTCTTCTAAAATGTCTTGAATGGGTTGATTTTGTTGTTTTTCAAAGAAAGCACCCTACAGCTGTTTCTTGGCCTGCAAAAGTTGAAAATTCCACTGAAAAATTGCACAAGCTTGGTGGAATTGTAGTAATTGCCTTATGTAAACTAACAACCACTTAATTCTCTAATAGACAAGTACTGTATGTGAGAGATGTAGTTACACATTGACACTGCATGCTAGACTTTCAGATTCCAACACAAAAAGCAGCAAACAGGTTGTCAGCAACTCACACACATCACTCACTGCACCAAAAAGGACCACACACATAGAATAACGTATGCAGAGGTGCTGACATGTAACTTACCCACACTTCAAAGGCCTCCTGGTACAGTCCTCAGAAACTCCACACACACACAAACAAGACAATTCCTATAACAACACAAAAAGGCAGATCTCACTGTGTCTCATCTACCAAGCTCATAACACGAAACACTCTACAACCCAATATTCTGGTCATAGGAGACTCCATTGTAAAACACACTGATCTCCCCTTTACTAGGCTGGATAAAGAGAAGGTTACATTTAGTTGCCTGTCAGGGATCAGGTTCTACCAGATCATGCAAGAACTCAGGTGAATTACCCCCAAGTACCAATATGACTCATTCATAGTCCATGTGGGTCTGAATTACCTGCAAAGTACTTCCTTGGACTATATGAAGAGAGACATGACTGAGCTCTCAGAATATGTGTCACAGGCAGATATGAGCCTAGCATTGAGCAGCATCCTACCATCTCTAAGGATGATGCCACAATACCAGTAGAAAATGATCGACTTTAATAATTAGCTTAGGAACTGTTGTCATTCCAAAGGGGTCCAATACTTATCAGCGTGGGAGGACATGGTTGACAGACCACGCAGCTTTGCCAGGCATGGTCTTCACCTGTTACCTCTAGGCTTTTGGATAATGTCCAAAACACTATCCACCCCTATAGTGCCTTTTTTCGGCATTGCCAAACAGACAAACCTTCCAACATAACAAAAGCTACTCAGGACAAATTAAAGGTGTTATTGCTCAAAACTAAAGTGCACTCCCTAGAAGGTCTCCCACCCTGGAGAATGCTGACATGTGTACAGTTACTGAACCATAGTTCAAAACCATGGAAAACACTCTGGCAGTGCACTGCTATAATGCCTATCATACATTCTGATCACCCACTGAACATGAAAGAGCAAAAGGCAGAGGTGTATCTACTTACATAAACAATAAGCACACCTCAAGACTGCTCACAAAATGACATGCTTGAACTACTCCATGTCCATCTAACCATGAGAAAAATCCATAACCATATTTTTGCTGGCTACAAGTCCCCCACCATGAACCAGGAAACCCATACATAATAACTGATGTTAGTAGAATCACTCACCATGCAGCCCAATAACATACCCATTGGTGATTTTAACTATCCATCCATTAAATGGGAAGCATACATGACCACTAACATGCAGGCTCAAGTATTTCTTGACTTTGTAAATTCAAATGCATGGAGCAGCTACTCTGCACTCCTACTAGAGGAACAAATATTCCAGGTCTGGTATTCACAATATTGGAAAGCTCTGCACCCATCCTAGAGTGATGTCCTCAATGGCAAGATTATATCACAAAGCAGTCTCCCTTGAAATAAAGTAAAAACTAGTCTCCCTGTTAAATTGCAAAAACTTTAAGAAGTTCTCTAGGGTAAATTACCCTCTGTGATGGGTCCAAATCCAGAAAACACAGACAGCTATGCAGATGTATACACAAAAGTTCTGTATGACCATATAAAGAACTGCATAGAAACAGGAGTACCAGTCCAAAATAAACCCAGGTCAAACCACATAAACAAGCCACCCTGGTAGATCCCTTGTACTAATAGAATAAACAAAAGAAAATCCTGTTAAGTAAGAGGGAATGTGCACAAAACAGCAAAAAGTTCCTCTTTAACTTAAACAAGCATACCGAGGAACTAGTCAAATCTCTGAAAACAGACTTTGAGGTAAAAATAGCCTTGAATGCTAAGGATAACCGTAAGGCATTTTTCAGTTATGTCCACAATCTTAAGGGCAACACTTAATGTGTGGAGTTAGTTGTAGACGGCATCACCTATACTCAGCCAGAAGACATAACAAATCTTCTGGCCAACAAATTCAGCTCAAATATCAAATCATCATCACCCCTAGTTCTCCCCCAAGAAATACCCTCCACCACGCCAATGCCAATTAAACATTGTTTCAATGGGGCCTGATGATATACCAGATTGCCTCTTAAACAGCTTAAATCAGGACTTATCAAGTCCATTAGGATCTATGTTTAACCACAGCCACTGGAATGGCTTTGTCCTGATAGAGTGGAGGACAGCAACAGTCATCCTTCTACATAAAAGAAAACCATATACTGACTCAGGAAATTACAGTCTAGTCATATATGTTAGGCCATGGATAAAATAATCATGGACCTAATAAATAATGACATAGGAAACCTCCAAACACTGGACCCAACCCAATTCCGCTTTGTCAAGGGCATGTCATGCCTACTGAATCTAGTGGATTTCTTTGGGAAAGTCACTAAGACAATGGATAAGGGTAAAACAATACATACCGCCCACCTCAACATGACCAAAGCATTTGACACAATTCCCCATTCAGGTATCATAAATAAGCTTACAAAACTGGGTATAAACCATTGTGTTACCAAATGGATAGCCAGCTGGCTCACAGACAGGACACATGAGGTTAAAGTGGGTGAATCCAGATCCAGCAAGAGGCCAGTTACTAGTGGTGTGCCCAGGGTGATGTGGAAGGCCTCTGAATGGCAAGGTTTGCTGACTGCAAGCTGGGGGCAATCACTAAACCCCAAACAATGTAGATATCTTTCAGGAGGGTCTAGTTCAGACAAATGATTGGTCCCAGAACCATGGCCAAAAACTAAATGTGCAAAAATGCATTATCATACCCTTTGGGAAGTTAAATATCCCTGCAAATTACAACATCAATAACACACCCCTAAGAGTAGACTCAGAGTCAGAGATCTTTGCACACAGATAGTTAGTAGCCTGAACTTTGACTGCCTTGTGTCAACAGTAGTGCGGAAGTCCTTCTATGTGGCATGACTTATAACTAAAGGGAATGCATCCAGATCCAAGGAAATTATAGTCCCACTGTACTCAGTTCTTGTTAGAACAATAATTGAGTACAGTTCGCCATTTGGCATGTACTTGACTAGCACTTACAGCAGCTGGATCAACTTCAGAGGTTCCTCAAAAAGAAAATACAGGATGCAAACAACATGAACTATGCAGATAGACTAAAAACCCTGTCCATTTACTCCGTCTCCTACTGACTATTAAGAGGTGACCTATGCCTGACCAACAAGGCACTCATAAATTTAGCACTGATGGAGGTGCTACACATCTGCAAGTCAGACAGCATGAGGGTCACCTGATCTAGGGATCTAAACTTAGTCAACGACCCAAGCAAAGTATGTTGAAGAGACAGATATTTGTCTCAGAGACTGTCCCTTATTTGGAACAGGCTTCTTTATTCACATTAAGCAGAACTCTTCCCTGGCCCTCTTCAAATGCAATTTGGATCAATGAATGGGGAATTGCCAATTCACACCTGGGGTAGAGCCTATGTCCCTTATTGACAGGGACAATCTGTAACATACTCATAGCATAGGCACAAACCCCTGCCATCCTCTTGCCCCTAAGGGCCAAATATTGGATAACATTGGGTTATATTAGCAAGGCTTGTAAAGCTGCTCTCCTATGAACCTATATGTGATTAACAGCAAAGCCTCAGCCCAGCTCATATTCCAAGTTTTTGACTTAAAAGACAGAGATACCATTTTCCCAGCATACAAAAATGGCAATCACCCAAGCATGAATGGATAAAATAATGCTCTTTCAAAACCCATCATATAAACTAATGCAAAAGGCATGCTTTCTTTATTGTGATATACAAGCCCTTAGGAAGGCTGACTACTAAACAGCATTTAGGCATTCTGCGGCAATGGAAAATGAAATATCCTTTGAGGAACTAACTGCATTAAAGCAGTTCCAGCAGATTAATGTATCTGCAAACACTGCAAACATTCAAAAAGTTAGATGCATAACCATCAAAAATAAATATACCGCATAACAGCAAGGCTATATGACAAAATGGAAGTTGTCACCACAAGAGCAAAAACTTTGCAAACTATTTTATATATTTAGTTTATTTAACGTTTTGTTTACCAGGAAAGTCCGACTTGGAACAGAGACAATTTTCCATGTTTTCATTTTCTAATCAAAAATGATATTTTGCATCCGCTGTACAATATGCCTGGTGCAAACAATGTTGCAGTCACAACTACTGGCAATAAAAGTACTTTATTTAAGCTTTAAAGTTTAGCACAGGAGCAACTGTGACTCCTTCTGTTGTCATATAAATGAATTACATCTAGCAGTTGTGCTTGGCCCAGTGACAAAGCCAGACATATATCTTACAGGGACTGTTTTCAGGTTGAATGCATCATCATACAGAAGGATGAATGTCACAGGTATGATACATGTCACTACCATATAACACATAGACATTGAAGACTGACATACTACTGGTCTTGGAGTTTCCACAGCTTTATGTGGACTATGGACTAAAGAAAAACAAACTGTCATCAGTTTTCCAGTATTTTACAAATGCTTACTGGGTGACATTTCATGGGCAGTTTCTATAGCAATAAAGCATCCTTGTGGAGTTGAGGTTTTCTGTGGCATTAAAGGGCAAAAGATAGCACTGTGCTAATAAATCACACCATCATTTACATATTTTACAGGTAAGTGAAATTATATTGCTTAAGACATACTCAGTTTTGCACATGCTGATAAGTATGCATTTAGCTTAGTTATCAACTATATTTCATTTTATGTGGTTTATGTTTTTTGTTCTATGCCTTATGAATGGCTAATTGTTGTATGGTAAATATACTTTGCTAATTCTTTTATTAAGCAAGTGTTTTTCTCAGTATCAGGCAGATTTATATTTTCCACTTTTTTCTGCTGGATTGAAGCACAATAATATTTTAGTAATAATTTACAAAGGGTATGGATAATGTGAGGATTATTCACGTGGCATGGTTTGATCATGAGGACAAAGCCAGAGTGATTACACATGCTAGGATGTGGGCACACAAGTATTACCCACACCTAGTATTTCCATTAAACAATGCTTTCATTTATAGAAAAGAAGTTATTTACTCTTTTAAATAATGGTATTATACTTCTAAACTACTGCAGCATGTGACGTTACCATCTTGAATGCCATGGGCCAGCATCCCAATTCACTGCCCATAAGCTGTGCCAAGGCCTGCAAAAGCATTAGTTTAAATGCACATTCTAGCATATATCTGACATTCAGGAATACACATCTTACTATTATGTAATGGTGGTTATGTACTTGTGATGCCTTAGTGGTCAGTTTCATTATAATTATCATTTCATTAATTATTATGTAATTTTGAGATCATCCCCCAGATTCACTAATCTTCCATGCAGGACTAGCTTAGTCCTGCATGGAAGTGCCTATTTAGGAGCAGGACAGCAGTGTGCCATGCATATTAATGAAGGCGCGCTGCCCGAGCTCCTAGGCTTACACAGAGCATGCATGCACGAGTGCAGGGGCTGTGCCTGAGAGCAGAGCTCTCAGAATAAACACGCCCCTGCAATGTAGAACAGCAGAAAGTGGTAAGAGATTAGCGAGACCGCTCATAGGTATCCGCATATCCCCACCAACAGTCCCCCATGTGTACAACAGCAACAGGACATATAAATAAAATAAAGAAACCCTTTGATTTTTTTTTTTAATTCGATTAAAGCTAACCGTAGCTGCACGGGTGTGCCCATCACTTAGCTACAGTGAAAGCAGCATAAAAGACTGAAGAGGATAACAAGGAAGATATATGCAAATCAAGCAGCACAGCAATAGTGTAGTGGGCAGAGTATTCGCCTAATTAGCAGGCATTCCCAGTTCGCGTCCCACTGCAGCACAGTCTATTTTACATGGCAAAGCATGTTATAACCAATATTTTTGTTGTAAAACCCACTAAATAACATATATTCATGAAGTGGAGTACTGCAGGGAATGCACATGTTAAGTGTCAGTGTCATAATAAATAAGGCACTAGTAAGCAGGTTTAAGCACAAATAAGCAGTAGTAAGCATATGTAAGCAAACATAAGCATGTTTAAGTGTGTTTGCATAGGGATAAGCACTGCCTACACAGACTAAGCAATTTAGAAGATAACTGAGTGTAAGAAACTGTAACCGGAAGTCAGCAGTGCTTAGCTCCATGCAAACCCGCTTACAACTGCTTTAAAGTGCCTTAATCACTCTGTATACAACGGCCCTTGTTCTGCCCAGCAACAAATTAAACAGCCTCTGCAAGGCTCAAACCCAGGACCCTGTACACTATAGTCACATTAGTTAACCACTAAGCCATCATAGTAGTACATAAGACTGAGGTTTCAACAAACAAATCCTCACCATAGGAAAATCAAATTGAACATGTGAAATTAATCTATGTGATGTTGTATAACCTGCTACATAACATAAATATGTGAACTGGAGTAGTGCAGTACGGCCAGATGTGAGTTGTTATTGTAATAAAGTGTTGAAGTCCCCAGGACCGCATACAGTGTACATGCACATGAATCACAGATACCAGACACAGATATAACATGTAACAAATAATAAATCAATGTCAAAAGGAAAATATAATGCTACTTAAATATTAAACAACACTAAGCATTGCACAGCTCAGCTTATGTGGTGTAAGCAATGTGTAGGCCGGCTAACTCAATCTGACCAGTGGTATACCCCTTTAAGCAATGCCAACATTAGGTAAGCAGGTGTGCCCATAGCTTAGCCTTTTCAAAACCGTCTAATCATGGGAAAGTGCAGGAAATTGGGTGTATTTAAACCCCACAGGCACCAATAATTCCCATAACTGGTTGCAGCTCCCTACTGTAGGCAGAATGGCTGGAGTTGGGAAAGGCACACAATTTAGAGTGCAGTGCTGGGGCACCCAGGAGTCCAGATTCATGGTATGGCTCCTGGTAAAACACCATGAGGAGAGACTACTGCAGGGCCAGTACCAGGGCTCTGACTATAAAGTGTAGCCCTGGGACAGTCTCGCCCATGACCTCACCAGTGCCACTGGTATCCCCCAGACTGGTGAGCAGGTCAGACATCACCATGCTGACCTGAAGCAGTGGAGGAGTGATCTCTTGGAGCAGTGGATCCAAGAATCAAGGCAGATGGCTGATGCCCCAGCACTGAGTAAGTACGCATTCTACTACATAGATAATGATTGCCTAGCTTGTGTATACTATGGATAGGTAATGGCTAAATAGCACTGTATTTCTCTGACAGCTGCAGATGAGAGGGCTGCGAACCAGCAAGCCCATGCTGCTAGGCTGCATCACGAGGCAGGTTAGTAATAATCTTGCATGTACTGTCATAAGAAAAAAATATAACGGTTCTAGAAAGTGTTGTACCTGTATAAAATAGAATTGTGTATGGGATGTAGTGAATAAACCAGACAATATGGCAGGAAGACTGTCATATAGGTTGTGTGGAAATAAAGTTGTAATATCTTGTGAATAAAACCCCTGGAGTGCTTGTGTACATTCTGCTTTCATATTTTATTGTAGTGTTGCATTCTATAAATAGTACTGTTGTATTAAGCAGTGTTACCCATATTGGTGAACGCAGTTAAAATGTGTAGGAAGTTCAGTATAACAATGTTGGAAGTCCCAAGAGGTCAGTCATATAGAACAATTGAGGGAGACTTAGAAACCATTGGAATGCTTCACACCAGTTCCCTGATAGCACAGTGTACTGTGATGTCAACTGTAATATTTTTACCACACACAGCAGGGGTTTGAATCCCGGGAGTGGTAGTAAGTTGTATGCATAATCATACCCCACAACTGTACAGAGTTTGTGAGAATGTTCAGATAGAAAGCTGTATGCATAATTAGACCCAACAACTGTACAGACTTTGCTAGAATGTTCAGATAGTATGTTGTAAGCATAATCATAACCATCAACTGTACAGACTGTGGCAGAATGTTCAGGTAGTAAGCTGTATGCATAGTCATACCTCTCAACTGCTCTGATCTGTCCAGCATGTCCAGATAAATGGCCCATATCTGCTGCCCAGTAACCTGTTCCCCTTACAAATCAGTGAGATGATCCAAGAAATGTAGGCAGCTTATACTGACATATAATGTGGATAGTGAGACCTGAACATACAGAGAGAATGTATATGAAAGCAAACCTGTCATTGCAGCATCTCACCCAAAGTATATGACAGCTATTCCAAAATATGTCACATTAACACCTGCATCCTGTCAAGCCTTGACCAGAGTGTGTGCAATAACGGATTGTTAGGTATGTGTATAACATCAACATGGAATCTGGGAGTATGTGTAGTATTCGTCATGTAGTGTTAACAGATATTTCTCCACAGCTATAACAGGTAAGAGGTGTAGACTTTCGTTACAACACAGTTCACTCCTATATATGTCTACAAGCATGGAATCTGGGAGTATGTGTAGAATCTGTCAGGTAGTGTTAACAAAGATTTTCCCCACAGCTATAACAGGTAAGAGGTGTAGACTGCAGGTACAACACAGTTCACTCATATACTTGTTTACAAGCATGGAATCTGGGAGTATGTGTAGAATTTGACAGGTCATGTTAACAAAGTTCCCTCCACAGCTGCAACAGGTAAGAGGTGTATACTATAGTTACAACACAGTTCACTCATCTACCTATCTGCAAGCATGGAATCTGGGAGTATGTGTAGAATTTGTCAGGTAGAGTTAAAAATATTTTCTCAACAGATATAACAGGTAAGAGTTGTAGACTATACGTAAGACACAGTCCATGTATATACTAATCTACAAACATACCATTGTACAAAGTAAGGCCATTGGGTTGTGTAATAATACATGTAAGGGACAGATCACAGCAGTGACTGAGAAAGTTGTGAAAACTACACGGATATATAGTTGTTAATTGTCCTCTCTCTCTCTCACCCCCACCTTATGTGCAACAATAACCTAATTACACACCTAAATGGGTACGTGTACACTCCAATTCTTTGTTGGTACATATGTCCTATTGGTTTATAAATATTCACATTGGGTTCTATGCATGTGCCATGTTAATATACTCCCATATTGGTGGCCTGTTGCCATCAAAGAAACTTGCATGCTGTTGCTATGGCCACTGTTGTCCCATATATGCATGTGTTCTGCTCACCCTGCAACTGTTGTAAATCTGGTGTCTTGGGTTAATGGGAATACCTATACATGCTGTTATAACTAATCCTGAATGCTGTTGACTTTTACTAACCGATATCTGTCCTAAAACAGCAACACCATAGCTCATATGGGAAGGCAGGTCCCAGCGGATCCATCTGTCCCACCTCAGCTGGCCATGGCACCGGGCACCAGCACGTTTGGGGCCCAGCCTGGAACCTCCTCCAGCAGAGAGGTACCTGTCACCCACCATCAGGTCCAGGCCGTGGTGCATAGGGAGCTCAACAGGGAGGTTCGAGACCAGCTATGCCAGCTTGAGGGCTGCATGGTGCAATTAGAGGGTGAGCCTGCCCCACCTACACAGCCCCCAGCACAGCCACCTTTGGGGCCGTGAAGTGGTGACTGCCCATGGGTGAGGACCTTAGTCCCACCATTTCCATTTGGGGGCTCATGGGCTTGTGACTTCCAAACACCCCTCCCCGTCCAAGGTGTTTACCCCCCACATGTGTCATATACCACCGCTGTATGTGTCTTGTTTTGTCTGTTAACCTACCCAACCTACCTCCCCAAATATACCTACTAACCCTCCCCAACATCGCACTCTCACCTGAAAAAAAAAGGGCAATCTGTTCCCACAAAAAAATAACACCCCATGCATAGCTGTCCATTTCACACACATGTCCACTGGACATATGTAATATGGTCTAATTGGCATCACAATTAGATATTGTTGTCCTCACCCCCACCCAGAGGTTTGAGTGTCCAAATCTATCTCCAAATTCAGTGTATATGCACAGCTGTTGCTGTAGAAGAAATGGGCAGCTATGGACCTTCCCTACACCCTTCCTGCACATCCCTGGATATTTTCCCTACTGTCTTTCCCCTCTTTGTGCCCCTTTTTTCACCACTTTCCTATCAACCTCTTTTTCTTTTCTTTTAAAGAAATTAGTATGGGGGTAAGCGGGAGTAAGCAATTTTAAGCAGCAGTAACCAGGTTTAAGCCTGTTTGTGTGGGAGTAAGCACTGCCTACACAGGTTAGGCAATTCAGAAGCTAACAGAGTATAAGAAACTGTAACTGGTAGTTAGCAGTGCTTAGCTCCATGCAAACCCATGCAAACCCGCTTACAACTTCTTTAAAGTGCCTTAATCACTCTGTATCCAATGGCCTGTGTTCTGCCCAGCAATAAAATATACAGCCTCTGCAAGCCTCAAACTCAGGACCATGCACATCATAGACAAAGACATTTACCACCAAGCCATGCCAGATATACATAAATCTGATGTTTTCAGAAACATATCATCCAGCCCAGTCATGCAACAGTGCAGAGAATGTATACCAACATCTAGATGTATGTGTGTGTGTGTAAATATATTAATATCTAAACAGATACAACATATCTATATATGTCGATATATATATATATATATATATATATATATATATCTATATATATGTATGTATATTTAGAAATATATACATATATATAAATATATATGAACATATATACATGCAAATGCCTACATCGACACATATATATGTCTACACCTATATGTCTACATATACACAGCAAGGTACATATATATATATATATATATATATATATATCTATGTAGGTATATACGGACATATTCATACATATGTAAGCAGATATATATATATATATATATATATATATATATATATATATATATATACATGTGTGTGTGTATATATATATATATATATATATATATATATAAGTATATGTGGCCATACATGTGTAGATAGCAGTGGTAGATTAACAAAAACAAATATGTCCACATGCACTGTTAATGGGTTTGAGAGGCCCCAAACAATATACGTCTTGTACGAATAGGCATACCCCCCCCACAGCCAAACACGTCCACAATGCAATACACTACCAAGTGTTGCAGATCCCATAACCAGGACCTGACATAACATGGGCACAAGGTGTTAACAGTACTACATCCCACATGTATGATGTCAGGCTGGTATTGGTAACATATCATGCAGTACAGTCTGGCTCCCATAGGAAATGTAAAATGTGGAAGCTGTCAACATCCCCAGGATACATATACACAGACACATATATGTAGATACAGATATATATATATATCTTTACATATATATAGATATACATGTGACTACACATACACACACAGATATATGTACAGTAATATACATACATAGAAGGTGCACAAAATATGGAACAGCCACTATGCCTACAGTTCACACCTGAACATTGTATGGGCCACCCACACAAATGGCAATCATTGCCTGCAACATATACCCACTGAGAGGTCATAGGACAAAAAAACAAACACATATTTGCAGAAATGGTAAACCTTTATTTGCGTACTATTACAGTTCTATACACTATTGCTACTGTAATTGGGATTGTCTTCACAGACATGGTGTGTGTGGGAGTCACATCTGCTTTCCACATGTGTGCCATTGGCTACTGACAGACATCCTAAGGACATCATAGTAAAATACCGCTGCTAGCACATACTGCCTCTATCAACTGCAGCAGAGATATTGGCCAATATGTGTGGACATTTTGACACACTCTATACAGTCCAGAGGTATGCACAGACCCCCTTAGTGCAAAACATGTGTTCCATGCCTGACAATATGGACGTTAACAGCCATGTAGATGGGTATAACATATAACAACTGGTATACATATGCCACCATAGGTTATGCATTCACACATCCCTTTCTGTCCTGACACGTATTAACCGCTGGTACAGGGGTGCCATTGCCACATGCTACCCACTAGATATTGACATACATCTGTACAGCATCCCACTGCTCTGTCTGGCATACATGACTGTTACTGGAGGTCTGGCAGCAGTATATCTGGCAAGTATCTGCATGGCATCTCACTGGGTAAGTACACTAAGCTGCTAGGCATGTAACAATGCACTGTGCAGGCTACAGGCAGACTGTCTCAAGACTGGGCTACATCTCCTATGGGGGAATGCACATGTACCTGCATATATAGCAGGGTGTACAGGCATGTTACAGCACCTGTGTGAAAGTGCATAACCACAACCAATGAGAACACAGCCACATATGCAAGCTAGCATGATATTACAGTATATGGACTATCTGTTCGACACCATCCTCATATGTGCCACTCAAACACTAACCCTACATATACTGGGCCACTACACAGTTTGGTCTGATGGCTGACTGTGGTATGGGACATGTGTGTGTATGGCCCTACAAACATGTAAGCCAATACGGTAACTTACAGTGGAGCAGCATGTAACATCAGATAGGACAGGACCTAGGATGATGACAGCTACCACAGTCTGTACACAGTCTAAAGTACATATTACCAATACACATACTGTTGACATTCACCATAAGTACACAGGCCTCAATACTGTACAAACAACCACAGTATGTCCAGGTTATGTCATTAAATATAATCCCTACTGTACATAACATGTGTAGCAGTCTGATATCTCACTGGCTTGTTATCAGATATGATGACACTAATTATGGTGTATAGCACATATGCACCTCTTAATGCATGACATATGTACAAAGGTTGACTGAGTTGTGGCTGGAAGCACATACACATGGTGAATATTGACACATTGCTGTGATAACATCATACATTTACTGTTGTAACAGGGTTTGTTGCAACATATGCAATATGAGGGATATGAAGTCAATAACTGTCATGGCTTTCACCATCTACAGACTGCAATCCTCACACTACCCTCTGCAGTTCACAGATACATGTTCTGTGGATAACACATGACACCAAAGGCACCACACACTGCCCAGTCTGCAGATGACCCTACAGATGGGGAGTCCTTAAACATACAACTGACATGGCAAGTATTCATACATGTAGGACAGCCATATCTGCACCCACCCTGTTAAACCAACATTACTCCGAATGCAGTATAGCAGCACTTACAGTCTGTAGTCAGGTCAGGCACATGCCCCTCCTGTGTGCTGGCCTGTTTCCACAGTGTATGTTGTCAGAGGTAAATCCCCACTCCATCTGAGATGCTGTTTTCCAAACAACAGAACAAGTTCCTGCTCACAGTGAATGAAAAGGACCAACACAAACATGATGTTCCTAGATATTGGAGTGTGTTTCCATGCAATTGGCTATGGGAATGTTACCACAGCTGTTCCACATGCAATCAGCTAGGGGAGGGTTGCAATTCGTGCAGAGGCCATCAGCTTTTTCACGAGCATTACCTAAAATACACATGCTGCTGCCTAAGAAAAGCAGGTATAGGTCTCTATATCCACCAGTGAGAGAGGCAGACAGAGGCAATGACAAGTCAGGGAGAGGTGGGAGAGTAAAACTTAAGCATGTTTGTGTCACACACCTACCAGCACAGGGTATCAAACCCCTGATGACTATGTAGTGCTATCAGAGTCCTATGCAGCTGTTAGATGCACCACATAGGTTACCTGATGTGGAGTCTAAAGAACATATATGTGATGGTGAGTGACATATGCAACCGGGATATGGTAGCTATATGGTAGGTGATGTACACGTGCCTGTCCAAATGAACAGGTGCCAGCATCAACACAGCCACACTCTCACAGGGATGCACACTCATTGACACATTTGGCAGGGCCAGGGATACAGCTCATCCCTAGTGAGATTGCCACAAGACATCACTTGCAGGTATCACATGCACCACATGGGTCATACAGAGGTTATATGGGCAAAGGGTATGGGGAGGTGTCTGACATCAGACAGCATGCTTCAGTATGCCACTGGGGGTTGTAGCAAGTGTGGATGTGATCATACACATCATCCAACACACATACAAACACACATGGTGCCAGTACTGACATGCATGGGTGCATTTCTGCATGGTTATGTGGTGGTCGACTGTGCCAGACAGTTATACAAGGCTAGGTGATGGGTATACCTTGACATCAGGCCACATGACAATGGTCTGCATTGTGGCTCAGGCCTGTGGTTTCTGCATTTGCCCACATATGTGGGTATTGTATCCACCATCCAGTCACCTGGGTGGCTATTGCATGTGGCCAATGCTGTGCATCACTTGCCATGTATGTGTTCCCTAGTCCATGACATGGACGGTGTCTGGGATGTGCACACCTCCCACATGCATGTACAGTGACATGTGGAACTGTACCTGGGGTACTGGGCCCATGTTATGTACACAGATTATCATCAGACGTGCCAGTCTTGGCCACTTGTGGCAGGAACTGGTAATGGACAGCAGGTTAACCCTGCACCTACACTGATAGCATGCATAACAGCATTCCCTGGCATCAGTAGCATCTGTCCATACAGTGCATGTTTTCAGGCATGGTATGTCCTTTGTGGGTCACATGTGATGGCACCACAGTTGTTGCAGGTGTCCAGTGGGGAACATGGGGAAGGTGCACTGTCTGCATGTATGTGCTTATTGGACAGATGGACAGCGTGCCATGCCCTCTGTAGGCCACTGCAATCACTTCATAGTTACTATAAGTTGCCAATATGCAGTGTACTACAAACATATTGGCTGTTGCCTCAGCATGTGTGTGTGTATGTGTGTGTGTGTGTGTGTGTGTGTGTGTGTGTGTGTGTGTGTGTGACATGGGTTGAGAGTGTGCTCTGGGTAATACTGGAGTTGCTAACTGTGATTGCCTGGCCGTGATGTCACATGTATGGGTATGGATTTGCACCCCAGCCTCTCAGCTATTTCACATCTGTTATCCCTGTACAGTGGACATTGTGATATAGGGCCACCATAAAAGACATTTGCAAAACCCACCACACATTGGGCCCAGGTGTCACACACTCACACCCACCTCCACACAGGATACAAGTTACAAACACACACACACACACACACACACACACACACACACACACACACACACACACACACACACCTGTCATGTCGAACCCCTACCTAACTAGTTTATTACACTACAGCACTATGCAGTTATAGTACGTGCCACAGAGATTGCTGGAGTACTCCTTCCCCAAAGGTGTATTTCACATTGGATGACATCAGCAGGACTGCTAAATATCCACAACCAACATGTCTGGGTATAGAACCCCTAACAGTGGTCTATATCACACTACAGCATGGAGCTGTTATAGGATGCACCACAGGGATTACTGAAGACCTCCTTCCCCAAAGGTGTATTTCACATTGGTTGACATCAGCAGGATTGCCAAACTAGGCCATTGGACATGTATTGAGTGTGACTAGCCTAAAATGCATTGCTCCCTACACAGATATTGAAACACACACACAACATCCACAACCGATATGCGTGGGTATAGAACCCTTAACAGAGGTCTATATCACACTACAGCAGTATGCAGTTATGGCACGTGCTATGGAGATTACTGGGCTACGGCTTCCCAGAGGTGTATTTCAAGGTGGATAACATCAGCAGCCTGAATTGTAGCGAGTGTGACTACCCTAAAAACATTGCTCTCTACACAGATAGAGTCAGACAGACACACACCTGCCATGTCTGGGATTAGAACAGCTACCTAACTACTTTATCACACTACAGCAGGTCATAGTTACAGGACATGCTACAAAGATTACAGGGCTACCGCTACCCAGAGGTGTATTTCTAAGTGGATGACATCAGCAGCCTTGCCAAAGATGAGCATTTGAATTGTAGGGAGTGTGACTACCCTAAAAACATTGCTCTCTACACAGATAGAGTCAGTCAGACAGACACACACACACACACACATGCACACACACCTGCCATGTCTGGGATTAGAACAGCTGCCTAACTAATTTATCACACTACAGCAGGTTGCAGTTACAGAATACACTACATAGATTACTGGGTTACAGTTACCCAGAGGTGTATTTCTAGGTGGATGACATCAGCAGCCTTGCCAAAGATGAGCATTTGAATTGTAGGGAGTGTGACTACCCTAAAAGCATTTCTCTCTACACAGACAGACACACACACATACACAAACACACACAGTTGCCATGTCTGGGAAATGAGCTCCTACTTAACTATTTTATCACACTACAGCAGTTATGGGATGTGCCACAGAGATTACTGAGGATACAACCTTTCCAGGGATGTATTTCTAGGTGGATGACATCAGCAGCCTTACCAAAGTAGAGCATTTCAATTGTAAGGCATGTGCCCACCCTAAAAAGCATTGCTCTCTACACAGACAGAATCAGACAGACACATGCATACACATGCACACATGGCTGGGGTTAGAACTCCTACCTAACTAGTTTATCACACTACAGCAGTACACAGTCATGTTGCATAGCTGGCACATGTACCACATATTCTGTAATGCTAACAGATACCAGTGGCTAGTATCTGCAATGTGTGACATCAGACCCTCGTGTGGTTGTGGCCCTTTGGCTGAGTGCTGGGTGGGAGAGCCCTGGATGGCTCCTAGTCACAGTCACCCTCTTCCACACATCTACATATGTCTACCTTCGGCTTATTATAGTGTGTTGTCCTTACATATATGCCTGTATTCCTATCCACTGTGTGTGCAAAGCATGTGTGGTGCATACTGAGGAGTGTCTGCACTAACATCTGCGGTTGCCAGATATGTCTGGTCCACTGGTGTTTGCAGACATGGCTTTCATGTGTTTAATTGTGTGAGCATGCCCAGTATGACCTTTCAGTATGCTGTTGACTGACATTGCCTTCATTACTCTAAGTGTGTGGGCAAGCCCAGTATGTTCGTCTGTACTGAATGTGTGGGTCGAGTCCAGGTAGTTTGGACTGCAGTGCTGACCTTTGTGTTGTACACCTACAGGTAGCATGCTGTCTCTGCAGGGTATCCGTCAATCATTTGGCATGGACTGTTACTACATTTCTGCATAGGCGTGGGGGCACACCTGACTATTTATACATTTCTACACAGGATTGTGGGGGGGAACACCTGACTGTTACTATATTTATATGTGGGATGGGGGGGGCACACCTGACTATTTCTACATTTCTACACAGGATTGTGGGGGGGGCACACCTGACTGTTACTATATTTCTACATAGGATGGGGGCGACACCTGACTATTTCTACATTTCTACAAAAGATTGGGGGGGCACACCTGACTGTTACTATATTTCTACGTAGGAAGGGGGGACACACCTGACTATTTGTACATTTCTACACAGGATTGGGAGGGGGCACACCTGACTGTTGCTATATTTCTATGTAGGATGGGGGGGCACACCTGACTATTTCTACATTCCTACACAGAATTGGGGGGGCACACCTGACTGTTACTATATTTCTACATAGGAAGGGGGGACATGCCTGACTATTTCTACACAGGACTGAGGGTCACACCTGACTGTTACTATATTTCTACATAGGATGGGGGGGGCACACCTGACTATTTCTACATTTCTACACAGGATTGTGGGGGGGCACACCTGACTATTACTATATTTCTATGTAGGATGGGGGGGGCACACCTGACTATTTCTACATTTCTAGACAGGATTAGGGGAGCACACCTGACTGTTACTATATTTCTACATAGGATGGGGGCACACCTGACTATTTCTACATTTCTACACAGGACTGGGGGGCACACCTGACTGTTACTATATTTCTATGTAGGATGGGGGCACACCTGACAATTTCTACATTTATGAACTGGATTGGGCAGCACACCTGACTATTTCCACATTTCTACACAGGTTTGTGGGGCACACCTGACTGTTACTATATTTCTACGTAGGATGGGGGGCACACCTTACTATTTCTACATTTCTACACAGGACTGGGGGCCACACCTGATAGTGACTACATTTCTGCATCGGATGGGGGGGGCACACGTGACAATTGTACACATTTGCTATGACTGTACTAGTATGTCGGGTACTCCATTTCAGTCTGTAGTCTTACCTATCGTGCTGGCTAGAGCCATACCAGTGTACTACAGATCTTAGCTTTTAATTACCTACATGTTGGTTTATGACTTCCTACCCTTCAAAATTGACATCCCATTGCCTGACCTGCTGAAGTCTGTCTATGTAGGCCTGAGGGGGAGGTTACCCATAGGCCTCGTTCAGAGGCCATAGCACAGCCTTTGTTTTTGTTCGCCTACACCTGTCCTGCTGGCTGTGACTGTTGTTGGGTATGTGACCCCCCAACTGGCATGTGAGAGTCACTTACCTTGTGGGTGTCCCAGTATTGAGAGTGGTGCTGCAGGGTTGCCTATGTTGGATGCACATACTACACTCCCTACACATGGTTAGGCACAGGTAGTGTACTGTTTGGCATCCCTTTTACTGTACGTGAGAGTCGGAGAGAGGTGTTATTCCCTGGGTCCCTCCTGTGTCAGTGTATGTGCTATGCGTTGCCTCTGTGTCAAGGCCAGGGCATACTGGGCATGCCTCCTTCTGCCTACTGGGGCAGGCTCAGGTTGTTCCTCCTCAGAGTCACTCTGTGCCTGTGCAGGCCTTGGTAATGGTAGGGGGCTGTGTGGCCCTGCCCAGTCCTGTTCCTGCTGCAGCTGTTTCCACAGGATCATATTGTGTAGCATGGCACATACAAGGACAATTTGGGAACATGTAGCTGATGAGTCATGCAAGGCTCCACCGGATGTGTCCAGGCACCGGAACCATGACTTGAGCATCCCAAACACACACTGTACTATAATTCTGGTCTGTGCGTGTGCCTCATTATGGAGTTCTCCTTCGGGTGTGTGTGCATTTCTGACGGATGTCATCAGCCATGGCTCCAGTGCATATCCAGCATCCCCCACTAGGTGACCGTGAGGGATGTCCCCACTGGCAAATCTCTGGCACGGCTGCATCAGATGCCAGATGTGGGAATCGTGATAGCTTCCAGGGCAGCCAGCACAAACATTCATTATTATGCCCTGGGCATCGCATATGACCTGGCAGTTGATAGAGGTGAAGCCCTTGTGGTTGATGTAGACCCTACCCCGCTCACCAGGTGGTGCTTAGATGCATATATGCGTGCAGGCTATAGCACCCACTACCTCAGGGTATTCTGCTATTTGGTGGAACAGTTTCATATTGCTGCCCAACACCTCACAGTTGTTGGGGAAATACACATGCTCACTGACATGTGCTGACATGACATCAAGGAACTGGTGGAGTACCCTTGATGCTGATGCCTGTGAAATCCCCATCATATCCCCAGTTGGCCTTTGGAAGGTACCTGTAGCTAGTATTCTTAGGCCTACACACACCTTGGTATCCACTGGGATGGGTTCCCCTCTGTTAGTTCTGTGTGTCAGGCGTGGCCGGCACAGCTCAACAATTTGCTGTAGGAGGTCCCTGTCCACCCTATAGTGTTCCACTATCTCCAGCTCATGTAGCCCCTGGTAGGTTACCCTGGGTCTGTATACTCTTCTCCGTCTCCTCACTGTGGGTTGGTTGACAGCATTCACATCCTCACCACCGTCAGCCTCTTCCACAAGTTGTATGATAGCTATTGCAGCCCCTATCACTTTGTTGTTGTGAGTGTTAAAAGTTCCCCGCTTGTTTACACCGGTGGTGTAGAGTGTGGGAAAAACCAGAGGGGAAGGTGTTTGCTTTGTTTATAGTAGTGTTCTGGGCTGGGCTGATCTGCTGCCTCTGTAATTGGCTGATTCTGATACATTTCACCTGCCAGCTAAGCTAGTTCTCCTTGGTTACCTTCCTACTGCTGTTTACCCTTCTCATTGCCTTCCTGTTTAAGCCCGTGTGTGCGCCACGCAAACAGAGTGTTCAAATGTGCACACTGCTGCTATTTCCTGGTTTATCCTCTGTTTTCTTCCTGTAAAACCCGGTGCACGGTGTGCACACCCACTTAGGCTTTGTAAAGAGTGCTAAGCAAGTTTAGACACACCCCTCTAGCTTAGCTGTGCTAAGCTAGGAGCAAACCCGAGCCAAAGGGCTCCAGTCCACTTACAGTATGCCTGACACACACCCCCATGATGTCACCTAACTCCTAGGCTTGCACCAAGCTATTCCTACTCTTACACTGTTGGGACTTGACTCACATGTTGGCGAAGACTGGGATTCACTATCATTCCCCTCATTTGCATAGGATTGCCTGCTAATGCATAGTTACATGTCTCACACTGAGCCGCCCCCTTAGCAACCACTACTCACTGGCCAGGTTGTCTTCTGCCTGCCACTGACTTGCATGGCAGAATAGTGATTTTAGTTAGACTACTTACTTTGGGTTTATTTTATTATTTTCCCCCTGATCCCGTTTGTGTGACAATGCCCTAGGCTTAAACAGCCAAAATCGGCTAAAAAAAGAGTAGATTTTTGTATTTTTCTTTATGTTTGCAATGCCAATGCCCTTATACTTGGCCATTGTCATGCTTACTACATGATATGCAGTCTGTATTTGGAGCTGTCATAGCTCCGTTTTGGATTTTGCAGAAATGTACTCGGTTAATAACTGAGTACATTTCTGCAGATAGCACTATTCTTGCATGGACTGTTGCAAGCTTCCTGGATTGCAAAATCACCTAATTTGCATGGATTTCACCTGAAAATTGGGTGATTTGCATACCAGGGCTTAGTCCGTGCAGGATTAGTACAGGAGCGCTCGTGCATGCCCCTGCAGGCTGTTCCTGGATTGCACGGCAGACATATTGCCTGCTTGAACTCCTGCACCAATCTTGCACTCTGTGCAAGCTTTTGGGAATCCAGGGGCATGTCTTGATGTTTTTTGCTTGTACACATTTATAGAGGGGAGAAACTCTTTTCTGAGTGGGCAGTTGCATATATTTTGTTTCTCTGTTTGTAAGTAAAGAGAACAGATGGTTGTATCTTTTGCTTTCAGCAGGAGCAGCTGTAAGGATTTATATGACTTTTGCTGTCCATTTTTGGATGGTCTAGTCCTTGTGAGTAACACTTAATTTACAGCAGACAGTCTAAACTACAAAATAAAAAACTGTCAGAATATCATAATTACATTTGTTCTGTTTAAAAATAATCTACTTTCCTATTTCAGAGGCTTAGAACTCCATGCGTACTACTATGCAAGCACAGAGTTTCAATTTATCTACAAAAATTATATAGTTTTTTCCAAATGGAGAATAAATAATTATGCCAAATTACATATCATCCTGCTGTTTTGAGGGACAGAAATAGCACTACTGAGGAGGCTGGCTGGCCTGATGGAAGAAACACTGAAATGACAATTTCTATTGGCTCAGGCTGCCTCAGAATTCAGGTGTCTGACGTAGCTTGAATAAAAGTGAAAGTACAGATAGGGGGGAAAAAGTATGTGCATTTTTATTAAATATTTTAATGCCTACTCTGTGATCCTGTCCTTATGAACTGACTTGGGTTGTTCTGTTAAATATGTTGCTGTCAGCAAACCTCGAGGACAGTATGACAGTATGCATTGCTTTCTATTATTTGTTTAATATTGTGTGTGTGTGTGTGTGTGTGTGTGTGTGTGTGTGTGTGTGTGTGTGTGTGTGTGTGTGTGTGTGTGTGTGTGAGAGAGACAGAGAAAGGGCTGCAGTGGGTTGCACTCTATATGTCTGATGTCAGCCATCTGAAATGTGTTACTGTGGTTATTATTTCTGTATTTATTCACTCATTTCACAACAATCAGACATCTTAGGTTGCATAGTGACAGATCAGATATGTGATGTGGTTATCAGAACAGGGAAATATTATGTTGCTTAACTGCTTATGCATGATCTGAGGTGGCTTTCTGGCTTACAAAAGAGAACATGTTATTGAGACGGAATATAGGATTTGTCTTCAGACAGTTAGGAAAACCTTCTTAACTAATAGGTTCAGAGATTCATAAGTGTATACTAGACTAACAACCACTAGGACCCTTATAAGCCTAGCCATGGAACTCAAATGTGACTCACAAATTGGATTTATACAGGAAATAATTTACTGACTGCCTCTATCCATCACAGACATAGACATCAGACCAGGAGGTGAATCTCTGATTATCCATCCATTGGTCCAAGTTGCACTTAAATAGGGATACGGCTGATCACTACTTCACATGGATGGGGAGCTTGTTATAAAGAATATCAGTTGTTCTCAATATTTAAGATGGCCACAGCGGATTACAAAGGCAGATTTCCAGTCTCAGAGTATCAAGAAGGTTTGCAGAAGTATGTCTTAGAAGATGATGTACGCAAGAGAGGAGAATTTGGAACTCCCCACCTTGTTTAAA
This sequence comes from Protopterus annectens, assembly GCF_019279795.1. NCBI lineage: Eukaryota > Metazoa > Chordata > Ceratodontiformes > Protopteridae > Protopterus > Protopterus annectens. Next base: position 1,559,760,868 of record NC_056725.1, read on the forward strand.
AACAGGCATTACCAGCCTGTGGAAAGTATGGTCTGCAGTGTAAGAGAAGTGTGATGCCAAGGGAAAGACTCCAGATAATGGAAAAATAAGAAAATCAATGCCCGCAGTAAAGAAAAAGTACTCACTTTAATGTTTCCACACTATTAAAACACTCTAATGATGCCTTAATATTTTATCAGGCAAAAGCCCTTAGTCCATGAATTTTGTATGTTAATTTATTTTATGTTTTAATAGTGTGGAAACATTAAAGTGAGTGCTTTTTCTTTACCATGGGCAGTGATTTTCTTATTTTTCTATTATTTGTGTTTTAAGTCGTCTGTGTGGTCGTTTGGAGCAGCTATAAAGACTCCAGATAACATTGTCAAAGAAGCGCTGGGCCTGAGGTAAGTCACTTAAGGGAAAACATACCGTGTTTTCTTTAATCAAGCATGAAAAAAAATCAGCCAGCAATGAATTGATTTTTTACTAGACTACACATCATCCATTCTGCCGTGTTTGTTCTGAACAAAACATTCCTTTATTTTTATCATCTTATTTACTAAATAAAGTTTATTATATTGTTGTGTTGTGTCCCTCGGCTTTTCCCAGTTAGGGGTCGCCACAGCGGAACTCCGGTCCGCTAATGATTGGCAGTAGATTTTTCGTGCTGGCTTGCCAGGCCTAACGCACAACCTTCAATGAAGGAACGCCCATTCACGCATGTCACCACACAGAATACGCTCTAACTGAGAATCGAATGGGCAACGTCTAACTGTGAGGCGACAACGATACCGCAGCACCACCACCGCAGTATAAATAAAGTTTATTATATATTGGTTAAATTAAAAGTCATACCTCTCATTTCAATGAATGCAAGGCTGTACAACTGTGGACAACAGTTTTAATTCTCACTTTTTTTTTCTCCAAGTCTTTTGAGTTTCTAATACCATAACAGGAACAGACCCCATTCTTGAGTCAAAGTATGTTTAAAGTTCAAAAAATTAGTATTGTTTCAATTTTTGATGCCAGCCAGAAGCGTTCTTCACAGTTACCAGCAATGTGCCCGGAATTCACTCCTTCTGCAATTCATAGAGGTAAATGAATCAGTAATATATCTAAGTATGATACAAGACCCATTGCTCCTACTACTACTGGAACTGTCTGTGTATCCTTCTCCCATACTGCTCTCATTTCTGCCTGCAAATCCTGGTATTTTATGACTTTGTGTCTGTCTGTCTGTAAGTAAGACACTGTAGCCACTGAGTGTAGCAATTTCAATTATCAGTGCTACTTGTATCTTCTTTTCTTTGACTACCATATCTGGCTTTCTCACATCTATTTTTTGAACTGCTGGTAATGGGCAATCCCATATGATATAAACTTCATCATTTTCTATAATGCTTTGTGGGTCAGGTTTCCAACATTTTTTAGCTACTTCAGTATTATAATGCTTGCACAATCCCCAATGCAATAGTCTTGCCACATTATTATGCCTTTCAGTATAGAGTCCTTCTGCTACTAATATATCACAGCCATGTGACCGTTTCCAATTCTGTTGTACAAAACCTACATTTGTCTGTTTCTCCCACATGTTCAATGCACTTTGTAAACCAATCTGTACATAGTTCACTGTCTTGGGCCGGCAATATTAAGTGCACATCTTCTGGTTTAAATTCACCTCTCCTTAGCTATTCCTGTGTTCAATCCTGATTGACATGAGGTTGTTCCAAGGTTTTTTCTGTATTTGTAACTATATTTATGCATTTTTCACATGTTTTGCCTTCTCATCTGATCTATATTTATGCATTTTTCACATGTCTTGCCTTCTCATCTGATCCTTCACCTTATATATATATATATATATATATATATATATATATATATATATATACATATACATATTTTTTGGAACATTCAGTTGCTGCCTGATTTTTATCTACTTCTGGTTTGATTTCCCACTTCACACGGATATGCTAATGCTAAACTAAGCAGGGAAGTCATCTTAGACATGTTAAAACTTTTACTATGTTTGGGTCTTGTGAGGTCAGCAGATACGTATGCAGTCCTATTATTGCTGATCTGTACATGTAATCAATTTCAAGGAGGCCCATACCTCCTTCAGAATGCGTATATATAATATTGGTATACACTAATTTTTATAAATCATTTGATGATCATGAAGCATTTTTCTTGTTTTCCTGTCCAAATGATCGAATACATTTTTGCCAGTCAATCACTCCAAAACTGTAAGTTAGGATAGGAAGAACAAATTTATTTATAGCTTGGACTTAGATGTCAACTCAGTTTTCAGTATTAATTTTAGCTTTCTAAAATATTCCTTACCAACTTTTATTTACATTTGTTCATGTTTTATTCCTGATCTTTCATCACCTCTCAAATATTTATACACCCCCTCTTGCTCAAGTTTTTATATCACATTCCTGTCCCAAACTGATGTTTTTTTGGTGCTGCAGATATCCTGCTTTAAAGGTTGCTTTTGCGCATTTATCAAGAACAAATGACATTCTTATATCATCTGAAAAAGTTTTGACCACTTGCAGTTGTGCTTTCAGTTTCTCATCTGATGAACTATACAGTTTTAAATCATCCATGAAAAGAACATGAGAAGTTTTTACACTTTGTTGTTTTCTGGAAGCTAAATTGTAGCCATGACCTAATCTGTTTAGTAGACATCTTAATGGGTTAAGGGCAAGACAAAAAAGCAGGGGTGACAAAGAGTCACCCTGGATTATCCCCCTTTGAATTTTCATCACTGGAATAATAATTTGTCCCTTATCATGACTTAACTGCAAAGGGGTTTGCCACTGTTTCATGGTCACTGTAAGTGTAGGGTATATCTTAAACATTTTTAAGAACTCTTTTATCCATAAATGTGGGATACTGTCAAATGTTTTTTTTTTTGTAATCTATCCATGCCATACTTAGATTCTTCCCCTTTTTACAATTCTCCATTATGACTTCATTTAACAACAAATGATCCTTTATTCCATATGACTTTCTTGTGTTACCCCTTTGTTCTCTTGCCATAATTGAGTTTTCTTCTAAATGACTATAAACACTGTTGGCATCAATTCTAGTGCATAGTTTATACATGGTCAGAAGATAAGTTATTGCTCTAAAGTTTTTAGGATATCTTGCAGGTTCACTCCTAAGGAGGAGTATTGTTGTTCCTGTTGTTAACCAGGTTCTCATCTGTTCAGGGTGCGCAAATAAATAGTTCTTACTCATGGCTAAATCTTCATGTAAACATGTTAATATGTTTAGCCAGAAGTGAGGTACTACATCTGGGCCTGGGGTTTTTCATTTAGGAGCTTTTCATAACTTTGTTCAGTTTCTCTGGCCATTACGTTGTCCTACTTAATATCCTGTACATTTGAACTTCTTATGCTTTCTTTTACTTCTATCCATTCAGCATCTTTAATCTATTCCACAGGCTCTTCATAAATATTTCTCCAAAATGTATCTATTTCTTCCTTTTTTGGTGGTGCTTTAATGGCTCTTGCCTTATTTCCCAGTTCTTTATAAAACTTTTCTTCTAGGTCATCAATACATTGCTTATTTTGTACTTTTCCTTTATATTTATCAGCATAACTTCTAAGTTTTTCTGCCTGTGCTAATATTTTTAGTTTATTATTTGAGATACTCAGATATCTTTCTGAGTATTTTTGCTGATCTGTCCCCTCTTCTGTACTAACTTCCTTTCCCTAACGACCCTGTGTTTTTGTGGTAAGACTTTATCTGTTATTAATTTAGCTGCACAGCAATATATCCTATTTACTTGTTATATTGCATGAATTTCTATGAACAGTCCTAATTAATGAGTTCATTTGTTTTATCAAACTTTTAACTTTTTGGGTTTTAATGACTTTCTGTAGTCTATTTCTTTCATGATCTTAATATGTCTGTCCATCTCTATTAAATCAAGAAACTCTTCTCTTAGATCATGTTCTTCTAAACTGAGAGCAGATTCCTTGTTCTCCATTTCCTGCAGGCATTCTACAGAAAGTTCCAAAGCATCTTCCTGTGCCACATTCTCTTCATCTTCATCATGTGTCATCCTTTGCTCTTTCATATTGGAACTCACTGGCCTATCACTTCACAACACTGACTGTGTCAAAGTTGCCACAGTTTTCCATTCCTTCCCTTGCTGTACAACTCCAACTGAACTTTTGTACTGGTTTCCTATGGAAGGCTCCAAAGTATCTTCATATAGCAACTGATCAGATGTTTCCTGCTCCACTGGTTTCTCCTTAATTTGGGGATCCATTGCTCTAGCCTGCTGTTTGTTATCAGAGTTAGATTTTCTATACTAAATCCTTCACTTCACAGGTAATCCATAGTTTCAGTTTCTATTTCTTTAAGTTCTCCATTACTAATCATCTTTTCTAATTTTTGTATTTGTAATATTTTCCATATGTGGATTGCCTTTGCCTGCATTTCTCTTCAAATATCTTTGGTGCTGCTCTTTTTGTACTGATTAGTTTTGTTTCTTCCATTGCATAAATATTGCACCATATTAAATCTCTTTTTCTTTCCCATATCTATATTTCTTCTTCAGATGTCTCCAGTTCTTCCTGTTTCTCCTTACTTTGGGGACTCCTTCCATCATGCCGTGATATAACTCATGTTAGACTTTCTACACTAAATACTTCACTTCACAAGTATTCTATAACTTCAGCTTCTATTTTTTTGCTACTACTTTACTGATCTTCTGTTCTGCTTTCCCTCTTTGTGATCTTATTTTTGTAGGTATACATTCATTTATTTGAAAGGAGGTTGTACGATTCACCAAAGTGCAAAAGTACAACCTCCAGATGTCTGAAATGCCGAGTGACAATGGTTCGAATTCCAATGAGTGAATGCACATTGGCATTCGTTCATTGGAAGTTGGCATTTCAGGTACAGATTGCACTATAGCGGGGATCGGGAAGTGAACCTTTTCCCTCACTGTAGTATGATCTCAGAGTTTGTTCATTTAAGTAGGGGGGTGTGGGGGATGCAGGGGTGCTTGCCCCCCTGCATAACGATGTTTGGAGATATTTAGATTTCGAAAATGGTCGAATTTGGTTTTCCAGATTGCCATATTCTAAGTCTTGTTCCATTCGAGCCATTGTCTTTCATTTTTTAAAGTCGATGAAACGACCATGAGTACAAATCCATTTCAAACAAATGAATGTATACCATTTTTGTATTGTGAAATCTTCCATATCTGGATGATTTTGCCTGTATTTCTCTTCAAATATCTTTGGGGCTGCATTTGTTCTCTATGTTTTCACACTTCCTCAATCACTTTTTTTTCCAAATGGCCCAAGGTTTCTTAATCTATATAACGTTTTTTTCATAAATCTGTTGTATTACTGAACACAAATTTGCATTTGAAACTTTTGACCGTTTTTATTGTGCAAGTATTTTTCTTACCGTTAATTTCTCTCTCATTCTTTTTGCATACCTTCTGTCCAGAAATTCTGGGCTTCTTGCATAATTGTAACCATACATAATTTCTTTCTTATCCTCAAAAATCCACTCTATCATCTTTATGGCTCTTTGTTTGGCCTGTCGGTGTTTGTAATTTTTGTCGACTACTACTTCCTTCTACAAGGTGGGGGGCATCCTCCCCCTGAGCCTGGCCTAGCCCCTTTGTAAGAATGTTTCTGTGTCTTCAGGACTCTACACTATCATTTTTTCCAGTTCTGATACCAGTACACCTACTAAGATTAGGCACTTTTTTATCCTGGGATTTGTGCACCCAGCTATCTTTTCAATTTTTTAACCTTCTTTTGTCCATGATATAGGTTATATAAAATACCATCTATATATCAGTGTTATCATTTTGTAAAAAACAGGGTCTACCTCATGAAGGTACTCACCAAGACTGGAGGTTGAATTTAATTCCAGCAATTCTACTCTCTTTTGTGTGCTAAATTTATCATCTCTCATTCAGTAAAATGTTGCATGTGTTTTCAGAATGCAAAAAAAAAAAAAAAAAAATTTTAACATAAACTGTAACATGAATAGAATATTGAATGCCTACACTCTACCTAAGACATTTCTCAACTTGAGTAAAATGTCATTCTGAAAAATGTAAAAATAAAATATGTCTGGAGACTCCACTCAGTAAACACAAATATTTAATGAAACAGTAAGTATTTTTGTCTTATGACTGACAAACATACAAGACTTCACCAGACTGTATAACAAGTACTTTTAAAATCCAATTTTAATAATGATAAAAGCAAATCATATAACTAAAATCTCATAATAAAAATGTCCTAAGCAATCATATAACATCAAACGTCTGTCTGAATGCAAACATATATAGGGTCATAGAATTATTAATGAAGTCTATACATGTTTTAAAGGCAAAAGTAGAAGTGCTTACAAGTACATTAAATATCGTGTTTACTGAGTAGAGACTCCAGAAGATTTTTTTTGATGTTTCAGTCATTCACTTCTTAGATACAAAATGCAAACTTTGTTTTGCCTGAACTGTACTCACTAACCCTGGAGAGGAATGTAGTTTTCCAGGGTGTGTCTGAAAGTTGAGCTATTCTAAACAGAGTACTTAAGCATCTTCTCGCAACACAAATGCACAGTTAGTCATAAACAGGAGCCAAACTCTAAAGTGAAGCAAAATAATTATTAAACTAGTCTGGAAAAAAAAACACTACATGAGAAACAGCAGCACAGTGAAAGACAAATACTGCTGAATGTTCTTAGCAAAGTGGCATATTAATGAACGTGTTTAACAAAACTCTGCATAATGAATTTACTGAACTGCTGAAAGGAATGTGCTGGGAAAAAACATTGTTGCAGCACAAAGTGTGTATTCAGGAACATTGATGAAGGAAATTCACTGAAAATCATTGAGTCCCTGAGAAAGGAAGCCAAAGATTTCTGACTTACGCACCAGAAAAAGGTGATTGCATAGTTGTTCTGAATTGAAGCTTAAACAGTGTTGGTCTGAGGAAACTTAAGCCATGAGCATTTTATTTTGCATAATATCCTGAAACAGTGGAAAGCACCACTTCACAAATAAAAATCCATTAATATTTCTATACTATTAAGGTTATTATGTGTCTGCACAACAAAAAAGAATATTGTTACAGGATAAAGGGTAGTATACTTACAAGAAAACAAAATTTGTAATTTATACACTAAGGCTCCTTCTCATCACTCATAGTACACCCTCCTCATAGACCTACACAATTTTTACAACCATCAGAAGAGTCTGCCTATTAGCCAATTGCTCTGATGAAGCCCACTAACCAGATAAATGCACATCACATCCCTATGGCAACTAATCCACATATTTTTTACCTTTCCAGATTCAGGTGCCAGAATCAGTACCCGTAACCATTACCATTCCTTGTATATCTCTCACAAACCCCCCCCCCCACCTCAGATAGACCCTGATACCTCATCCTACTCATCATAACCTATCTGACAAGGGCTGAACACTTTTGAGCTTAAGACTAGCAAAATTATTTTGTATGAGAACTGCTGGATTGTAACAAGAAGTGCTCATTCACAAAATACAGTTAAGAAACATTATTACTCTGACATTAACATCTTGAAAATAGTTTAGTACAGGGATGTCCAACCTTTTTAGTTTGGGAGCCACTTACTATACATGGAAAGGCTTAGGGGGGCACATTACCAAACTGAAGATGTAACTGCTTTTTATACACACCACAGCCAGTAGTGCACCTCAGTCATGGAACAAAAACAAACACTGGTGGTTTCAGAATCACTTTTGTGTTCTTCCCAGACATAAAACGGGCTTACATCTTGCGACATTTACAAATACTATCCTTGCTAGAACAGCACAAATGTTGTAACTGTGCAAATCCTGGTGAAATTCTTACCAAAAGGATACAAAAAAATGTCAGAAATCAGAATAAAAAGCTGTTGAGATATGTGACATGTCCAATGGTGCATCTTGGCTCTAGATGACTGTCACTGTTGAAATGACACCCTGGCCCCATTTGAGAAAAATGGTTGTGGATGGATGGATGTATGAATGGATGGATGGATGTATATGTGACATGCAAGGCCACAGTTAATGGGATGTCTGACATTTCTTGTTTTTGCACAAGGAGTCTATCTCTGCAGCAGCTGTTGAAGTTGCATTGTGAAGTGTGTCTGCCAGATGTTGATGTGTTTTTCAAATTCTTTATTCTGGACAAGTGCTTCTCACAAACTGCTGCCAAAAAACCCAGGAAACATGAAAGATAATCTTTGTAGAAGACCATGCTATTTCATTGCATTTGCTATGATGCTCAGATATATTTATGCAGAAACTGGCCAAGACTCCACTGTAATTTAAGTCAGAAGTAATCTTAGATTTCTTTTAACATTTGACTTGATGATGGCCTGAAAGAAGAATCATGAGTAAGGAAATATATTCAGTCTTCTGTGAGGACTCCCTGCCATCCTACCCTTCTGAAAAGATGGTTATTTTCTGTGCCCCACTCTGGTGTTAGACTGGGATGAAAAGTAAAAGAACAAATGGTCAGAGGCATATATTATACTGCTGGGTGTGTGGGAGAAGAAACCAAAATTAGCCAAGAGGAAATGACTGCATAGAGAAGGAATAATCCAAAAATACAACAGGGAAACCAAGTGCTGTTAAAGGGCAACACTACGCAGCCCAACACTCTGCCAATGATCAGTTGTTATCACACGCATCCTGTCCAGACCACCACAGACAGCTGCTTATTGAATGCAGTGCTAATGCCTCACTGTTACAGAAAATGACAAAAAATATACACACTACTTCTGCAATGCCAGAATAGAAAATTATTACTTTTAGCAAATAACAGTGTCAGTCAATTTTATCCACCAACAATCCCTGCATTCAACAATTAAAGTCAACTTTACTGGCTAATATACCTCAGAGAGAAGGTAATAAAATTAAAATAGCAACAGATGGACAAATGTATTTTAACCACCCCCATACACAGACATGACCAATTTCTACATCATCAATACCTTCAGGAGTTCAACTATGTATGCACAAGCAATAAATGATACCATTTCCACATCAATCCCTTTAGCAGTTTGCCCATGCATGCACAAGCACTTCACTGATACCAAAATGAAACATTTACACCAATGACCCCTTCAGCAGTCTGTCCCTATATGTATGCACAAGCAACAGAATGAAATCTCCCCCCAATGGCCCCTTCACTAGTTTGTCCATGTATGCAGAAACACCAAAATGAAACATTTACCCCAGTGACCCCTTCAGTGGTACATCCATGTTTGCACAAGTACTTCACTGACATTAAATTAAACATTTCCTCCAATGACCTTTCAGAAGTACATCAATGTATGCAGAAGCACCAAAGTGAAATATTTCCCCCAACAGCTCCTTCAGTAGTTTATCCATGTATGCAGAAGCACCAGAATGAAACATTTCTACATAGCGTCCCCTTTGCTTCTATATCCATGTTGCACAAGCAGTTCATTGACACCAAATTAAACATTTCCCCCAATGACCCCTTCAGAAGTATATCTATGCATGCACAAGTACCAAAATTAAACATTTCCCACAATGACCCCTTCAGAAGTATATCTATGCATGCACAAGTACCAAATTAAACATTTCCCACAATGACCCCTTCAGAAGTACCAAAATTAAACATTTCCCACAATGACCCCTTCAGAAGTACCAAAATTAAACATTTCCCACAATGACCCCTTCAGAAGTACCAAAATTAAACATTTCCCACAATGACCCTTCAGAAGTACCAAAATTAAACATTTCCCACAATGACCCCTTCAGAAGTACCAAAATTAAACATTTCCCCAATGACCCCTTCAGAAGTACCAAAATTAAACATTTCCCACAATGACCCCTTCAGAAGTACCAAAATTAAACATTTCCCACAATGACCCCTTCAGAAGTACCAAAATTAAACATTTCCCACAATGACCCCTTCAGAAGTACCAAAATTAAACATTTCCCACAATGACCCCTTCAGAAGTACCAAAATTAAACATTTCCCACAATGACCCTTCAGAAGTACCAAAATTAAACATTTCCCACAATGACCCCTTCAGAAGTACCAAAATTAAACATTTCCCACAATGACCCTTCAGAAGTACCAAAATTAAACATTTCCCACAATGACCCCTTCAGAAGTACCAAAATTAAACATTTCCCACAATGACCCCTTCAGAAGTACCAAAATTAAACATTTCCCACAATGACCCCTTCAGAAGTACCAAAATTAAACATTTCCCACAATGACCCTTTCAGAAGTACCAAAATTAAACATTTCCCACAATGACCCCTTCAGAAGTACCAAAATTAAACATTTCCCACAATGACCCCTTCAGAAGTACCAAAATTAAACATTTCCCACAATGACCCCTTCAGAAGTATAGCCATGTATGAACAAGCACCAAAATAAAATATTACCCCCAGAAACCCCACCACTAGTTTGTCCATGTATGCAGAAACACCAAAATGAAACATTTGCTCCCGGTGACCCCTTCAGTAGTATATCCATATTTGCACAAGTACTTCATTGACACCAAATTAAACAATCTCCCCCTTGACCGCTTCAGAAGTGTATCCATGCATGCACAAGCACCAAAATGAAACATTTCTCCCAATGATGGCACAGTGGTGCAGCGGTAGTGTTGTTGCCTCACAGTAAGAGGTGCTCCAATTCAATTCATGGCTGCAGTGCCTTCTCTGCAAAGTCTGCCTGTCCTCCCGCATTCATGTGGGATTTCTCCAGGTACTCCAGTTTCCTCCCATGTTACAAAGACAGGCGTCTGGAGTGTTTCTCCCTGGGCCTCCACTGAAAACTGGCTTCATTCCAAGTCGGACTTTCCCAGTAAACAAATGTTAAATAAATAAAATAAAATAAATAAATAAATAATCCCTTCAAAAGTATAGCCATGCAATGCACAAGCACCAACATGAAACGTTTCCCCCAATAAGCCCTGTTGTTTGTCTTGTATATCTGAATAAGACGATGAGGCTTGGGTGTTCATTTAAGTACTTTATTACATACAAACACATCAGGATGGATAGCAGAAACATTAAACTTAAATGAACTAACTGACTGACTACTACACACATGCATGCTCACATTTTGGCTGCTCACTACAAAATGACACTCTTGCTTGCACGTGCTCAGTACTTATATGCACATGTCTGCTACCTGGAAGGCTTCTTAAAAGTATATCACATACACTGATCTACATCCTCCCTCTTTACTGAGCTGTCTTGTAATAATAATGACATTCAGATAGATATGCAGACAATAATGAGCAAAATAACATTCACTCCAGGTTGCTGTGTATCTGGAACTAGGTCTGGAAATGCAACCTGATCTTGTAATGTAATAGTTGGGACTGGGTTTAGCAACAGGGAGAGTCACTGGTGAATGTTCTGCTTTAGGACTCTCAGGGATATTCTCAGGAACGGATATCTGCTGGAATGTTCTCTGGCACTGGAACATTGGATAAGTCACTCTGAAAACTAGAGACTTTATTACAGGCAAGATGATACAACACTGGCTCGGACACAGGTAATAAATTATTTTGATTCTGCTAAATTCTATTCCCTGTGATTCTTCAATGGATGATCTCAGCTCTTGACACAAACTTTTCATAAATCCAATCCGATTAAAACCTTTTGATGTCTGTATCCTCACTATCTCCCCTTCTTGTAATGGACTGAGTGATTTGCTGGTGTTATCATAGTAGGACTTCTGGGACAAATGCTTTTTCAGGAGTTGAGATTTCACTTCTTTGTTGTTCTTAGCACTTGGAACCAACAAATTGCTACTGATTGGCAGTGTGGTTCTGGTTTGTCTCAACATAAGTCTTTGAGCAGGTGAGCCAAGATGGTTATTGCGAAGAATGTTTCTGAGATTCAGGAGATTTAGAAAAACATCTGTAATGTCTCATTTTGATTTCTCTAACAGATGTGTTGCACTTTGAACTGCACGTTCTGCCAAGCAGTCTGACTGCAGGTATTCAGGACTATTCAGAATATGAACAAAGTCAGTCCCATGTTTCAGCAAATGTCTTGAACTGCTGACTTGTAAACTGTGCACCATTCTCAGAAATGACTCTGTGCGGACTATCATGGACAGAAAAATGTATTTTCTACTTGGTAATGACAGTACTGGATGTTAGGTTAGGAAGTAGGTCAATCTCAATCCAAATTAAATAATAGTCCACTAATACCAAATAATGTTGACGATTCCATTCAAAGATATCTGTGGCTAATGTCAATGAAGGTAGTTCAGGAATCTTTTACAACTGAAGTGGTTCTTTTTGTTGATGCAGTTTAGTACTATTACAACAAAAAAGCCATGGTTGTGCAGCAGTAGCATTGTTGCCTCACAGCAAGAGGTTCTCCCGTTCGATTCTCCTCTTACCCGCAGTCGAGTGGTGTTAGAAAGACATGCGCAAATGGGCGTTCATTCGTTGAAGGTTGGGCGTCGAGCTGGCACCTCGGCACTGTAAAAATCTACTGTCAATCATTAGCGGGCTGGAGTTCCGCTGTGGTGACCCCTAACCGGGAAAAGCCAAAAGAAGAAGAACAACAACAAACAGAACAAAATGAGAGTTCTTTCTCAATATCTTTTGACATAGAAGGCCAACATACTAGTCCTCTCACCTTTCTTTTGGTAAAATCAGTTCCTGGGTGGTCACAATGCAAGATCTTAATATACTTTTGTTGCAAGGATTTTTTCAGACAAAATCTCATCTCTGTAAGGAAAATACTGCTGCACATTTACTGGTAAAGATCTGAAGTTCTAAGCTCATCAAGATGCGTGGAAGAAACATTTCTCACTTCCATGACTTCCAATAAGATTTCTCATTTTCATGCTGTTCACTGTTATGGGCGATCTGGTTAAAGTATCAAGATAAAGAAGTTTGCCTTTTGCGTAAACAAGATTGAAATTGTACTTTTACAATTTGACCATCATGTGGTACAATCTGGTAGGAGCTGTGTGCATTGGCTTTCTCAAAATAGTAACTAGAGGTTGGTGGTCAGTTTCGATCTGGATAGTTTGGCCATAAATATAATCATGGAACTTCAAACATGCAAACACAATTGCCAAGAGTTCTTTCTCTATCTGAGCATACTGCATCTTGGTTTGGGTTAAAGTGCTCAACGCATAGGCTACTGGTCTACCCTCTTGAAGAATGACTGCACCAAGACCAAATTTAGAAGCATCACAGGAAAGAGTTACTGGTTTGTGAACATCATAGTATCTTAAAGTAGGTGGACTGGCAATTCTCTGTTTCAAGACATCAAATGCTCTTTAGTGTTGTTCTGTCCAGGACCAGAATATACTTTTGCACGTCAGCTCTCTCAGCAATGATGAAAGTTGTCTCAAATCTAGAGTGAACTTGCCTAGATAGTTGACCATGCCAAGAAAACATTGTAGGGCTTGGACATTGTCTGGATCTGGCATCTCAAGAATTGCTGTGTGCTTGAAAGGATCTGGTTGTAAGCCTGAACTGGTAAACAAATGACTAACATAACTAACTTCTTGTAGCCTGAATTGACATTTCTAAGGATTCAGATTAAGAATGACTTCATGAGCTCTGGCTAAAACTGTTTTGAGGTTTCTATCATGTTCTACGTCACCATTGCCTCCTACAAGAATATCATCTACTGTAATAGCATATGAATGCCAGAAAACATTTGCTCCATTACACGCTGAAAGACTTCACTGGCAGAGTTTATTCCAAATGGCATTCTCAGAAATCTGTACCTTCCAAATGGTGCACCGAATATGGTTAGCAATGAAGATTTATGATCAAGCAAAATTTGCCAAAATTAGCTTTTTGAATCCAAGACAGAAAAAACAGTGGCATTTGGCATAAGAGCAGCAGCTTCTTCAACTGTGTACATTGGATGATGAGGTTGTTTTAGTGCTTTGTTCAAGTCTCTTGGGTCAATACATATTCTAAGATCATCTGAGCTTTTCTTATGAGCTACCACCATGGAGGATACCTATTCAGTTGGTTCTTCTACTGGACATATTACTCCTTGCTGCAACATTCTGTCTAGCTCAGCTTTGGCTCTGTTCTCCATAGCTACTGGAAATTGCGTTGCAAGTCTGATGACTGGACTTACTTCAGGGTCTAGCTTCATAAAGTAAACAACAGGGAGTTCACCTAGTTTGTCTTCAAAAAGATCAGTATAGTCAGAAAAAATATTCTGGGCAAAATCGGGGCAGTTATCCTTCAAGCTTGGATGGTGGACTTCCTTATTAAATGGAAGCAGTCCCATTTTCAAACTGTCTCTGAGGCCTAATAGTGACTGCATGTGTCTCTTGCCTATGTAAAACTGCAAGTCATAGCTGTTGCCAGCAGAGTAAAATGAAAGCACTACTGAGCCTTCGGTTTGAATTTCTTCACCACCATAAGCAACAAGCTTCGCACACTTTGCCAAATCAAGCCTCTCACCAGCTTTTACTCTAGCAAATAGAGTACTTTAACACAACCTTCATAAAAATCTTAAACTATCATGCACCCCCTAGAACCATTAGAATAAAAACTAACTATGCCCCATGGCTAAGAAAAGATACTAAAACTATAATGAAAGAAAGGGACAAGGCCTGGATTCAATATCAGAAAAACAAAACCACTACTTTGAGACAAAAATATGCAGAGCTCCATAACAAAGCCAAAAAACAAATCAAACTAGACAAATTCAGCTATTATACAAGCATGCAAGAAAAATATGCCCACAACCCACAAAAATTCTGGGCCTCAATAAATGGTATACTGCATCCAGGAAAGTCCACGACTCCAACGCCTGTTTTTCCAAATAACCATGAAAACATTCCTAATCAGTTTAACAAATTCTTTACCGAAACAGTCCAGACCCTTGCCAATGCCCAAAATAGTACTAGCAGCCCCACACCGATAACTACTGCAACCCACCCCAATATGCAAAACAATAGCCCCAGTTTTCACCTCCACTCTGTATCCACCAAATTAATATCTAAACTCCTTGGTAAACTTAAACCAACCACTCCAGCAGCTGATAAGCTGGCAGTAGACTTCCTTCAGATCTCACCTGAAGCTATAGCCTATCCTGTCTCTATTCTCATAAACACATCTCTCTCAGAATGCAAAGTCCCCACCACATGGAAAACATCATATATAATTCCACTGCACAAAGGAGGCAACTCCTTAGAGCTCACCAACTATCGCCCGATAGCAATCCTATCACCTTATCCAAAATACTAGAAAGAGTTGTTCATACTCAACTAATACAGTACCTCCGGAATAACAACCTACTCTCCATATCCCAGCATGGCTTTAGACCTTCCCATAGCACCACGACAGCACTACTATCATTCACCAACATAGTTAACCACCACAGAAACAAGGGTCTGTTTGTTTCTTCCATATTCTTAGACCTATCAAAAGCCTTTGACATGGCAAACCACAGTCTGCTTTGTGATACCCTATCCACCCTAAATATAAGTCCCTCCTCTATATCATGGTTCAACAGCTACTTATCTGCCCATCAGCAAGCTGTCCTATGGCAGGACCAATTGTCCCCCCTGTTACAAGTAACCATAGGAGTCCCTCAAGGATCCATCCTTGGCCCATTGCTGTTCTCTCTATTTACAAATCAGATCTCTTCATCCTCTCCCACTGCCTCAATAGTACAATATGCAGATGACACTACCCTCATATGTGCTGCCCCTACCCTTAGTGAACTGCAAACCCTTACCCAAAATAACTTCACCCTAGCCGAAACTTGGTTCACCAACATCAAACTTCTTAATCCCAAAAAAAACTAAGTATTTTCAGCCCTGGCAGAACTCCTCCCCTAAATAATAATTTCACCATTAGTTCCAAAGAAAATATTCAAATCAGTCTAACCACACACACTAAACTGCTAGGCATAGAAATAGACAATAACCTGAGGTTCGACATCCACATAGCACAAACCATTAAGAAAGTTAATAAAAAACTTGGTCTCCTTTACAGGAACAAACAGTTTATGACAAACGCACCAAAGTAACCATCGCAAGGACTAATCTTCTATCCACCCTCCTCTATGCCTCCCCGTCTTGACCAATCTCTGCCAAACTGATCTAAATAAAATGGAATCTTGCTACAACAAAATTGCCAAGTTTACTACTGAAGCCTCATATAGGTCCCACCACTGTTTATCCCTTAAACAACTCAACCGGCTTGAGTTGCCTCATATACTTCTACTCATATACTTCTACTCAATCAACTCTCTATAGCGCACAAACTCTACTACCTTCCTGAGATAACTCCAGCACTTCAGCACCTAATTCAGCCTCACATTCCCTCTAGAGCCTTAAGATCTAGTAACCAGAACCTTATAACTGTCAGCAAACATAAAAATAAAGCTGGTATGTCCTTCTTTGCCAACACCATTGCCAAAACCTGGAACACACTACCAAGCCAAATAACTTCTACCACCTCTTTTAGTCAATTCAAAAAACTCCTGGAAACCCACTAAGTAACTGGCTATACTCATGCCACTCACCAGGCTAATCCATACCAAGAGAATTTGTCAGGGTACAGCTATGTATAAACAATTTCTCCCCTGAAAGCTTCCAAACCTGTATACATTTACCTTACAAAACTTATAACTGCAAAAGAAAAAAAAATGTACCTCTGACTGTCTACTGTAAGAAATGTTAATCACTAGCATGATGTCCTGCTGTGTGTATATATGCTATATGTATGTTTATTAATCACCAGCATGTTGTCCTGATGTGTATATATGCCATATGTATGTATGTTCTACTTCATTTTACTCTCATGTAATGTATTGTAATGTGGAGCTTTTCTCCCCGGGCCTTCACTGAAAATGGACCTGTATCCAGTCGGACTTTCCCAGTAAATAAATGTAAAATAAATAAAATGTTTCTGCTGATATAACATTGTACTTTGAACCAGTATCTACTTTGAGCTCCATGGGTCTCCCATCAATCCGAACAGTACAAAATACTTCTTTCCTTGCCCACAAATCTATTGCACTGACTGTTTTACTAAGCACGGACACACCATCAACATAAAAAGTAGGATCACAGCTTTCTAATTGATCAACTTGCCTCTTTGAATGCTATTTTTAATTAAAAAATGAGCCTCTTTTGATTTACAAAATCTTTTGAAATGATTCCACCTTTTACATTTGTGGCACTGCTGACCGAAAGCTAAGCACTTTTCTCTATTAGATTCATGATTACCCCAACAATTACAACAGTTGACTACAAGGCTAGGTGGGGGCACGTTCTTTGATTTAGTTGACTCACCCTTGTGCTTCACTGAGCATGCTCTGAATTTCACTGAAGTTGCCCCACCCTTAGGCCTGTACATTTTAACCACATGCTACATATTATCCACATTAGCAGTAGGAGAAGCCATGCATGCACTTTTCTCATTTGCAAGCATATTTGTGTGTTTTTCTGTGAGCTCATATATCTGACAAATCTCTATGGCCTTATTCATAGTTAAATCACTGTTTCAAAGCAAAATCTTTATCACTGCATCACCTTTAATACCACACATAATCCTCCCTTATTCAGTAAGCCGACGACTCTACACTTATATCCATCTCAATTAACATTCCTGAACTACACTCCCTGACCCAACAAGCCCTACTATCCACTGAACAATAGCTCTCTCACAATCTACTGATCCTAAATCCCAAAAAGACCAAACTCCTACTTTTCCTTCCCTGCTCTCTTTCTCATCACAAAACCACCTTTTTTATTAAATCTTCTAACAATACACTATCCAACCTGACACCCACACAAAATTCCTAGGAGTCATTATCGATGATGAACTAAAGTTCAGCCTACACATACTCCAGTGTATAAAAAAAAAAAAAAAAAAAACAGAAACTAGGTCTGCTATATCGGAACAAAAAATTCTTAACCCCTGAATCTAGACTTACCCTGGGCCAGGCACTCCTTGTCCTCTCCCTCTTATACGCCGCCCCAGTTCTTACCAATATCCAGGCCTTCACTCTAAACAAACTCCAACAGACTTACCATAAAATAGCCAGATTCATTACTAACTCCTCATACAACTCACACCACTGCATTTCTTTAAACTCTCTTCAATGGCTTGAACTTCCCCAATTTCTGCTATCTTATCAATTTCATACGCTATATTCTATTCTTTATAAAACCTCCTTCTATCAATCTCTATCTTCCTTAGTCTCCATCTACATCCCAACCCAGACCCTCCATACTTCTAACTAACAATTACTTGATGTCTACCACCCAAAAAGGTCAGTAGGCAAACTACTCTACAAACAGTCCCTTGCCCATGCTTGGAACAAACTTCCCCTTGACTTACGTTCAATCTCCCACACCTCACACTTAAAAATTAACTAAAAGCTTATTTTCTCAGTTCCAGGACTTGCCCTTGCCATGACCCTACCTAGACTTCCTTCCCTTTATATACCCTCTATAGGACCATACTTAGTACCTCATTACACCTCTCTCTCTCCAATGTGTCTACTATGCATTTGCATAATTTTATACAAACAAACAAATTTATTGTTGACCTATTGAACTATATCAATGTAAAATTATGTTACTAAGCTTTTTTTAATGCAACTTTAACTTTTATGCATGTAACCCAACATATGTGAATCTTTTTGCTATAACTGCTATTATATCAATATTGTTTAAAATTGTACTTGTTTAAAAATATACTACTCTGGAGCTTTTTTCCTCAGGTCTCCACTGAAAATGGACCACAAGCCCAGTTGGACAAACCCGGTTAACAAATGTCAATAAATAAATAAATAAACAAACAAATAAATAAATAAATAACATAAGCCTGTCTTTTATCAACTCATCTCTCAAATCACCAAATCTGCATGTTTTTGCCTTATTTTTCAAGTCAGTTATATATGCCGCAAACATTTCACCAAGCTTTTGATCTCTTGTGTAAAATAAGTGCCTTTCCATTGTAATATTCATTTGAGGGTTACACATTTCTCTAAATTTATGTTTTAAGCACTAAGGATCTTGCAGTATTTCAGCCAATATCACTATATGGTGATTTTCCCCATCTCCTGCATACACAGTGGGTGCATACACAAATTAACACACTCTTTCAATGCCTTCTGATCCAGCTAAATTAAGCAGAATAAATGCTTTTGTACGTGCATCTTTGGAAGGAAAAAACAGCCTGCATGAAAATATTGTACTCTTACTCAAACACGCACGCAAGCGGACTGGGTCTGCAAAATCCTTTTGCCATGCCAAGAAATTATGCTTAAACACAATGCAAATTTGGCCCTTGTAATTATGTATGAACATGCACACACACCAGGTAATTGTGATAACATTCAAATACACAAAATCCCTTTGAAAGACTGTACTTTATGAAATATAGCTGTATTTTGCAAAATAACTGTAAGTACTGTAATACTGCACACACTTGCTAACACTCTGCACACTTCGGATACTTCCAATAGCTTTAGCTAATGCAAAAAAGTAGCACATAGCGAAAAAATAGTTGTTTTCCCTTTTTTATACATTTTACGCGATTTGGATACTATTTCCAGCATTTTTTGTAATTATTTTGAATATTTTAGCAATATTTCAAGTTGTGGACATTTCATTTAATTAGAAATTCATTTTGAGCATTCTGAGTGGTTTGTTTTATATTCTTTGACTAAAAAATAATTTAAGTGAGTTTGAGTACCTAGAATTTGTTTCTGACCTGTTTGCGAGTCGTTTGAGCAGTAGGGGGATCCACCCCTGTATATTTCTCCAGCTTTAACTGTGCACCTCATGGTTTTGACTCTAGATCCCACTTCTGACACCATGTCACTCATCTTGTATATATGAATTAGATGATGAGGCCTGGGTGTTTGTTTAACTACTTTATTACTTACAAACACATCAGGATGAATATCAGGAACATTAAACTTTAACTGACTGACTACTACACAAATGCATGCTCTCACTCTGTCTGATCACTACAAAATGGCACACTTGCTTGCACATGTTCAGTACTTATATGCACGTGCCTGCTGACTGGGAAGCTTCTTAAAGGTACATCACACACTCTGATCTACAACCTCTTCAGTAGTTTGCCCATGTATGAACTAGCACCAAAAGTGAAACATTTCCCTTCTTTTAATTCAGAAAATATATATTAATTCACATTGTCTTCTCAGTCAATGTCTCAAATTAACAGTACTGATTTTATTTCCAACCTCCTCCCTCACACACATACTCACACAAGCAAACACACACACAGTCAGTCCATTTATTTACACAGGAATATGTCAGTCTTGCAGATCTAACTCACACACCAGCATTACACCCTTACAAACTCTCACACATGTCATTGTTCCACTTTTTCAATTCACATAGGCATAAACATCTCACACAGCAACATGTCTAACGATCTTACTAGTGATGATTTTGCCTTGCCTAGTCAACCTATTGTTGGCAGTCTGGATCAATAAGTACATTCCCTAGTACGGATTTTGAAATTCGTTTTTTAAATAGTTGAAATATTTACAAAATTAATAACGAAAAGTTGGAAATTAAGGTCAGGTATAGTTGCACTAGTTTTGCAGTAGTTTATGCTATAAAAATGCCCCTGTAATCTGTGTTGGGCATTGTTCTCTAGAATATGTCATAAGGTTAAAAAAGGTTCATTAGCAGTTCGTTATAATGAATATCACAAGCAATAAATGATGAATTTGTAAGTGATTGTTTTGAAACAAATTTGTTATAATGCCAGGAATGAGATGAATTTAAAAAAGAAGTTGCAGTATTAGGAGTTTTTTTTTATACTGGAGTTTGATACATTGGTGCCTGATGGTTAAACCCACAGTTATGACTGGAAAAGTTTCTTAATTAACTAATATAATGTCATATAATTTTACTATTTATTCTGTGTGGGCATTTTTTATCCTCCCCTACTCACACACACACACACATATATATATATATATATATATACACACACACATATACACATATACACACACACACACACACACACACACACACACACACACACACACACACACACACTCACACACACACACACACAACACAGTTCATTCAACATTCATATTCCCAACTATACCCAAGTATACTTCACACTCACAAAAGAAAACATACACAAAGTTAGTCCACCTTTTTACACATTAAAACATCAATCTTGCAGACCTAAATCATAAATCAGCATCATACCTCTCAACCTGGAAACATCAAAAATCTGGACAAGGGCCATGAAAAATAGGTACAAATCTGTACGCTGATTAACATCCAATTTGCATACATAATTACGTAACCCCACCCACTCAAACGGAATTGTGGGATACCAACTTTTGAACACAAACTGAAGAACAGACAACCAAAATATGGCACCAGAGTCCCCCTGCAGCCATTCCAATGTCCCATTACCTGGCTATTTCACCCAATTTACCATAAACACTAATGTGTGCATATTGCTTTACTTCTACAATGATTATCAGGATTTTATTTTTATATTTTGTTGCACATCAATGCACAAACACTAACAGACATCTGATAAACAAAGCAATACTGTCTCACAATGAAAATAGACTTGGCATTAAAACTTCTTTGCCCTTGAAACTCACATTCATTGAAAGAGCATTGAAACCTGCACCACATCCAAAGAAAATGCATCTGGCCAGTGGTGGATAAAGATTACCTTTGGGCTATTTTCAAATAATTGGCCCCTTGCACACAAAACAAGAAACATACATGTGTTCTTTTCTTTGATACACCTTCCTGACTTAATTAAGTTATATTCCTTGTATAATACAGCACACTTATTAGACAGCACATTTTAAATTTATTGTTTGAATGAACATTTTTCCAGTAGGCTGTACTGTAGGCAATGAAAGAAAATGCATGAACTAATAATTACAAAACTGCCCAATTCAGAACATTTCCATCATAAAAGCCTACTTACACTCACAAACTATAAACTGAATGACAGTAGTGTAAGCCATAGGCATCTTGCACAGCTTCTCGCAGGTTTTTTTTTTTGGGCGGGGAGGAAAAGGTCAAAAACGAGGGACCCATTTTAAACATTGCTTGTATAATTTTGGAAAGTTGCTAGAATAAAATTTTGTGTTACCACCATGCATGTTACTGGCAAGTCTTGAACCCAGAACACTATACACTACAGTCAGTGCAACATACCACTATGCTAAATCAGCACGTTAAACAATAGGAAGACAAACTTAATGGCTATCATTTAATGAATGCAGTTCTCATTCTCACCATAGCTATCAACCTCTTAGCACAAAAAACCTGGACAAACAAGAAAGCCAATAATGGGGGAAATAGTAAATACAACTGACTTCTCACTCACCATAGCTGTGAACGGTTAGCACAAAAAACCTGGACAAACAACAAAGCCAATAATGGGGGAATACAAATTCTGTTGTCACCATAGCTCTCAACTCTTAGCACCAAAACATAAAAAAACATAACCTGGGCAAAGCTGAGAAATGGTTGTGGCTAAGGACTTTAGGCTATTTTTACCCTGAACCAAAGGTACAGGGTTTGACCCTAAATATCTCTAGCCACCAGGTGTATTACATTGGGGGCATTTACTTACACACACACACACACACACACACACACACACACACACACACACACTCACACCCTTTTTTCCTTACCTAATTTCCAGCACCGCAGTCAGTCCCAAACGGCAGCATAAGCAGCAACAAAGTCCCTCTCTCAGAAGCACCACCAAAGTCAGCAGTTTCTGTCCAGAATGGCAGTAACAACTCCCTAAAGCAAAGTCCCTCTCTTGTTTCTGTCCGAAACTGCAGCAAAGCCAGCATTCTTCTCTCAACAGCAACAGTTCAGTACTTTTCAAATTCTCTCTTTCTCGTTTCTGTCCGAAACGACAGCAAAGCCAGAATTCTTCTCTCTGCAGTAACAGTTCAGTGCTTTTCAAATTCTCTCTCTCGTTTCTGTCCGAAACAACAGCAAAGCCAGAATTCTTCTCTCTGCAGCAACAGTTCAGTGCTTTTCAAATTCTCTCTCTCATTTCTGTCTGAAATGGCAGCAAAGCCAGAATTCTTCTCTCGGCAGCAACAGTTCAGTGCTTTTCAAATTCTCAGTGCTTGCAGCCAGCCGGAAATGATGACATGAGCTCCTTGAGCTCAATTCCGACCGGCTGGCAGTGCTGACGGAGCTGACTTCATCGCGCATGTGATGACGTCAGCTCTGACAGCGCAAAAATTTAAAAAATAAAAAAAACAAAAGCAAAGAAATCGTAAATGAAGGGGTGCCACTCGGGAATCGTGACATCCTTTCATTTGGACCACAAAATTTGGTAAAAACCGAGTAATTCGGGAAGGTTGGGAGGTCTGATCAGCATTATACCCTGTTTTTCAATTCAGCAGGCATAAACATCTCACTCACCAGCATTACAGCCATGCAAACAAGCAGGCACTCGTTCACCTTTCCAACTTCATTCACACATGCAAACATTGCCCACATACATACACAAAACTGCTGCAGACAAAAAAAAAAAAGGTGAAACCAAGAAAAGCACCAATAATATCCAATCCCACTTGCAACCACCAGTGAATGAGAACTGTCCTGAATGTGCACTATATAGCAATTCTACATTTGTGTAGATGTAAAAATGCAAAGCACAGTTAAATGGTCCTAAACTTTTTAAAGTGACAGGTCTAGTTAACCGCAGAGAAAATGTATGCTTCTTTTTTTTGACAGAGGCTTTGGAGGAACACAGAAAAGGCATCATCAGGCTGTATTGTGGTGGGTGGGCTGCCCGTTGGACTGCCTTTGTTTAGTAGATAAAATATTTCTTTTACACTTTAGTGTTCTGAATAAGTTTTTTTTTTTTTTTGAGTTAATCCAAACTGTGTTTATTTATTTATTTACTTATATCTATTCAATTACTGACAAGAAATGACTACAGAAGTGTTTCCGCATTTCAGTGAAATGTGTGCTGGGAAAAGGGACACCAGAAACTGACAGCCTTTGCAATGAAAGAAAGATTGGAATCTTGAGTTCAAATTGGATAGCTTTACAGTGTATGCAGAGTTGAATCTTGTTACGTGCATGACACGTAGCAACAGAGAGAAAGATGATAACCCTTTTCCCAAATGGCAATTTACATGAATAATAAGATGTCAGATCCCATGACATTGAACGGGGTTATTTTCTGTTGCTGTTATAATAGAGACATATAACATAAAAAGTTCTGTACTGTGACATTTCCTTGCCATAATTTTGGTGGCATTTTGTAGAACCAAACATTCTGGGTAATACAATGGCTAACAGCCAATAGTGTGCTGCTGCCATAAGCAGTTGAGTAAGTGAGTGAGCTAGTCACCACAGACAAGTGAAAAATTGAGTCAGTACACGATACCAAAGAACATAAAAAAAAACAGGCAATGTAATCAAAAAACAAGAACTTGTAGAAAATGTAATGGAGGCCTTTTGAGAAAATATGTTTAGAAATGGAGGCCCTTCAGAAAAATTGGACCAAGAAGAGCAAGTAATAAATAAGACACTCTCACAGGGCTGTACAGCTCTTTAAGAAAAGGTCAGTGTTTTGAGAGTGTAGAATCACAGAGGCAGCTGGGTAATGTCTGTGCAGAGACAATCCACAGTAAAACTGCAGCAAATACTTTTTGAAAATGAAAATAAAATGATAGAGGGTTGTTGGCTTACCATTGCCAGCTAACAAATGTTAAAATATAACTGATAAAGAAACTGTTGATCTGTCAAACATTATCTTTCTCTACAAACTGGAACAGTGGAACAGAATAATAAAATTAAAGTTGAAGCAAAATTATATCACACGCATATGTATATAATGAAGCATGTGTGTTAAAAAAGAGCTTGGATTCTCAAAGGAAAGTGAATGAAACCTCAAGAAAAGATTTCAAATTTATGATAAAAATCACAGAAACAGTCTGATCAGTTTCAGAAAGGCCAGTCTAAAATAAGCAAAAATGAACATGAGACTATTTTAATAGCGTTGGGAAGGACAATGCATGAATTTGAAATGAAACAAAGTAAACTAGTTTTTGAAGTTGAAAAAAAACAAAATTAAAGTTAGGGTCAAATTCAAGCTGACCATGTGTTTACAAAGCAATCATTTAGAAATCTGTTAAAAGATTAAAATGGCAGATGACTGTATCAGTGATTTACAAAGCATTGCAATTTGAAAATTTATTGCTCAAAGCCTAACTGAAAGAGACATAAAACAAAGAAATGTATACCAACTTCAACCTATAGTGAAGTGGTTGTAGAACTCACTTCCATAAAGTAAAACCATGATACTGTGGCCTAGCTCGTACAACAGAAGACATGTGAAAGTGTAAATTAGCAGTTGGCACTTAACTGAATTTAACTTAAAAGGGCTATATACGAAGATCTACATCAATATAAAAGCCAAAAGTCAATGCATTTGTGATCTGGAAGAAAAAATGTATGAGGAATGACTACCTTGTTCTTTTACTTCAGAAAGGAACAGAAAGGAAGTTAAAGTCATTCACTAAACAAATTCAATTCTCAAAAAAGTGCATAAAACAACAATCACCCTGATGTGAGACTTGCAAAAGAAAAATGGCCTTTCTGAACTAAATAAATAGCTCTTACTAAATTTCTGAAGCAGAAGAGCATATATAATCTTTGACTGAGTACCATAAAGACTGATAAACAAAACAGTGGAATAATGCAACAGAGTAGTCAGTCTGATGTGATCACTGAACCAATGGGTACAGAATCTGAAGCTGCAGGCACAGGTCTAGTTTGCAGAGTAGCACACATACTTAATGTTGACTATAGCCTAGTCAAGGAGTCTAAACCAGCAGATTGTGTATCTAAATAATACACATGTATGCTGCAAGTGATCATCAAAGTACAGCATAAAAATAACAAAACGAAAGTTTGCAACAAGAAAAAGAAAGCCTCAGTGAACCAGAGATGCAACTTGTGAAACTCAATGAAAAAAGCTGAGAATAACCTGACCTTCTGGAAATTGTGCTTCTGAATAAGGAAGTGAAAAATATAGTGTTCAGCAACTGTAGTCTTACGCAGCAGAGATGGTACCACATGAAAGTCTAGAATCAAAAATGAAAATTTACAACATTCTATGCTGAAATGTGGAGAATGTTTCTGCAGCATACCTCTCAACTGTCCAGATTTTTACAGAATGACCTGATTTTTGGCTCACATTTTTAGTCTTTTCCTCATAAAATTTGTGATTTTTTGTGGCAAATCAGTGAGAACTGAATTCAACAAATAATGAAAGGCAAATTTGTTCCTAGTTTTGGGGCTTTGTCCCCCCATTTTTGGCTCTGTCCAGATTTTTTGTGCTAAGAAGCTGACAGGTATACTCTGCAGAAATAAAAGGTGAACAGCGATAAAGCAAACAGAGCAAACTAATAAATCTGAAATCCAGATAAGATCCCCTGAGAGAATTCTAATACTAAGCTGTAGTTCCTCTAACAGTAGATATCATAATTTTAGACTGTGCCTAAAGAGATGCTCTGAAAGCAAATGGGCAGTAAATGTGGTGTAACCAGACAAGCACCCGATTTATAGGTTCATAGGTAGGTACTAGGCTATCAGCCCAAGGGCCTACGTAAGCCTAGCCAGCAAGGTTCCATAGCTTACGTCACCCAAGAGTTATTTTTCTGTGCCATTGTCCAGCAGAGACACAGAAGTGATCCCCAAAGTATATTTCCTATTTCCCATCCACTCATCAAGATTTTTCTTGAAGAGTGCTAATGAAGAACTTTGCTTGACATAGGTGGGTAGCTTGTTCCAGAGTGTAGGAAGTCTCTGGGACAGGAATCTATCCCTCCAGCGTGTCCTGTTTATTGTGGTGACAAGATTTAGGTCCCTAGAGCGTGTAGCTCGGAGGGATTGGGATTTCTTTAGGTGTAGCATGTCCAACAGCTCTGGGTTTGACATAACTTTATATGTTAGGCAGAGATCACCTCGGAGTAGGCGATATGCTACGGAGTAAAGCTGGAGTTTTTTGAGATGGTCAGTGTAGGGCATTTGTTTGAGGCCAGTAATCCTCTTTGTGAGGTACATCTGTGGCGTTTCCAGCTGCTGCAGATGTCTTGTGAGGTACATTCCAAAAGGGGCGTTGTACTCTATAATGGGTCTAATGAGTGACGAGTAGAGGGGATCAATGACCTCTTTTTTCCTGGATGAGAACCCTTTTATGATGAGGTGTGCCACATAGAAGGACTTCCTGACTACTGTGGCGATGTGACCATCAAAGGAGAGAGTACTGTCCACCTGGGTCCCAAGGTCTTATAAATGTACTACTTTTGTATAGTACATAAAATACTTTGACAAGGCCCTGAGGTAAAATTTGCTGTTATGCCATTTATTATGAGAACCACAAACTAAGGGAAGTAGCATGGGGGAAGCCATTATTCTGAATCTTCTAAAAGAAGAGTTTACTGACTTAAAAGATATTCTAAATGTCTGAAGCTTTACTGGAAGTGGCTATGACAACGCATGGGAATCTACAAGAAAAAAAAAAGAAAACTAAGTGAAAGAATGCAGATGGAAATGAAAACAAATGCAACAAAAAAAATGAAGAAATGGAAATTAAGGTTAAAATTATTAAGAGATGATGATACCTTATACTTAGAAAATTAAAGTTCTAAACATGGCCCTACAGATGGAGAAAGAAGCTAGAAAGGAACAGAAGGAAGACCAGATATTTCAAATATACAGCAGGAGTTTTGGAAAGCCAGAAAACGAAACAAGCTGGTGTAAAGCATGATGAAGGGTTATACATCACAAGTGAGCATAAACAAGAGAAGGAAACTGAGTGTCAAATATCACACAGATATATCAACAGGAAGAAAGAAAAGTCAAAGTCAAATAAGACTGTGTATAAACTGAGGGGACCAAGATGCCCTTCCTGCTCTTGGTTTTCATCATTTTGCTATTTAGTATACCAAATGGAGCTACTTGGTACAAAGCAAAGTTTGTAGCAGGACACCCCATGGTGCTAAGAATTTGGGATTATCATAGTGAGATTCAGCAGCCCACTATCAGTCTAAACCCAAGTTTAAGCTGGGAAGATCACATGACACTGCGATCAGAAGTCTGAGAAATATTCTGCAGCTTATATATGACCCCAGATGGCTTAAAGAAATGGGTTTGAGAGTGTGGCCCAGATGGTGAGCAGTTAATAGCACTGTTTGTAGCTCTGCTTCATTTTAACATCTATGACCGCATTTTTACTAAAAAAACTTAAACAGAGCATTTCAAAACTTGATGGATTTATAGTTGAACATCTGATGAAAGATTTACTACAAAAATAAGTTTTAAACTCTTTAAGTTGCTTGTTCTTGTCAAGAAAACCAGAAAGAACTAATTGTCCCTGAATGATCCTCTCTAAGCCTACTGTACAGGACAGTACTATGAAAAAGGACACACAGGCTATACTAAATAACATCAGTGAGTTATCTATAAAGACAGATAAATTAGAAAGCAAAATGGACAATTTTAAAGAGGACTGTCAAAAACAATTTGAAGTGCTGAGTGAATCTCTTAAACGACAATCATTGCAAATCTTGAGTATAGAAGAGGCAATGTCTGATTTTGATGGAAGACTACTTGAAAATGAGAATAACACTGAATTTATTCTGAAACAAAACAAATTATTCCAGGATAAAAATAGAAGACTTAGAGACCAGATTGAGAGGGAGACAGTATGATTCAATTCCTTAACACCTGGCTGCCTAAAACTTTGAACCTGCCTGAAGCTTTTTCCTTTGCCATCAAAAGGGCACATAAATCACTTTTAAATGCCAGTGATTTAGCTATTATAATGAATGTGTTCATTAAAAGGACATAAGCATATAATGCATTAATGTACTAACTAAATGTTTCTATTCCTCCACTACATACTATTATTATACAGAACTAACTTATTTTGGTCACCATTATCTTCAGAACTCTACTCTATATTCTACTCCTGACTTCCTTCCTTTTACTGCTCCTGCCTGCACTAATATGCTGAGAATCTTGCATTCATTATATTACAGTTTTAATTTCACCAGTACTGCTCCACTTCCTTTTATCTATAGCCTTATATCCTCACTTTATGCTTTTCCTACATAGCAAACTAACCTCTCCCTTCTCCCGTCCTTTTATTCTACATTTTAAGTGTGGCAACGTCCGAGCACCATAACATATAGAAGCATTATATTTCCTGGACAAGTTCAGCATACATAAAAGAGCCCATTAAGATACCAAAGCATTGTGGTCACAAACACTCCCTTTGTGAAGTGCTGCATGAAGGTTTCTGTATATCTCATGCTGTATTCTTAGTGGCACCTTCTACACCACCAGAATGCAACTTATTTTCCCGTGGCTGTCATCCTCTAAGCTCTCTCTCTCTCTTGTCAACACTAGTCCTTTCCCTGCTCTCAGCACTATATCAGCCAATTGCTCATCTTAGTGCACCAACCTCAAAAATAACAGTATAAAACGTCTTTCTCAGCTTGCATATTTCTACCTTTGTACTGCTATATCAGTAATTTATCTTGTTATAACTGAGTCTTTCTGCTTTCTTTGAACCATAGCTCCTGCAACAGCTATCTAGTACTTACTTACTGATTTTTTTGTCCAAACCGAACCTCCGTTCATGTCCAACCCGCTCCATTTGCCCTTGCTTTGCTCTGGTTCACACCTCTCCCTTGCCCTACCCCATTATCACCCACCCCCACTATATCTAAGTTTATACACTAACTTCTCTATCCACTCCACTTCCCTCCCTTTCCACTCCTTTCCCTCTAATCACATCCATCTTCAACCTACCTCTCCCCACCACCCAATGCACAACTCTACCTAATCAAACATAATGCCAAACTGCTCCAAACACTACCCAACCTCTACCTACATACAATCTCTGTCTCCTCATTCTCAAAACATCAACTCCTCTATACTTCACACTAAACCTGCTGCTTCCTCACCATATAGCGTCTTCCCCTCACTTTACCAACTCACACCATCCTTCATACTTTTATTTACATTATCTTTCTTCCTACCTTCCCTCAACCTCTTACCTGTCACATGTCCTTCTTTCACCTCTACCATGTTACTCATCTCCATTCTCACTCCTCTTCTTCTTCTACTTTTCCATCTCTCCACCTATCATATCACACTACCTCTAATTAACCATCTTCCTTCTGCTATTCTCCCCCATTTTAACCTATAAACTCACCGCACCTTCTCCATATCACATTCTCTATTTAACCACACAAACCCACTCTTACTCAAAATTACAAATAAACTCCATCCCTCTCATCCTCTAAAAACAAACCTAAATATCACCACTATGCCCCTAAAATGCCTACTCTGCTATTTAACCAAAAAATGCATATTCCTGCCTGGAGATATACAGCCAGATCATGTCCCATTCTCCTCTCCCCCTTCACACTCTGTCCTCACAAATACCCTCCCCTCATGTAAACTCCCCTTCCAAAATCTTAACCTTATACTCTTAAAATATAAGAAGCATTCTCAACAAAGACAGTGAGTTCCACTCTTGGATAGCCCAGCACTCACCTGACATAGCAACAATAACAGAAACTTGGTTCAAACTCTACATTTCTGACAAAGAAATTATCCCTCCAGATACAATATCCTCTGCTTAGACACAGTCCACAAAAAAGGAGGAGGTGGCCATAATTTATGCTAATCACCTCAATCTGTCTTCCTCTTCCATGCCACTCCCCAACTTCAACCACACCAAACTATTATTACTTAACTGCAAACTAAATAGCCATAAAAAAACTTACTATTGCTGCTCTACATACCCCCCCCCAGGTAACAATATTCCCATATTGGAACATATACTTTCCTGGATCACACAAAACATAAATAATAAAACTATCATCCTAGGAGACATCAATATAGATTGGCAAACACTAACCTCTGACTCCCCAAATTGCAGTATTGATCTATACTGCTTCTCACAACTAATCACAACCCTGACCCACATTAGCAAGCCAACCAATTGCAGCTCCATCCTAGACTGGATCCTTGTATCCAATCCGGACCTCTACCACAACCCCAAAACTCTATTGGATTCTATAAGTGACCACTCTCACATCTGCATCCAAGCATACTATCTTCAACTTGCTAAACCCCACAAATTCCAAGAAAACCCCAATCTCTCAAAGTTCAGCCTAGATGAATTTAACAATAGACACATCTCCACTAACTGGTCCTTCCTCTATCACATGCTCCTAGATGATGCTATACACAAGTTGAACTCAGATTTTCTAGATATCATCAACTTCACTCTGGGGAATTAGTGTAAAATCCCTCTTTACACTGTGGCTGTCTCAATCCACTCACTCACTAATGATCAAAAGAGACAATGCCTGGAAAAGCTACCTTAAGACTAAACCCCTATCCATCTCTAAGCCTACAAAGAACTTAGAAACCTCACAAAAAAAACACATCAACAAAGATAAGAAAAACTTTTCCTTAAAGCCCCAATCATGCCACCAGAACAACTCTAAGAATTTTAAAATGCTATCAATAAGATCTTCCATCCAGGAAACTCTTTTACACATACCCCATGCCCCAATAATACTCCTCTAGAAATTGCCTCCATTCTAAACTCCTACTTCATTGAGGAGTAAACTGACCCTCAGTAATAGCATCTCCAACCTCTCTCATCCCCCCTTCACCAGCATAAAATATCTCCTCCTTACTCAAACCTGTTCCTACTGCCTCCATTAAATCCCTGCTTAACAAACTAAAGCCATGCTCTCCATCAGTAGACAAACTTCCACCCTTCTTCCTCAAGCATCTGGCTCAATAGTCTACCCTATCTCCATACTAATAAACTGATCAGTCCATGAATCCATTGTTCCCACTATATGGAAACAATTCTATACTTTTCCAATCCACAAGGGAGGTCACTCCACTGAACTCTCAAACTACTGCCCCAAAGCCATACTGTCTCCCCTCTCAAACATACTTGAGAAATGTATATACAAACAGTTCACAGACTACCTTCTTAAAGAAAATGTATTTACTCCCACCCAACATGGCTTCCAACCCAACCATAGCACAACCTCTGCTCTTATATCCTTCACACAGTCTCCCAAGCCAGGGATAATAACAAACTAGTTTCCTGTCTTTTCCTAGACCTCTCTAAAGCATCTGACACTGTCTCCCACCCCATGCCTCTTACTAAACTGTCTTAAGTCTTTCAAACCCCACTATAAGCTGGTTCTCAAGCTACCTCACCAACAGACAGTTATCTGTTAAATGGCTCTCTTCCGGTTCTCCCTTTCTCCCCATCAAGATGGGCATACCTCAAGGCTCCATTCTAGGCCCCCTACTGTTTAACATCTTCACCAATCACCTCCAATCTTCCTGCCCCCATTCTTTCATTATATAATATGCTGACGACTCCACAATCATCTCCATTTCTGATAACCTCCCCAACCTTCAAACTCTAACCCAAAACTCTTTCAACTCTGTGAAAAATTGGCTAATGGAAAATCAATTGATACTTAATCCCCCTAAAAAAGAAACAAACTTCTATTCCTCGCAAAACTACTCACCCATCATAAATCTACTTTTAACACCTCTTCTCTTGAGAACACTATTAATGCTGAAACCCATACCAAGCTCCTCGGGATAATCATAGACAACCAACTCAAATTTGACCAACATGTCCATTATTCCATAAAAAAGACCAACCAAAAACTGAGCTTACTATACAGAAATAAAAGAAATCCTCACTAAAGACTCTAGATACTCCTTAGCCTATTGCCTACCTTCTTCCCAGTCTTCTCTATGATTCTCCTATCCTAACAAACCTCTAATCTTCTCTAAAAATCAGGCTAGAACTCACATACAATAAAATCGTAAGGTTTGCTGCAAACCAACCCTATAACTCCTACCACTGCCTCTGTCAAATCTCTTAACTGGCGTGAATTCCACAACCAACTCCTACTACCTCAGCTCCTCATAATATACTCCATTCACAACAAACCTACTTCATACCCATCCATCTCCACCATCATCTCTCTCTCTCTCTCTATACACCAAATTGATCACGCCAAAGCTCAGACTAGTACCTCCCAGAAATCAATAAACCTAAATGAACTACTGGCAAACACAATTACAGACATTCAATTGACCAAGTCTGGAACAGACTACTGCTTAAGTGCAGAACTATTTCCAATACACATGAACTCTCTTTATTCTGTCACTCATACCTCTATGCCACCTACCCCTGTGCTCTCACTTCTAACTCCAAACTGCTCATCCATGCCTTATTCTGCTCCACTCACTGAACTATGTCTAAGGTAACTGCCATTCTCTTCTCCACTACCTTCAGATGTACCTCTTATTGCATTATTGAATCTTTAACAATATGTAGCTTCTATTTCTCTATTAGAATTTTATTTAGTATCAGTATAGTATAAGATGTGTACACAGCTACATTCTGTATTAGAATTTTTGCTAGTTGAAGAAGCTTCTGTATATACCACTACTACACTATACGTTTAACTTGTTTATGCAGCTACTTAAGTGTTAGACATAAATTATATTAGATGCTTGCTACTGTTTACTTTGTATACATTAAACTTTATTCTGTTCTTGGTGCTTTTCTCCCTGGGCTTCCACTGAAAATGAACTCAGGCTCAGTCAGACATACCCAGTTAATGAATGTCAAAACAAATAAATAAATAAAATATTTCTGAATGCTTGCAGTATACCAAAAGGATGGTTTATATACTAGACTATAGAGTGACACTTCTAATAAAAAATTAGGACTGTGTTTCTCGGGTCTATATCACATAGTCGAAGTCTTATAACTTCAAACACATAATGTTCGAACCATTATGTTCGAAGTTACAAAACTTTGACTATTGATAAAAAAAAAAAAAACAACGGAAAACAAACTGTTTTAAGCAGGGGGGCAAGCACCCCTGCACCCCACACCCCACGCTACTTAAATATACCAACTCTGAGATCGCACCCCATTGAACAAAATGGAAACCTCAGCTTATGGAGATTTCCACTGAAACGCTCGAACTTTTACAAGTTCAAACTTATGGTCTTGATCAAATGAGGTTCGAACTTGTAAAACTTCGACTACATGATAGGAACCTGTGTTTATCTGTTACTGTCTCTTTTTAATAACAAAACTTACTCACTCAGAATAATTTATTATGGAAAGTTTGAATCTTAAAAGGGACGATTTTTTCAGATACTTATTCAGATTCTATTAGACCTAACATTTATGGAAAAAATAGGACTGATTCTAACAACAGTACAAGATTAAAGAGTATCAAATATATAAGGGTAAATATAAATGTTGCAGTATATGATACTCTATACTAGGATTATAGCTAAAACATAAAATCTAGGAATATAGTACTAGTACAAGACACAGTATACAGACAGAAACAGAAAGAGATCAGAATGAGGAAATATGTATATAGTTAAAGAACATAAATATGTTTACAAGGGTAGGAGGTTGGCATAGTGGTTAAGGTATTCACCTTACGGGTATATGGTGCAGGGTGATTGGCTGGGCTTAAAATGGCCCATAAAGACACTTAGCCTGGTACTAATTTATGAACTTATGATCCTATGAACAACTTTACACGTATTAACTAATATAGAAAAAATATAAAATCATCTGACCTAAAAATTAATAAATATGAAAATAACAACTGACTTCTTCCCTATACTAGACTAGGGAGGTAATATGAGGTACAGGGTAAGATGACTGTAGAGATATTCAGTTTGGTC
The DNA here is from genome assembly GCF_019279795.1 of Protopterus annectens. Taxonomy (NCBI): domain Eukaryota; kingdom Metazoa; phylum Chordata; order Ceratodontiformes; family Protopteridae; genus Protopterus; species Protopterus annectens. Next base: position 1,559,795,700 of record NC_056725.1, read on the forward strand.
AACTTATAATAAAGAGTCTGACCACCTGCTTAACTTTTCTTATTCATAATAACTCACTGATGGGCTTTTTAAAGATGATGCATACTAAAAATATGAGACACATTAATATTAATCAGAAGTATGAGCCAATAGAAAGTTTGAGAGGTAGTTTGTTTGTTTTTTTTTCAACAAACTAGGAATACGTTATTCCATGGTGGAATGTTTTAGAGTTATATCATTAGGTCATTTTTTTATTTGTTTCAAAAGTTTCATAGCTGAAGATTTCATATTGTTATTTATAAATTATATAAGTAGTCCTGTACATAAATGTAATTTCATTATACCTGTGTTTTTTTCTCTTTTATATAAATGCTTATTTTAAATGCATATCTATTAATATTAATGGATTAAACAACCTAGTAAAGAGGGGGAGTCTGTTCAAATACATGCAATTACATAAAGATCCAACAGTATTTCTACAGGAAACACATTTACTTAATAAAGATGTAAATAAACTTTCATTAAATAATTATTTGGTTTTAGCAGGTTCTGGCTTTTGAGCTAAAAGAGGAGGCACCTTCATTTTATGGAAGAACTGATGCCTAGAATAAAAGACACATATGTTGAAAAAATGGTATATTAAGCATTGTTTTAATTGAGTGGAACATACAACTATATACATTGATGAACTCTTGTTGGATTCCAGAGGTTGGAGCTAGAGATGCAAAAAATTACTTAAGACACTATAGCCTATTACATGAAAGGTGAAGTCATAATGCCTTGTGATTTTAATTGCTTTTTATCAGACAAAGATTCCACTGGAGATAGAAAGCTGAGAATCATATCAGTCAAACACTTAACAAATTTTGTAAATCTAATGAATTTAAAGGATATATATGAGGTAAGGAAAACAAATTCACTCCAATTTACCCATTATTCATATAGATATTGAACACAAACAAATGCTGATACAATTTTTGTCTCAGATAATCTATTACATGTCAGAGAAGTTTCAATATTTTCATGTCCATTATCGGACCATAACGTTATAATCTTTAATATTATTTTAAAACTAACAATTTAATACATCACAGGAGATTACCAATGTATATTATTAAAATAAAAGGATTGAAGAATTGGTATGTTAAAGAGATCAAATGTTTCCTAGACATAAACATGAATGGTAAAGTATCTGACTTTGCTCTGTGGGATTCACTAAAGGCTTACTTAAATGAAAAGAGTTACAAGCTGGTATATTAGTAAAACAAGAGAATGGGAACAGAAAATTGAATAAATTACAGGCCAGATTAGACACACTAAAAGTAAATCTAAAACCAAATGACACTGTCAGTTAGTCTGAACTTAAAAACTTAAATAAAAAATATGCTGAAATTCTAAACAATAAAGCTTCAATAAACCTGGAAAAACTTAAACTTCAGGCATATTCAGTTAACCCTTTAAGCTTGCATAAACTTGTTCCTAGATCAAAGAAAATGAATTAACTAAGTCATATCAAAGACATTATAACACACATAAATAATAAAAAAAGAAAGCAGAGCAGATATAAGGGTATTCTTGAGGGCTTTAAATACTTTATGAAAACATAAATAATAATACACATAACCTAGATAATGATGAAGCTTTTCTAAGGGAAAATATGCATAATAAAATAACAAGTGAACAAATAAAAAATGATTGACCATTCACTTTAACAAAGTAAAAGGTTAAAAAAATAATAAGGTGCTGGGCTTAGAAGGTCTTATACCAGAACTATATAATATACTACTGGACAATGCAGTTAAAATATTAGATACGGTCTATAGAGAAATAAAAACAACTGCTAAAGTCCCCCATCATGGAAATATTTCCTTATATCACCTATTTTAAAACAAGATAAGGATCCTACCAAGTGTTCATCATACAGACCCATTTCACTTTTAAATGTGGACTATAAGATGTTCATGTCCATTTTAGCTAACATAATTAATCTACTTAGACCTAAACTAATTAACAATGATCAAACTGGGTTTATTTTAAACAGATAAGTACAGGATAGTATAATAACAATACATACATTAATAGACTATGCAAATAAAAAAAAAAAATATTTTTTTATCATTAGTCTCGATTTAGTTAAGGCTTTTGTCTCAGTTAATTGGTCATGCCTCTTTAAAACATTTAACATGTATAATTTCTCACCTGAGCTAATTTCAATAATTTCTAAGTTATACAATAACTCTTGTGCTTATGTTAAAATAGGTTCTTTTCTTTATAATTCCTTTAAATTACAAAAAAGGCACAAAACATGGCTGTCCATTATCACCTTTACTTCTGGCATTAGCTAGAGAACCCTTTACTAATAGTATACGATCCAATAAGAGCATTCTTCTTCTTCTTTCAGCTTTTCAAGGTTAGGGGTCACCACAGCGAATCACCTGTCCGGTCATGATTGGCAGTGAAGTTTTTATGGTGTTGAGTTGCCAGCCCGGCGCCCAACCTTCCATGGAAGGCACACACATGCACACACTCATGCCTAGGGCCAATTTAGAGTATCCAATCCACCTACAGCATGTCTTTGGGATGTGGGAGGAAACTGGAGCACCCAGAGGAAACCCACGTGACCACAGGGAGACATGCAGACTCCACACAGTAGGCTCCCCAGCCAAGGAGCGAGCCAGAGAACATCTTGCTGTGAGGCGGCAATGCTAACTGCTGCACCACCATGGCCCCCCAATAAGAACATTAATGGTATCAAAATAAAAGAAGATTTTTAACTAAAGATTCAACTCTTTGCTGATGATATTTTACTAACAATAAGAAATACAGAAAATTCATTAGAACATATTAGTCAGTTTGAAGAAATCTCAAGCTTAAGATTTAATTATAATAAAACAACATTATTAATTACTAAAAAAATAAAAAAAATCATACAAAAATATACTAACTTCAGTTGGAACAGCAGTCAAATGAAATGCCTTGGTATAACCAATAGTAAAGAAATGACAAAAAAAAACTTTCAACAGGTTGTTGATAAAATTTTAAGTTTAGTCAGAAATTGGAACAGATTCTTCTTTACCATGGAAGAACAATTAATACTTATTAAGATGGTAATTCTCCCTAAAATATTGTTTGCCTTACAATCTTTAGTACCGTCTCCACAAAAATACCTAAACCATTATCAGTATACTCGTTAAACTCAAATAAAAATAAAAAATGCTGCACCAGAACACAACAGAATCTTTAATTACACAAAGTTTTCAAAACTACAGGAACGTTGGTCATTAGAAGGCAGAATACATTGCAAGTTCAGCTTCTTGGTAAAAAAATTAAGTTCAGTCAATAAATCTACCATATCAAGCTGTTCAGGATTGATTTACTCTGAAACATTTGCACAATAAAGAAGTAGTTCAGAGGTCTGAGAAGAACAATAGCCAGTGTAATGATGGTGAACTTACATCTGAAGAAAGAATTAACAAATTTTTAATCATTATTGACTAAATTTAAGTCAGTACTGTTGGACAATTCTTTTCTCAACTATTGTATTAGTAACAAGTGAGTACCAAAAGGCTTACGCATTTGGAAATACCCCAATAGGGTTATCCATGGGACCCTGCTGCATTTTGAACTTGTGGAATTTTTCAACTGTATAGGTATTGAATATATGAATATTGTTCGGGGTAATCTGAGGCAGTTGAACAAGCTAGAGCAGGAAATTTGTAATCTTGATTCCGAGATACAGAAAGATTTATTGTTTGAGCACTGATTTGAAAAATTCCAGTCTATTCTAGAAAAGGTGTCAGAACATGAGAAGGCTTCCTTTAAAAGGAAACAAAGAAAGATTCTCAGAGACATCAATGACTGCAAGAATAACAAAGTCTATCCTGCCCCATGTGGAGAAGGAGAACCAAAGGATAATAGTGGGGCAGCATCCAGTAATGATCTGGGAAAAGTCAGTGGGGAACAGGGGAACAGTAATATCCCCCATAGATCTAAGAGGTTAGAGGAAAAAAGGGAGAGACATGCCAATCAACCCTCTAGCCCCAAGAAGGACACTGCCAAAAGGTTTTTCAAAGAACCAACCACCGGAACAGACAGTTTCGGAAGTAATACTCCTGGAGTCTCTGCAAAGAAAAAAGAAGGTATTGATTCTGTTTTTAATTATGGGGGTTGTGTAATATACAATTTTTTCCCACTTAATATCACTCACACCTCTGACACTTGGTTTCAAAAAGTTTTTAAATATGTGCCTTCCAGCCAGCCTGATATGGTAGATTTATTAACTGAGCTTAAATTGTTTACCAGGAAGCTGAGCTTGCAATGTATTCTGCCACCTAATGACTAAAGTTCCTCTAGTTTTGAAAACTATCTCCACAAAAAAAAAATGATGAAAAAGATAAATAATATTCTACTTAATTTTTTGGCATCCTAATAAACCAAGATTTTCCTTTGATTGGCACAGAAAAGGTTGGGATAATGGTGGAATAAGATTCTCTGATATTCAATTGTATGCAACTTCAATAAGCCCAAGACAATACCATTATAGAAGCTGTCCCACACACTAAACTACTAGGCATTATAGATGAAAACCTTAACTGTGACCTACACATAAAAAATAACATAAAAAAACACACACACACCAAAGGCTTTGTATGCTCTACAGGCACCAACACTTTCTTAGCCTCGCTACTAGACAAACACTTGCAACCACCCTTCTATTACCTTCTCTCCTTTATGGTGCCCATCTCCTCACTAATATCCAAAATTCTACAAAATCCAAACTAGATATGTGTTACAACAGAATAGCCAAATTTGCCACCAAGGCCAAATTCTCATCCCACCACTGTGACTCACTGAAACAATTAGGCTGTCTGGAACTCCTCTACCATCTCTCATTCACCCAAATAACTACAGTGCACAAAATAATCTACAGACTGTCCTGCTCTCTCAACTGCACTTGCCAAATATCAACAAAGCAGGCAACTAAGATCTGAAAATCATCTACTTCTAAAAGTAGAAAAGCTTACCTTATCTGCTGGTCAACTCCTGTACTCCTTCACCGCTGCCAAACTAGGGAACTCACTTCCACCTTTTATAAGAAACACAGGCAACACCACCACCTTCAAACAAATACTGAAAAACCTTTTCAACTCTTCCTGGCTATGTATCTGCTCTATAACCTAACCTCTTCCTTCTCCTTACATGATAACTAAACTCCTATGCTTTTTGCAACTAGTGACTGATGATACTTTCTCCATATGTATTATTGTTTCATCACTTGTTGATACCGGTACAATAATGCTGATTAATATATCTCAGTTTACACTTCTCTAATTGAACTCATCTGTCAACCAACTATATTAATGCTTTTATGTATATATTCTGTCTATATTACTGCAATCAAACCAACTACATTCCTGCTTTTATGTATATATTCTATATACATTACTGTGATCACTATGTGTAACACTGTTTCTACTTCTGTACCAATTAATGTGTAATTTTTTTATGTATCTATGTTCATGTCAGAGCCTTTCTCCCAGGCCTCCACTGAAAATGGGCTATTAGGCCCAGTGGACTTTCTCGGCAAACAAATGCAATAAAATAAATAAATAACAACTGTAAAAGTTATAGCATTGTGATAAAGTCATCTTATGATTCAAAATGGAAACAAATACATCAAGAGGCACTATTATCAAATAATAAATATATCACAACCAGTCATAAACAGAAAGTCCCTAATAGTTTTGCCTGGTTATTAAAAGATTTTTGCGTAAATGGAATTACACCCTCTTCTCAAATACCCTATTTAAAGAACATAATTTTCTTTTTCCAAAAGTTCACATATTCTAACCATTATATTAAAGACTTAATATTTTCTATGTTTCCAACTGCATATACAAATGACTGCCTAGAAACTCATAACTTCAACAAAATACTAGTACTTAAACAACAAAGTAACTTAATTTATTGTCTTCGATTATTAAATGGCACAGATATATATATATATATATATATATATATATATATATATATATATGGGTTCCTCTTACATGATCGAAGATGCATTCTTTCGAATGCGTCTTGATCGAATGTAAAAGAACAAAAAGGCAAAATAGCGAAGTTGCTTTTAAGCAAATTCTTTCCCTGGGAAAGAATTTGCTTGGCCGCTTCTGTTACTTTGCCATTTTTGGCACTGTGGTGCGATCTCGGAGTTGGTATATTTAAGTAGGGGGGAGCACAGCCCCCCACTTTATGTAATATTTTAAAGTTTATTTATTTATTTTTTTTGGAATAGCGATTTTTTTCCCTTGGAAAAAAATTGCTGTTCTGAGGTTTTGAAATTGTAAGCTTTCGATTACATGGGGTCTATTAATCATTGTTCGGTTTTCTTAGCATTCGATGATGTAATATAGACCCCATATATATATATATATATATATATATATATATATATATATATATATATATATATATATATATATATATACTGTTAAAAAAAAATTGTTGAAAATTTAAGGTCCAAATACAATCAAGATTCTGAGAATTGGTTAACTTCACAAATATTTACAGACTTTGTGAACACAGAGATAAATAAGATATTTAACATAGATAACAAATTGTTCCCCAAATTATTGGAATTATTAATAAATATTGATAATAATGCAATGAAAAATAAACCATATTTGTCACAAATTTATAAAATTCTTAAGCCAGATTCCTATTGGAACTATTCCTTAAAAATTAATAATGAAGACTTCTCTGAAGAACACAAGAAAATAATACTAAAATCTACAGATAAAATCACATCTTCATTATATTGGAAAATTTTCACTTGAAATCTCTTACACAGAGCTTTTGTCACTCCTAAAAAAATTACAATTATGTATAAATCAAACACAATTAAATGCTGGAGATGTAATTCTGAAATAATAACTGATTGGAAGCATAAGGTATACGAATTTGATGTCATCTCCTCTTTTTGGACAGAAATTAATAACGTCATTCAAGCTCTAGGGGTCAGAATGATGTACTGTGGGATTCAGTAAACTCCATGTAGCTCTGCACAGATCCTACAAGGAGTTTATGTGTTTACATGTTGAGCAGCAGTGCTTAATGAATATTCATGCCACAGCTTGCTTTCAAAAGTAAGCAAGCAGGGTTTCATGGTAGCCAGAAAACCGTGCAAAGCAACACAGACAGAGAACTTAGTTATAGCAAACTCGGTCAGCAGGATTGCACGGAATGCCACAAGGAAAACCAAATTTTTCATATATTAATGTATTATGTTGTGAGGACAGGACAGTGTATCAGAACAGGACAGTGTATGTGTACACTTCAGCATACTGGACTATGAGATTGCACAGAATGCCACAAGGACTACCAGGGTTTTTCATATATTAATGTATTATATTGCAGGGACAGGACAGTGTATGTATACACTCCAGCATACTGGGCTGGTGGGATTATGCAGAATGACACAAGAACCACCGGGGTTTTTCATATATTAGCGTACTATGTTGCGGGGATAGTACAGGAGACTGTATGTATAGACTCCAGCACACTAGGCTAGTGGGATTGCATGGAATGTACAAGGACCACCAGGTTTTTTCATATGTTAATGTATTATGTTGCAGGGACAAGACAGAATAGTGTATGTGTGCACTTTAGCATACTGGGCTAGTGGGATTACATGGAATGCCACAAGGACCACCAGGATTTTTCATATATTAATGTATTATGTTGCGGGGACAGGACATTATATCAGAACAGGACAGTGTATGCGTACACTTCAGCATACTAGGCTAGTGGGACTGTGCAGAATGTCACAAGGACCACCAGGGGTTTTTCATATATTAATGTATTATATATTCTCAACTTCTCATAATTCACACCATCCTAAATAAGCCCTACTCCTGCCCTATCATATCCTCTCCTGTCTCCCTCTATAACCCACACTGCCCCCTCAGAAGTTCACACCAATTCCTCTTATAGATTATGAACCAAAAAAATACTAGGACAAAACCTATACTTGCATCTTCCTGTTCTCCCATAGAATAAGCTTCCCATGGCCCTTAGAAATATCAACTATGCTCAAAAATTCAAGACTGCTCTCAGACATTACTTGCATAGCACCAGGAAATGTCACTGTAACCATCCCACCTAAAATTACCTCATCTCCCCCTTTACTATTCCTCCCTCTTTTCCTCCCTTATTTTCCCCCACTCTCATATTCCTCTTTATTACCTCCTTTCCCAAAAATATGGAAACTGTTCTAACTACTCTAACCTGATGTGTACAAAGGCAACATTCTACTTCTCCCCTCCTCACCCCTCCAAATTCTGCCCCAGTAATCTTATACTAATCTTTCTTTTCTCTCCTCTACCTTTCTCTTTTATTTCCCTTGTTACTTATACTTGAAAAACTAACTTCTAAGTCACCCCTGCTTGACCACTAATAACTACCTCCTCTGTATCTCTGCTACCTGGCTCTGCCCAAATGTTCCTCAATTCCCACTTCTAACTTGAAATCCCATTTTTAATGACATCTCTTCTTGTAATGCAATTGGCCACCGAATAACCTCTGTTATATATACATATTATTGTATCTGTATTCAAATTTGTTATTCTGTGCTTTGAACACCTTGCCTGCACAATTTGTCCTTGGAAGTTTTTCTTGTATAATTTGGTTTGTGAACCAAGTAAGCCATGGTGGTGCAGCGGTAGCGTTGTCGCCTCACAGCAAAAGGTTCTCCCATTCGATTCTCAGCTGGAGCGCCTTCTGTGTGGAGTCTGCATGTACTCCCCACAGTCGAGTGGCATTCAAAAGACATGGGTAGAATAGGCGTGCCTTTGTTGAAGGTTTGGCGTCGAGCTGGCACCTTGGCACCGTAAAAATCTACTGCCAATTATTAGCGGACCGGAGTTCCGCTGTGGCGATCCCTAACTGGGAGAAGCCGAAAGAAGCACAAGCATTGCAGATATTAGACTTGTAGTATTTGTCTTGTGACTCTAATTTTTTTGGTATAATTTTTATACAATTCTTACTTTGGAGCTTTTCTCCCAGGACCTCCACCGACAAAAGACACAAACTCAGACGGACTAACCCAGACAACAAACATCAAATAAACACAAACAAACAAACAAACAAATAAATACATAAATAATGTTGTGGGGACAGGACAGTACAGTGTATCAGGACAGGACAGTGTATGTGTACACTCCAGTACACTAGGCTAGTGGGACTATGTGAAATACCACAAGGACCACCATGTTTTTTCATATATTAATGTACATGTTGCAGGCACAGGACAGGGCAGTGTATATAGTGCTGAGTATTGTGGAATCCCATTCCAGGCAGTCTGTTTAAGTTGTGTCAATGATCTGTAAGGGTACATGGACTTCCATTTATAAGAAGCAGTCATGTGAAGTGTGCTTAATGAATATGGACACACAGATGAAGTTTCAAGATGAACACCAGGAAGGAGGACAGAAGAAACATTGTAATGTACCGCACATGAGGAAATCTGAAAGGATAACAGTCACAGCAGGAACATTAATCACATCTCCACATGGCACAGTATAGACTACACAAGATGACATAACAGTGGAGAAGGTCTGTGTGATATAAGCATCCAGACATGAACAATGGAGAGGACATGTATCATGGATGGTAAATACAGCTGGGGTTGGGTGCATATTGTGAAGCTGTGTGAACTGATTTGCCTGAGTATGCCTGTATTGTCAGCAGAGGATTCCAACAAGTAGGACACAGATAAAGGCTCATGGCCAACAGTAAAACTATCATGCACAATCGTGGACAATAACAGAATAATACAACCAGTAATACCCATGTCTCTGACAGAACAAATGTGTTTCTAAGTGAGCATAGATGGTTCTGCACCAACACACTTGTACAACTATTAGGACATTTCAGCAATCTATGAGCGTAATTACGCACACTCTCCTGACAATAACATATGCAGGAGGTGTGAGGAGACACACTTGACATTATGATCACTAAAGGCTAGTTAACTGGTATGCATGGCAGAGATATATACAGCACATACAGCATGGTCACGAATGGAAACTATGCAATCAATGTCATTAAATAGCTATGTATGTCATGAGTGCATCACTGAAACAGATATCACACATGCATGTGGTATTACAACTTGATGAGGGTTCCGTGCCATCGGACAGTAATATTTATGCAACAAAACTAATACCTAGGTATGCACAAGGTATCCATATTATTTATTGAATGACTGTTTCACCGAAAGTGAAATGGCTGAGCACACATTTGTGAAAGTGCTTTTCTCCGAAAAAGCATTTTCGTGACAGTGTGCTAAAAACAAAGATAAAAACATGGGGAAATGGCTGTTGCTGAGATTGTAGCACAGTGGGGATAAGGGAATATTCCCTTTTTCCCACTGCAATGCGATCTCAGAGTGAGAATATAAAAGTAGGGGGATGTGGGGGGCTTGGCCCCCTGTGTAAACCTGAGTACTGTTTTTTTTTTTTTTATTTTGTTTTTTTTTTTTTTTGCACACTTTAGTGAAAGTGCTTTTTCGGTGAAAAGCACTTTCGCTAAAGTGTGTTTGGTCATTTACGTTTCATGGAAATGTGATTTCGTGCAATAGTCCTAGATCCATGCACAAATAGATGTGTGACAGCTCACAATGAAAAATGTAGTACATTTTAGTTACACATCACTGGAAGATGTGCATGGAGGGACACAAGGAAGGGTGCATTGTACTTTGGTATTGGTTTCATGAAGATGTGAACTATGAAGGTATTATGGCCTGTCATGTGGATGTCCTGCACTTACTCAGTAGTTGTGTTGCATACAAGGGAGTACTCAATACTGTGGACACATGCTGGTCGACATTCCACATACCATATATCCCATGACACAGGCCACAATCTGCTGATAGGGTATAAAGTCTACATGATCCTTGGTTTGTGCATTTGTCTGCATAACAAAACAAATCCCCATATATTTTTTTCACCTCATGTGTTGTCATGGCTGTGGCAGCAATCTTTGATGTGTGCTCATACTGTTTATTATTCCAATATCACTGTTGAAATCAATAATTGTCCAAAATCTTTAGTACTCCAGACAGCTGTTGGGACACAGGATTTGTATGTCATTCTTGACATCTGTGATTTCAGTCATGGACAGGAAAGGGTCTAGCAGACAGCCCTGATGTACACACATGATCACTGGACATGAGGTATAGGTCACTTCACATATTTCTACATATTTAGATGCCACATATGTGTTCTACTGTTCTAACCACTTAGTGATATAGGTGTTGATGGCCACATCTGTCATTATGGAGTGAATACCTCAGTACAGACCCCTGTTGACTGCCTTGGCCTTTTCAAGTTCCACAGGATAATGCCATTTGAGGACATCTGACAGATGTAACAGACATAGATGTAGCATCAAAAACTCACACGTCTGTTGCACACAGCCGAGATATTACTAGTGTCCATTTAGAGAAGGGAAGGTCCATGATGATATGTTAGTCTACGTCACAGATTAGAAGAGTCAGGATGTGTCTATACATGCATGAATCAGGTGCTGTCCCTAGCCTACTCAGAAAAATGCATGTCGATGCATGTCCTTCTACAAAAACATAGTCCATCTAGAGGGTGTGTTGAAGTATGTATAACACCGTGTCAGCTATGCGTATTTTCTGAGTCACATTATAGGCGATCTGTGATGTTGTCACAGTCCATTGTTTCTGTGTGATAAGCCAGCATGAAGGTAACACAGTGCATACTGCCTAGCTTGATCTGTCCTAGGGTTTGGACACAATCCGCCTACTCAGGTATCATTAACTAACACCACCAGCTGGGGATTACATGAGGAGAATAAATCTAAGATGACTTCTCTGCTTAGTCTAGCAGAAGCATGTTGGCATCAAGCAGGAATGGAAATCAAACCAGGTGTAGATAAAAATCAGGCAAGAGAATTTGCCAAAAAAACAAAAGAAAGAATATAAGATGAAGGACCAGATGAGAAGGCAAGAAATGTGGAAAATGCATAAATATTGTTGCAAGTAGAAGACTTCTGGAAGAACCTCATGTTGATCAGGACTGAACGCAGGAATGGTTAAGGAGAGGTAAATTCAAACCAAGAAATGAAAGGTTAATATTGGCAGCCCAAAACAGTGGGCTACGTACACGTTGATTTACAAAGTGCATTGAACATGTAGGAGAACCAGACAAATATAGGTTTTGTAAAACAGAACTGGAAACAGTTGCACACCTCCTTGCTGGTTGTGAAAAACTAATGGCAGAACTGTATACTGAAAGACATAAGAATGTGGCAATACTGTTTCACTGGGGATTGTGCAAAGATTATGGTACTGAAGTGACTGAAAAACACTGGAAACATAAGCCACAGAGCATCATAGAAAATGATGAAGTTTATATCACATGGGATCACCCATTACCAACAGTTCAAAAGACAGATGTTAGAAAACTTGATATAATGGTCCATAAAAAGAAGACAAAAGTAGCACTGATCATTGAAATCACCACACCCAGTGACTACAGCATCTTGCATACAGAGAGACACAAAGTTACAAAATATCAAGATTTGCAGGCATAAATGAGTGCAATGTGGAAGAAAAATACCCAGACAGTTCCAATAGTAGTAGGAGCATCGGGTCTTATAAAAAAGAATCTACAATCATATTTAGATATGTTAACAATACATGTAACCCTGTATGAATTGTAAAAGAGACATTACTGGGCACACTGCGGGTGCTGCAGAAAGCACTTCTGGCTGACATCAAAGATTGAAACAACACTAACTTCATGAACATTAATTGTACTTTTACTTAGGAATGGGTCCATTCCCATTATGGTATTTGAAACCCAAAAGATTTGGAGAAATTGCAACTGGGGATCAACAGTTACATCACTAGGTAGTTAACAAATGTCCTCACTGACAGAGCACATACTGTGAAGTTTGATGAATCAACCTCTACCATTGCAACTGTCACCACTGGTGTACCCCAAGAATCTGTGCTGGGACCTATACTGCTTGGAATCTATTTCTCAAAGGTCCAGTTGACAAAATACAACCTGTAGCTTACCAGGTTTGCTGATTCATGCATATTGGTTACAATCATTGAGTCCACCAATGATGTGACTATAGTACAACAGGTGCTAACAAACAAATGATTGGTGTCAAAGCCACAAGGGAATGTGTCAGGATTTGTGCCTTACGCAAAGTGGAATTTCCTGGTAAATACACCATTGACAACAATCCCCCCATGCTGAAACCAGTGGTGCAAGATTTGGGAATGCACGTAGATAGCAATCTGAACTTCAACCACGTATCCACAGTGGTATGGAAAGCCTACATAGTGCACCTCAGAAGTCAAGCCATTTTATCCAGATCTGTGGAGGATATAACAGCACTGAACTCAAACCTCATCTGAGCACTATTATAGTATAATGATTCCTTTTGCATGTACCTCATCAGACACCTGCAGCAGCTGGACAGACCATGAGGGTTTCACACCAAGAAAATACAGGCTTACAAACCATGCCATGACTTGCATGGATATACTGAAAGTCTTGTTCCTGAAATCTGTATTGCAAAGAGTGAGGTGACTACAGAATACAGTACTTTACATAAGCGCCATGGCACAAGCCTGACTTCTACATGGCAGCAGGTCAACTTACAGTGGATGACATCAGCAGTGCATGTTGGAGAGAAGAAGTTGGAAGGCTTGCATGAAATTAATCTGTAGGCATGTATAAGCATCAAAATACTGTCAGTCCATGGGATGGGAGTGGTAACTGTAGGATACACGCTTCTGCTCTTCTGGTTACACAGACACACACACACACACACACACACACACACACACACACACACACACACACACACACACACACACACACACACACACACACACACACACACACACACACACACAGTTAACTACAGTGAGAACAGAACCCATACCTAAGTACACAGACAACAGAACAGACTATGTCATGCAAGCACCATGGCCCAAGTCTGACTTTTACAAGACTGCAGGTGAACTTACAGTAAATGACATCAGCAGGCCATGTGGGAGACAAAATGCTGGAAGACCTGCATAGGCTCATAGCTTCATATGTACATAGGCAGCTACTAGCCTGATAGCCGTACAGTGTCTAGAAGCCTAGATGTGTAAAAACACAAGTGCCCTTTATTGAACATAGTTGGATGGTTGTTGTTAACAGAGCAATTTTGTGAGCACAACCAACTGGTCCTGTCCATTTTTCACCCCAGAAGTGACTTTACAATCACCCAACCAGTAGTCAATGTTGCACTTGAACAGATTCACGGTGCAGCACTGATTGGCATGCAGTGGGAGCCTATTTCAGAGGAGTGTGAGTCATTTCGGGATAAATCTGTCTCCCCAGTACATTCTGTTTATGTCATGGGCTAGGATGAGAACCCCTGGCCAAGATACTGTGGTCCCATTTGATTTGCAGATGTCCAGCAATTCCAGTAGGGCAGGGTCGGAGACTGCTCTGCAGGGCAGGCATAGGTCACCTCTTAGCAGCCTGCAATGATACTGAGTATACTGACAGGTCTTTCAATCTTTCCATGTATGTCATGTTTGGAGGCCCTGGAGTCTCCCAGACACAACCCTGTGTTTTCGCCAATTGCAGTAGGTGTCTGGTGAGATACAGACAAAAGGGAGCATTGTACTCAGTTAGTGGTCTGATAAGGGTAAAGTACAGCGTAGGTATGACCACCATGGTCTTGGATGTGATGTCAATATGTATGATGTACACAATGCAGAATGTGTGTGTCACCACTATGGATACATAGTGATGAAAGTGTAGATTGCTATCAACATGTGTTCCCACGTCTCACAACACTGTGTTTGAACTTAGAGGGGTGCTATGTATATCATAATTAGCAGGGTAATTCATTGCCATAGGGGACAATGAACCATTGCATGCTTTAAGGCTCAGTCAATGCGTTTTGCACCAATCATTTGTGTGTGGCAACTCCTTCCGTAATATGTTACCATCATTGTGGGGACTCTATATTAGTGTGTCCATTTACCAGTCATCTGCAGACTTGGTAAACCAAAAGCTATCTACCATTGCCTGCACTTGAGGGAAGTAGTCTGCAAACAGTTGAGGGCCCAGCACAGATCCTTGTGATAGTCTAATCATGATTGGCTACTGAGGAGGTGCAGTCCCCAACTCTGAGAGTGTGCGTTATTTCAGTGAGCTAGTTGCCTATCCCTGTACTACTGTATGGCTTAATTCTCACATGGGAGATCATCACTATAACATGAATGGGGGATGGTGTCAAAGGCCTTGGATAACTCAACAGAAGAAATATGTCCTGTTATCCCTCATCCAAGTCTGTGGGGTCAGTATCCAAGAAGTCCACAAGTTTCAATAAGCAAAACGTACCCTTGACAAAAACAAAATGGGTAGGGTCAAGTGTGTTGAAGGTCATCTATGTCCCTGTGGATATTGTCCATGCTGATTACTTCCCTAACCTTGCACATAAGTGTTTTTAGGCATATGGGTAATAGTTGTAGTTCTGCATGTTACCAGATCGATCTTTACTGTATAGCACGCAACATTTGATATTACACTTTTTACTGTGGTTAACATATGTGTGGAAAAAGTACTGAGACACCAAGGTTGCAGTGCTTGGGGGGTTGTCAACAGATTGATGTATTGCATATATGTGACAAACTGTTAGATAAGACCTCAGTTTGTAATGTTTACATATGCAATTTCATGTCATACACAGGAAATGCACAGTAAACAGCAGTAATACAGCATAATATAAACATTTCCATAGTATGGCAAGCAGCAGGTTTGCACAACGGTTACCAAAGTGCATAAGCATCCGAGAAACACGTTTGCACATAGATATGCAGGACGCAAATGTGAGCTGCACTGTTTAAGTCTGACAGTTAGTATTGAGTCTATAAAATACACCCGCTGCTTTACTGACTCTGTGGCAGCAAGTGTTAATGCATTGATACATTCCTTTTTTTGGCTCAGATGGTACTAGGTTTGAATACAAGCATATCTAATACTTTAAAAAGGTTTTCATTACACAGTGATAATGCAATGAGATGCATTGTTTGTACAAGATATGTTGCTGCATTTTGCTACCGCTCATCGTCGCTGCTCATTGGTGCGTGAGGTGCACCGTCTCACAAACATGAAGCCCAAAAACTGAGGTGATCTACTGCTTTTTCTGCTACTTATGTGTGTTGTGTCATTCGGTTTTTTGACCAGATTAAAGGTGTTAAAATGGGGTAAATGGGAAAGGGGTGAAATGGGGAGCAAGCAGGGGGAAGAACAAAGTCTGACAGCACTAAGTCTCTGGAATACACCTGCTACCTAACTGACTCTGTGGCAGCATGTATTAATGCAGTTAACAGAGTGACACATTCCTTTTTGGAGCCAGATGGCACTGGGTTCAAATACAGTTGTATGTAATACTTTTAAGTACTTTCTCATTGCTGTTGGTGTGCAATACACACCATAATGCAATAATGCATTAAATAAAAGAAATGGTGAAGATAGAAGAGTGCTGAAATGGGAAGCAACCAGGGGAAAGAAAACAAAGAAATCAGGGCAGGAATGTGCAGGCGGGAGGTAGGGAAGAACCATAGCTATCCATTTCTTTAACAGTGTAAAGTGAATATATCTGCCAAATATTACAAAGAGGGGTGACCACAACCCAGTCATGTTGTATAGCCAATTGAACAGAATCAAGTGTGTCAAGAAGACACTTGTGCAAAATGGAGAGCTATGTAAGGGATGTTTTTTTTTTTCTGAGAGAGAGAGAGAGAGAGGAATGTTGGGGAAGGGATGTTGGAATGTCTGGGTGAGGTAGGTTGGGAAGATGAGGAATCAATTTCAGACAGACAAGACAAATAAGACAAGAGACAGGGATGGTGATGGACACAAAAGTTTGGGTGACACCATGATTGGGGAAAGGATGAGGACATCATGATCCCAAGGTCATCAAGTTGGGTGACAGTGAGAATCGAATTCTCACCCAGTGGACTGTCATCACTGTCAACTCATTCCTCCTCTGCCTGACGTCTGCATCTCCTCCTCCTGGTATTATGTAAAAAGAGGGAGAGCAGCCTCTCCAGCCAGCACAGATATGAACCAACAGTGCAAGACACAACCCTACACACCATCCATGGCAACTCAGAGCAGGTGATAAAATCACCACCTCTGCCACAACTCCTGCAGGGTACCACTAGACCAGCCTCCAGGCCAGGACTACCTGAGGGGGCAAGTAGTGCAGGGGCAGCAGAGGTGGTGCTGCCAGGTTGACTCCCAGATCTGCTGGGCAACAGTGATGGAGCCAGTGGAAGTGGGGGGGGGCAGCATGGTGTGCTGTGGAGCATGTAGTGATGTGATACATATGGATAACATGGACACAATTTGACGACATGTAATTAAAAATAAATAAATACAATAAAAAAATAGAAAATAAGTGTTGGGGTGAGACAAAAAAAAGAGATAACATTAGTACCTTCAAATGTGACATACAATACATTAATAAAATGAATGGACTACGTTATCTTATCTTTTACTTTTAAGACTACCAACTCCTAACAGATAACATTCACTTTTAAGACTACCAGCTTGTAACAGATGCACACTATACTACAGATTGCAGCAACTACTCCCTGACATGTACATATACTGCACATACACATGCTCCAATTATACAGGTAACAGTTTACAGCAGGGCATGTGTGCCACTGGTACAGAGCTTTTACTTTAAACCTTTAAATTACACATAACTGAAGAATTAACAGTACTGTATAGTTGGGAAGTGTGGTCTTTGAACCCACAATCTCTGACTAAAGTCTAATATTGTACTCTTGGTCTGTGCTACAGACTAATGCATGCATACTTGCCTTTACAGTTGAGATATGCATACTCAATCTGATATTGTAATATTGAAGTCTTGGTATGCGCTATAGACTAATGCATGCTTGCTATTACATTTGAAATATGCATACTCAGTCTGATATTGTAATATTGAACTCTTGGTATGCGCTATAGACTAATACATGCATGCATGCTTGCTATTACAATTGAGATATGCATGCTCAATCTGATATTGTAATATCGGACTCTTGGTTTGTGCTTTGGCCTAATATATGCATACTTCCTTTTACAGTTGAGATATGCATGCTCAATCTGATACTGTTATACTGAACTCTTGGTATGCGCTATAGACTAATGCATGCATGCATGCTTGCTATTACTTTTGAAATATGCATACTCAGTCTGATATTGTAATATTGAACTCTTGGTTTGTGCTACAGAGTAATGCATGCATATATGCTTTTACAGTTGAGATATGCATTATCAATTTGATACAACTCTATAAAATACCAATGCTGGAATAACTACTAGTCTACTGTATACATACCAAATGCTTCCCTCATCCTCGCCAATCTAGCCCCATAGGTTTGTACATTGACCTCACAGTCCCTGGTAGCTGTGGAAAAAAAACAGAACAGAACAGAATACCATTATGAATACCAGTCTGGCCTATACTCAGCTTTTAAGTCATACAAGTATTTTCTGTAGTGGATACTTGCACAGGTGTGGGATGTCTGTAGTCCTAAATTCCCTGATCCAATGGTTGAGGGTATCCTTCTTCCCCCTCCGGAGGACATTGTAGTGATGCTTACATTGTTCACCAGGGCAGGGGTACAGGTGGTACTGGTTATCGCCCGGTCTATACTTTCCCAAGATTTAGACCTATCCTGGGAGCCAGAATAGTCCCTCTGCAAAAGGCTGGATTGTGGTTCTTCACTAAGAATTCAATAAAAATCTTGTACTCCTCGACACCGTATCTCTGTGCCCTAAAGCTGACACCTTCACCACAAAGACCTGTCATGTCTGCTACAGATCTAGAGCAATGGAGACTGATGCTTTCCCTCCAATTCCAGTATTCTTGTTTACTAGGAGTGTGGACACTGTTTGAAAATGCGCTCTGTTTACCATTGCACAAACACGGTGCTTGGGCAGTGTGCGCCTCCGAGGTAAGCAGAGTGCAACAGTAGCAAGAAAAGCAGTTTCACTGTTATTGGACATACAAGCAATTGTGTATATGTGGTAGACAAATGTGAAGGCCATGGCAGTCCAAACAGCAAAAACATACTTATAGGAATATAGTACACAATATACTCAAAGTCATAGATTTGAGAATAAATGTGATAATACGAAGATAAATGATTACACAACTGACACAGTACTAGTGCCTCAGCCATCATACATATAATTAATATCAGCTACACCATGTCAAGTGTTATAAGTGAGAGTGACTATAATAGGAAGTACAACAGTGGTAAAAGTGTATGTAATATGCTGTCTTCAAACCCAGGACCATGTGCATAGCAGTCCTACACTTACAGCTCTTGCCACAAGGAGGTTGAGAAAACACTCATCTATGTTGCAGTTGTCACAACAGTAAAACAAAGTTTGCACACCCTGTAATAGAACCCAAGACCATCTCTACTCCAGCTCTACATTTACAGTTGCTGTCACAGGGATAGTTACATGACATTCCCTATTTTAATAATAATTCTTAAGGTCTTGCTGTTAACTGCCATGCAACATGGCTTAGCGGGTTTGGTCAATGTCTATTAGTATTAATTCAATGCATCTGGTGTCTATATGAGTCCTGCCTGGCCAGTTGTCCAGTTTGAGCTAAGGGCACATCATGCAAACAGTGGCCCTAAAAATAGAAAAGGAAAAGGGAGAGATACTTGAAATGAGGAAAAGCAATCTATGACATACACACTAGAAAATGTTAGTACACATGAGATATTTCTACATAGGTCTGGATTAGAACTCTCACTCCAATGCACCTATAGAACACAGAATGGGTGTCTTATCCCTCTTTGCCATACAAACAGCTATGCACCAAATAACTTAAATCACTATGCACACAATCAACTGCAACAGCATCTACACTGATATCAAACCATACAAGTGTTATTTGTACATGCATTTGTTTTGGATGCAGAGCACCCTAGTGATCACACAACCTGTCATGATTATTGCTTGTAAATATACAGCTCTGCCTTATATTGCTGTGTTTGTTGGCCATTCTTCGTTTATCTGAGCAGGATTCTGAGACATGCAATGTGTAAGCCATTCCATATCATTGGTCTTGAAATGTGTGAGGATAAGTGGAAATAATATCATATGCAGTTGCCAACAAGTGAAGGGCAGGTTGGATGTTAAGGAACACAATCTTTGACTTATGTGCTGCTTATTTACATTTCCAGTCTTACATGTAAGACTTTGTAGATCTAAGCTGACACATCCAGTGGAAGTAAGGCAGCCTCCAGTGCTGTTGTGTTTTCCTTCTACCAACCACTAATCATTCACATGTGCAATCAATTAAAAACAAACACTGAGGGAGTGCTTGCAGTATGTTTACATCTCCTACATGGATCCATGTTTTTGGGATTCAGCAATTCTAATGAGTTCATACCTCATTTGCATATTCACTGTGCTAACAGCCCTGTAACTACACCGTACAAAAAGGCAACTGTGTAGCTAGGCAAAGTGATGTTGAAGAGAGCTGTATATGTTTGGAAGATTGCAAAAACCCTTTTTCTTCAGGACATATCTGTTCAGAGGAGTATGGAACTTCAGAAGGTATACTTCCATTTTGTTACCGACAAACTGCTTAAGCTGGAATGTATTTAAGAAAAATCTGAAGCAAATGCCTTTACAGTTTTATCTGTATGCATTAGTTAGAAGTGTACTGATGGCATAGGCATGTTTGTCAAGTCATTTCGGAGGTATACATGATTGCCAATACATGAAAATGGAATGCTGTGTGATAAATATGTACAAATGTCTCAATGACGGGTCCTTTGATAGCACTTTTAGCATTTCAAAGATGTCTTGTTAGCAAAATGGGTCATTTGCCTATTGTTTTGGGTGGGGGCAGCAAAGCTGAGTTACTGTTATGGCACAAACAAGGATGGACTGTTGTTTTGGGGGAAAGCAAATGTGAGTTACTCTTATAGCACAAACAGGGATGGACTGTTGTTTTGGGTGGGAGCAAAGCTGAGTTACTGTTATGGCACAAACAAGAATGGACTGTTATTTTGTGGGGAGAGAGAAAAGGTGAGTTACTGTTGTGGCACAAACAAGGATATGTTGCTCTTGTTATTGTCCTTGCTTTGCATCCTGACTGTTGTTAGTATTTCACATCTCTAGATTGTTTGACATTTGCCTGGTGGGTAATACTGACTGGCTACCATTTCTTTTTTATCTGGAAACAGTTATTTTGTATTTATGTGATACTTATGTGTATTATCCTTCTGTTGTCTTTTAGGACAGTGACAAGTATGCCACCCAGGTGTGTCAATCTATGTAGTCCCCTCTTTACTGATGCTGAGAACCAAGTGATTGTAGATGGTTTCTGGCAACATGGTGCTTTTCTGCTGGAAAGGAGAAAGAGACATATGGCACATAGGATGCAAATATGGCGGCAGACAGAAGATGATGTCAATGCAGTGGGTGGTCACGACAGGACATAAAAGCAGGTGTGCCACAGGGCCACTAACATGATCACATCTGCACGGAAGCAGCTGCAGTGGGCTGTGACCAGATGGTTACTGGGAGAGAGCCTGCTATGGAACCACCACTAACTCCCAATGAAAAGTTCTTGGCCAATATCAGAGATCCAGACAACTCCCAGGAGAGTGCAGTACAGCATGTCCTGGATGTCACAGCAACAGTTTTTGAGACAGCAAGCACATCCCAGGAGAAGCTTCTACGTAGGCTTTGCTATCTGAACAGTTGAATACTGTCGTATAGTAAAACAAATGAAATCAGTAAGTTAATTCTGTGTCACATGTCTTTGTTATTGCTAAAGTTATAGTTAATTGACATATAAGGGGTTAAATGTATTACACCCTGTGTTACTGTTAATTGTGATGATGCTACTCCTACCTTTTGCTTAACTTCTTCCAGGACCGTTTGGACTACAGAGGAGTGTCTCATCTGCAGATGGTTTGGCAAATATTTTTATGTCAGTACTGCTGAGAAATTTAAAGAAATATTGTAGTATGTGATGTTGATCTCAGGCCTGCTGTGTGCACTGATGTACTGTCTGTAACAGTGGCAGCAATGTTAGTTTGTTAGCATGTATTGCACTATAGAAGTGCAGGTATTAATTTATTCCTCTGTTTCTTGCTTTTTATGACAAGTGATCATGACAGTGGGAGTGTGGACTCTGAGACACCTGATGTCAGTGTATCAGCAAACTCTCATGATGATGGTGGCCAGAGTGAGGCACAGTCAGGGGGTGTAGAGGTTGAATCTGACACTGAAGTTGACATAAAGCCACCCTCTGCATTTCCATTGGACACAGCCAGTAGGCCTATGCCTACCCAGTCCAGTCAGCCCACAGATATTGGACAGATGGAGGGTGAAGACATTGATAAAGGAAGTGTGGCTACTGCAGCTTCAGTGCTTGTTGAGTCTAGCCATAGGCAAAGTGTGGGAGAGGTGCCACACAGGAGGATTGAGAGGGGTGCTTAGAGGGGGCCTGCTGTCCTTCCTCTACCTGGTGTAGGTGTCTCTTCCTGTGCAACTCTATGTATGTTTAGGGCAGTCATGCAGGCAAAGGCATATTACCATAGATGCTCCGGACAAATGCTCAGGGTTGTGAATGTGGCACAGTCTGACATATGTGACTGCCTACACTGTGTTGCTGATTCACTGGACTGGATTAATTACATGCTAGAATGAGGGGTGTCTGAGATGGACCTAGGGCTGTCTGTCATGGAATGGCTAGTGTCTGTGATGGAATGTCTGCTGGGAGGGAAACAGCATCCTCATGCATGTTGGTCAGCCACACCATCTGTTGTCAGCCAGTGTAGCCATGCCCGATTATGCTCCAATAGTGGCAATACTTCCACTACTGCATGAGTGAGAGTGATGTCCACACCCGGAAGTGGTAGGCCATGGGGTTGTGGTCCTGGATGTCCCTGTGAAGGGAGTTCATCCAGCAGACATCAGTCACATTCAGGTAGTAGCACTGCATCTGACCATGGGCATGGAGGTGCCTGTACAACTTCTGGCAGATCCAGTTCTCATGGTTGGGGATGACAACGATGAACTGCCACCTCTACCATGTATGGGTCAAACTTATGTAACATACCAAGATGTTGAGCCAGCATAGAGCTTGGCTATCTTCATGCAGACATACACACACAAATCTCACCTGCAGGACCCCTACAGACACAAGTAACAGTTACTCATTTTGTCTCACTGGCCATTTATTGGTTTATCCACATGTCTGCCTTCTTCTCTTTCTTACTCACACACACTCATTGGCCCTTTGTGTCAGCCTAGGCTTCCTGCCCCACCACCACCACCACAACACCCTGTGCAAGTGATGATAACTGTGCCATAGCCCTGTTTTCTATCTTTTGGATTCAGGGATAATAAAGTTTTGTGTCTGATGCACAGAGTGTATAGCTAACTTAGTGCTTAGTATATCTGTATTTGCGGTGTTGAACTGGCTTTTATTGGCCATGGAAGTTGATAGCATCCAAATTTCCTACCTTTATAGTGAATGATCTTGTGACGTTTGTGAATGCTGAAACTGCAATGTGTATCGTTACTTTCTAACTTCTCTTTTTAATGATTTTCCAGTACAAACATATGGTGCTAAACTGGGGGCATGCAGTGATCATCATTACTTTTGAGAGGTATGACTGTGAGAATCTTTGATGCCTGAGGCCTACTACTTACTAATGGACACAAAAATCAAATAAATCTCTGCTGTCACATGTTAAGGTAAGTTCTGTACAGATCTTCCACCTTTTACTAGATTACCGGACCAAGTAATGAAATACGTGGCTATGCCACAAAGTCATATTAGTAAACAATACACTCCAAGTTCAGGACTTACCTTGTAAATGCAGCAGTTGACATAGTTTTAGGTTAGGGCTGACTCTGATGCAAGCAGTACACAGGCAATACATGGGGAGGTAAAGGTCATGTGAGTTGCCTGGCATCAATGTTACTATGTGTATGTGAGTAGGAGGAAGGTTTTAAGCCCCTGTGTGGTAAGTAACTGTGCTATGTGTTATCTCTTAGCCAATGCAAGGGCATGGTGAGTATGCCTACATCTGCCTACACCCACAGCAGCTCATGGTTCCCTCTGTGACTCCTCATCTGCCTGCGGCTGTGTAGTGACCTTGGCATCGATGGTGGGATGTGTGCCCCTTTCCCTTGCTGATCCTGCTGAAGGTGTTTTCTCAGGATTAAGTTGTGCAGTATGGCACAAGTCCATAGATTGTACTGTAGGATTCCCCCAGATGTATCAAGGCACAGAAACCATGACTTCAGCAGCCCAAACACACATGGTCTATTATATTTCTTGTTTGAGTGTGTGCTTCATTATCGCATTCTTCTGTGGGTGTGCGCGCATTTCTGATGGGTGTCATCAGCCATGGTTCTGGTGCATAGTCTGCATCCCCCAGTAAATGCCCCTGTGGGATATCCCCCTAGCAAACATCTGGTACAGTTGGGAGGTGTGCCAGATATGTGAGTTGTGGTAACTGCCAGGGTTGCCAGCACACACATTCAATATACCGGTCAACAAATGTAAATAAATAAATAAATAAAAAGATTATTCCCTTGGCATTATACACGACTTGCCAGTTGATAGAGTAGTAGCCATTTCTGTTAATGTAGAGCCTACCCTGCTCCCTGGGTGGTGCCTTAAATTTTACATATGTGCAATATATGGCACCCAGTAGTTCAGGGTAGTGTGCTACATGGTAGAACTGCATATTTCTGTCCCTGTCCTCTTAACTACAGGGAAATATATGCCTTCAACAGATGTTGGAGCATAGCATTCAGGAACTGTTGGAGGATCCTGTATGTTGATGCCTGTGACATCCCCAAGATGTCCCTGTCAATCTCTGAAAGGTACCTGTAGCTAAGATTCTCAGGGCTCTACACACCTTTGTCTCCAATGGAATGGGTTCCCTCAGTTGGCTCTTGCTCTGAGTTGAAGATGGCAAAGGTGTGTACCTGGTTAATTAGCATGCAATTCAGCTGCTTAGGCTGTAATTAGCATGCCATGGTGTTTACTTTGTTTGCGTGGTGATGCATGCTGTTACATACTCATACTGAATCTAAAAGTTTCTACAACTATGTGCGTGTTGAATCCCTCTGGTAATATCTCTAAATCTTTAGTTTTATTTAATGTTACAATTCCCAAGATAACTCCAAAAAACCCAAGTGCTTCTTTTTGTTCTATTCTTGCTACAGCCAAAAAAGTAATTACAAAAAATTGGGAAAGTAAAGTTACCCTCGCTAGTGCTGAATTTAATACTATGGCAAAAATTGTTTGCAGTAGTGAATTGCATACTATAAAGATGAGAATTAATATTACACATTCATATAAATCCCAGCTTAAACTTAAAGACTTGTTTGAAAAATATTAACTGCTATTGATAGGTATAACTTTGATGTATTGATCAGCTGTGGACCTATGTAAATAGTTGTTTGTTATATAATAGATTTGTTTATCTATTGTTTTAAAACCAAATTAAAAAAAAGAAGAAATGGGTTTGAAGTTGACAAGAAATATAATTGTTTTCCTGTGGTAAGTAGGGGAAATCCTAAAACTGAACAGAGACCAGCTGTTCAAAGAAATTAAGATGTCTAATGGGGATTAGAAAGGCAGATTCCTTGTCTTAAGTTCTCAAGGATTTTTAGAGACTTGGAGAGGTACTATCTAAAAGCTGCTGCATATAGTAGAGGAAAATTTGGAAAGACCCTCTTTGCTTTAGAGCAGGTATTATCAGCCACAGAAAGGTTGATTAGCAGTGTTAGAGAAGTGTGGTGGCTAAAAATTCTAAAATACATTACTAAGGAATGAGGTAAGAGTTTTTGGGAGGAAGGAATTGCATTTGGTTTAATAAGGCAAAAGAAATCACAGCTAGAAAAGAATAATGATTTTTACAAGTCATTCATTTCTGTTATATCTATTCTGCATAAGAATGCATTATTTTATTTTACTGTCTTATGTGCTAAGTGAGGTCCATTACATATATTCGACAAAGTGAAATTCATGCCCCTCATTTTGTAGAATAGTTGGAGGTAAAAGTGTGAATTTCCTCAGTAAAAGGTACAATTATATACACACAAACATTTGTGTGTATTCCTGTGTTGTGTACATACACAATCCCCCGGATTAACTAATCTTCCATGCAGGACTAGCTTAGTCCTGCATGGAAGCGGCTGTTTAGGAGCAGGACGGCAGTGCGCCATGCATAGTAATGAAGGTGCACTGCCTGAGCTCCTAATCTTACACGGAGCATGTAAAAGTGCAGGGGGCATGTCTGAGAGCAGAGCTCTCAGACTATAAAGAACAGCAGAACATCCAGAAGAATGAGCGAGACTGCTCATAGGTGTCCCCATACCCCCAGCAACATCCCCCCACGTGTACAACAGCAATAGTAAACATAAACAATATAACAATACCAATTTTTTTTTATGAAAATGATTAAATCTAACCATAGGTGCCTGGGTTTGCCCAACGCTTAGCTACAGTTAATGCAGCTTAAATGGCTGAAGAGGATAAAAAGGAAGATATATGCAAATGTAGCAGTATAGCAATAATGTAGTGGGCAGAGCAGTCGCCTTACAAGCAGGCATTCCCGGTTCGAGTCCCCAATGCAGCACATTCCATTTTCCATGTCAAATCACTTTATGACCAATATTTTTAGTTGCATAACCTACTAAATAACATATATTTGTGAACTGGAGTACTGCATTAAATGCAGTTGTGAGGTTTCAGTGTCATAATGTTGCAAAGTCCACAGATAATCACATATGCCCCATACAGTATATGTACACAGGAATCAGGGATACAAATGGAAGGTAAAATGTGTAATGAATGATATCTCCAAACAGCTTTCAAATCCCCCACCTTCCCAAGAACCATTATACATTACAGTCTAAATTAGTGCAGTGGTAAGCGGGAGTAAGCACTAGTAAGCAAGTATAAGCACTATTAAGCAGTAGTAAGCGGGAGTAAGCATAGCACTAGTAAGCGGGTTTAAGTCTGTTTGCGCAGGGGGTAAGCAATGCACACACAGGCTAAGCAATACTGAACCCAAGTCACTGTAAGCATCATTAACCAGAGGTTGTCAGTGCTTACCCTCACACAGATCCATGCAAACCCATTTACAAGTGCTTAAAAGTGCCTTAATCACTCTGTATCCAATGGCCCTTGTTCTGCCTAGCAATAAAATAAACAGCCTTGCTGGTCTTGAACCCAGGACCCTATACACTATAGTCACAGTAATTAACCACCAAGCCATGACAGCAGTACATAAGAATGAGGTATCGCCAAACAAATCCTCACAATAATAAAATCAAACTGAACATGTGAAAGGAACCAGTATACAATAATATGTTCTATAACCTACTACATAACATAAATATGTGAACTGGAGTACAGAAGTAAGCCCAGATGTGAGGTGTAATTGTAACAGAGTGTTGAAGTCCCCTGTTACACACAAGGACCCCATACAGTGTACGTACACATAAATCATGGATACCAGACATATATATATATAAGATGTAATGAATAATAAATCAATGCCAAAAAGCAAATATAATGCTAAGTAAATATTAAGCAATGCTAAGCACTGCACAGGCTAGCTTAGTTGGTGTAAGCAATGTGTTGGCCAGCTAACTCAATTTGCCCAGTGTGATACCCCTTTAAACAATGCCAACCTTAGGTAAGCAGGTTTGCCCATAGCTTAGCCTTTTCAAACCCAGCCAATCATGGCAAAGTTCAGGAATTCAGCCCTACTTAAACCCAACAGGCAGGAATACATCTTATAACTGGTTGTAGCTTCCCCTTACAGGCAGAAAGGGAAGAGGGAGTGCACTTTTGAGCACAGTGCTGGGGCATCCAGGAGTCCAGAGTCATGGCAGGACTCCTTGTCAAAAACCATGAGCAGAAACTGCTGCAGGGCCAGTACCAGGGTTCCCAATATAAGGCAGAAGTCTAGGATCATCTTGCCCGTGACCTGCCAGTGCCCCTGGCATACCCTGAACTGGTGAGCAGGTCAGGCACCACTATGCCGACCTGAAGAGGTGTAAGGGGATCTCTTGGATCAGTGGATCCACGAGGCTAGGACGGCAGTGGCTGTCTCAGCTGTGTGTAAGTATCACTCCAATACGTGTTTAATAATTGCCAGCTCAAGTATATTATGGAGAGGTACGGCTAAATATTCCTCTTATGTCCTTCACAGCGGCAAGTGAGCAGGGCATGAACCAGGAGGCCCATGGCTGTCGCCTGCAGAGGTTGTGATGTGAGGCAGGTTAGTAATACTCTTGCATGTACTGTTAGAGGAAATAAATCTAAAAGCATTAGTAAGTTAATTGCCAGGATAAAACCTGTATTGTTTAAGGCAAGTACAGCATACAAAGGAGAATATGGCAGGAAGAGTCTCACATAGTTTGTTTGTAAATAAAAGCATAATAGCCTGACAATAAAGGTCTAACTGCTGGACTGCATGTGTATACTCTGGCATCATATGGTAAGGTAGATTTGCAATCACTTAATAGTACTGTTGTATTAAGCACTGTTACCCAGACTGTGCAACATAAATAGAATGTGTAGGTATGTCCTCACATGACTGGTGTAATCCCCAGAGGTCATTTAGTACAACTGAGTGAGACATAGACATAAAACAGTGAAAAGACAAACAACAAAATCCAAATAGCACATGCAACTGAGATGTGAACTGTTGTTTGTTTAGCACACACAGCCATGGTTCGAATCCTGAGAGTGGTAGTAGTCTGCATACAGAATCATACCCCAAAACTGTACAGATATGTCCAAAATGTCCAGTAAATTGGCCCATATCTGCTGCCTGTCACTTTAGCAATTCCCAAAACTGTTATAAGAGTAATAAGCCAAGTGTGTCCTATCTACACCCCCATGTTGTCAAGGTGTGACCAGAGTGTGTACAGTAACAGAGTGAGATGTATGTGCATAACACTAATGTGGAATCTAGTACTTTGTGTGGCAACATTCAGGTAGTGCTAACAAACATTGCTCCCACAGGTCTGTCAGATATGAATACTGTGTCCAGAAATAAAAGAATGATACCCTATACTGGTACTGTTTACTATGGTATTGTATGGCATTGTGACTGATGCAGTTGCTCTGAATAATAAGGTATTACTCATCACTGTCACCCACACTGTGCTACATAATATAACTGTCTAGGAAATCCTGTATAAGAGTGTTGTAATACAAGGTCAGAATGTAATACCACAAGAGAATTATAAGACAGAAAGCAGATAGGTGATATACAGCAATATCTATTTAGCACACACAACCGTGATGGACAGTATTTTAGTTTTAGTAGACACAGCCATGGTCTGAATCCTGGGAGTGGAAGTAGGCTGCATACTGAATCATACACCACAAGTGTACAGATAAGTCCAGAATGCCCAGTATATGGGCCCATTTCTGCTACCTGTCCCCCTGTCCCCCTGGGAAATCAGTAGGATGATCCCAGATGTTTAGGCAGCAAACAGGAAATACAACTGATTGTCACACATCTATGAGAACAAACCTGTCACACTAGCAACTCCCCAAAATCTTATGAGAGTAATAAGCCATGTATGTCCCATTCACACCCCCATGTTGTCAAGCTGTGATCAGAGTGTGTACAGTAACAGAGTAATATGTATTTGCATAACACTAATGTGAAATCTGGTACTTTGTGTGGCAACATTCAGGTAGTGTTAATATTGTTCCCACAGATACGTCAGATACGAACACTGTGCCGAGAAATAAAAGCTTGATACCTTGTACTGGTACTGTTTACTCTGGTATTGTATGGAATTGTGAGTATTGCAGTTGCTCCGAATAATAAGGTATCACTGATCACTGTCACCTACACTGTGCTACATAATATAACTGTGTAGGAAATCCTGTATAAGAGTGTTGTAAGTCACTAAAGGTTGAAGAGGGCAATAGTCTACATATGTCCTGGTTCACCTGCATGTGGTTAAGACATGGCCAGAGTCTGTGCAAAAAGAGATGGACAGGTATGTGCATAACATCAACCTGGAATTTGGGAGTATGTGTAGAAACAGTTAGTTAGTGTTAACAAACAATTCCTCCACAGGTATACCAGGTAAGAGGTGTATACTGCAGGTAAAACCAGTTCAAGTATAAAGATGACGATAGCCATATCACTTTCCAAACTAAGGCAATAGGGTAGTGTAGTAATACTTGTAAGGCACAGATAACAGCACAGACTAGGAAAGTAATGCAAACTACAGGAATATGCCAGTTGTTAAGTGACATCTTTCTCCCCCCCACCATATCTCCAACAATACACTAAAATACCCACCTCAACTGGTATGTGATGACTCCACTGTTATGTTGGGACATGTGTCCTATTGGTTGATAATTATTTAAATCTGTTTCTATGTATGTGCTATGTTGAAATACTCCAACACTGATGGCATGGTGCCATCAATGTACCTGCATGCTGCTGTTATTACCACTGAGGTCCCATATATGCATGTGCTCCGTTTGCTATGCAACTGTTCCATATCTGGTGTCTGGGTTAATGGGAATATCTATGCATGCTGTTATACCTAACCCTGGAATGTCTTGACTATTACTAACCCACATATGTTGATACAACATAAACACCATAGCACGTATGGGAATGCGGGTCCCAGCGGACCCACCTGTCCCACCTCAGCTGGTCGTGGCACCGGCACATCTGGGGCCCAACCCGGGACCTTCTTGTCCATTGGACCTGCACCACCTTTGGGTGGAACTGCCTCAGGGGATGGGTCTCACCCCCCCCGGGAGTGGGCTCAGACAGGAAGCTGTCACCAGTTGCCAGGTCCGGGTTGTGGTGCGTAGAGAGCTTGATCAGCAGTTTGGAGATCTTTTACACCAGCTCAATGGCTGTGTGTCATGACTAGAGGGTCAGTCTGGCTCTCCGACACAGCTTCCAGCACAGACACCTTCGTGGGCTGTGAAGGTGCAGTGGTGACTGCCCATGGGTGGGGATCTCAGTCCCACTGCTTCCATTAGGGGGCTCATGGGCTTCCGATTTCCCAACACCCCTCCCCATCAAGGTGTTTACCCCAACATGTGTCATATACCGACCCTGTATGCATTTTGTTTGTCTTGTCTGTTAACCTACCCAACCTACCTCCCCAAATATACCTACTATCCCTACCCAACATCCCACTCTCACCTGAAAAAAAAAGAGCAATCTGTTCCCCCCAAAAAATCTCGCCCCCATACATGGCTGTCCATTTCACACACGTGTCCACTGGACACATGTAATCTGGTCTAACTGGAATCACAACATATTGCTATTGTCCTCAACCCTCTCTCAGGGGTTTGAGTGTCCAAATCTACCTCCAACGTCAGTGTATATGCACAGCTGTTGCAGTAGAAGAAATGGGCAGCTATGGACCTTCCCTACACCCTCCTACACATCCCTAGCTATTTTTCCCACTGCCTATCCCTCTTTGTGCCCCTTTTTCACCACTGTCCTATCAACCCTTTTTTCTTTTCTTTTTAAGAAATTAATGTGGGGGTAAGTGGCAGTAAGCGGGTTTAAGCCTGTTTGCATGGGGGTAAGCAATGCCTACACAGTTTAAGCAATTGAGAAGATAAATAAGTATAAGAAACTATAATCAGAAGTTAGCAGTGCTTACCTCCGCGCAAACCCATTTACAACTGCTTAAAAGTGCCTACATCCCTCTGTATCCAATGGTCCTTGTTCTGCCGAGCAACAAAATAAACAGCATTTGCAATGCTCGAACCCAGGACCCTGCATACCATAGCCAAAGTGATTTACCACTAAGCCATGTCAGGTACACATAACCCTGATGTTTTCACAAACATATCATCCAGCCCAGTCATTCAACAGTACAGGAAATGTATTTCAACATGTAGAGGTATGTGTGTGTATTTATATTAATATCTAAATAGATATAACATATCTATATATGTAGATATAGATACATATATAGAAATACATACATATATATATAAACATATATACATACATATGCATACATTTATATATATATTTCTACATCTATGTTTATATATATATATATATATATATATATATATATATATATATGTAAGCATAAATATATATCTATATAGGTATATACAGACATAAATATGTAGATAAAAATGGGAACATAACAAAAACATATATGTCCACATGCAGCATTAATGGGGTTGAGGGGCCCCAACAACATACACCTTGTATGTATAGATATTTCCCCCCACAGCCAAACACATCTGCCCTGCAATACAATACCAACTGTTGCAAATCCCATAACCAGGACCTGACACAACATGGGCTCAAAATGTTAACAGTACTCCATCCCACCTGCATGATGTCTGGCTGGTATCAGTAACATATCATGCAGTAAAGTCTGGCTACCATAGGGAATGTACAATGTGAAAGCAATCAACATTCCTAGGATACATATACACAGACACACACACACACACATATATATATATATATATATATATATGTAACTACACACACAGAGATATGTATATGAAGATACATATGTAGAAGGTGCACGCAATAAGGAACAGCCACTATGCCTACAGTTGCCACCTTACCAAATGGACACTGCATGAGCCACCTATGCAAATGACAATTGTTGCCTGCAACATATACCCACAGAGAGGTCAAGGGATATAACACCACACACATGTTTGCATACATGGGAAAGCTTTATTTGTGTACTATTACAGTTGTATATACCATATCATATAGCTGTTTAGACAATGACATACATATAAACAAAGTAATGCAACTGTGAAACAGTAATATTAATACAGTAGTCTGGAAAGGTTTACATATGTTGCTGTCCAGGCCAAGCCCTTCAAGTAGCAAAATAGTAAAGACAGACTGGGTCACAGGATACCAATCAATCAACAGTAAGTAATGCAGATGTATAGTCCAGCAGCCTCTATCTACACTCTGTACACAATCCCTAGGGGGTAAAGACCTCAGTTGACACAATGGGATGCATCTGTTACATAACAAGGCATAACTGACACCATCACAATTACATTGACAAACAGAACAGTCTGTTTGGCAGGAGGCAGTAGGCCTGCATTTACCCAAGATGAATTGTATGGTAATGTACATCCAGATACCTTAAGGCAGCTTACCCCTGATAACCCCACAAGTTGTAACAGCCTAGGTTAGTTATGATGACTCCCCCTAGACTCAATAACACAGGGCCATATACCACTGTTACATACACTGGCCTTTGGAGTGCATAAGGCACACATGTATTGTGTAGGTGAAGGACACACATATATGGACCCAACCCCACAGTATGTGTGGGGGACACAACAGTAGTGGACTGATGGCAGGAATGGCAGCATGACATACTCACAGCCCACTACATAACCCCTGACAGCATGTCATATGTACAGAGCCTGGTATGTAGGTGGAGGACAGAGGCTGGAATGCAGGCCCATATGTGTAAAACTGTTGTCATACACTAAGCAAGTAGCTGGTGTTACAGGATAGTCTGCAACATCCCCTTAGTCAGGAATATGAAGTTAGAAACAGAAATGGATGTAGCCATGTACTGATGGCACTCAACACACACACTACCAGTGATATATCTGACACAAGACCTGTGTGGTGGAGAGACAAAACATAATAGGCACAACTCTGGCCATCAAGTAGATAGGCCCACAGTTGAGAGCTATGCAGACATGTATGTATACACAACCCTGTAACACCGGTGCTATACAATGCATAGAACAACACTACTCACACTCTGTCTGTAGTTCTGGAAACTCCTACAAATATGTAGCTGGCATGAGTGTGCAGGTTCTCCTGTAAGAGGTATTGCTTTCTGCTGTCTGTAACACTGCTGCCAACACACAGGAAGGATGTCCATCAAACAGGAAAGGTAAAGGGACCACACCCACATGATGTAGAGATTTATGATAGTTGGTTGCCATGACAGTGGTAATTGGAAGTATTACACAGCATGCTGCATGCAGGTAGCAAGTGGAGGACACTGATTGGTGCAGAGGCCATCAGCTGATCATGTGCATCACCTACAAATTACATGCTGCAATCTATGCAAAGCAGCTCATTCCATTTACTAAAGAGAGACTGAGAGTGAGAGAGAAAAAGAGAAAGTGTGTGTGTAAGGCACAGAAAAAAAAACATCCAGAAGAGACTGCATTCTCAGAATAGGTAGGTGAAGTATATATGTATGTAACTGACCATAGTACTTGGTCTATAATAATGGGATAGATGATGTGGAATGATTTATATGTGCCTTCAGGTGTTGTTGTAATGATGTTCAGCTGAACAACTGCTAAGCATAATAGAGTCCATCCCTGTGGGTAGTGGGCCATACCCATCAAGCATGCAGAGCAGCACCTACTGATAAGATGTAAGCCATCATAGTGTGTGTTGTGTAATGGGAAGTATGTATATTGCGTGGCCAATAGCTGGTGGTGGAAGTAATGCCATAATGATGGACACATGGGTTCCACAGCCCACCTCTTGCAGGATACTCAGGTTAACCTGTATTGTAGAATGCAGGAATGACATAGGTGTGTAATAGGGTTACCTGCAATCTGGCCCTACATATACCCCCCTAATGTCAGGCTGTGTCCATATGTGGCACCTGTCTGTGTTGTAGCAAGACAGAACAGTGCAGCTGTGCAGGAAGATGTTGTGAGTTTGTGGACCTGATGTCTGAATGTATAGGTATGCATATGTACACACACACACACACACACACACTCACACACACACACACACATATATATATATATATATATATACACACACACACACACACACATGTATGTCCACAAATATAAAGATACCCATGTGTACACATATATATGAAAACATGTATACATCATATATATCTACATACATATAGATATATACCTATATGCACATGTCTACATATGTACAAACACACACACAAACATATATGTATGTAAATGCATGTCCCCTATATTACTGCCACAGTGCTGCATGATATGTGCAAGGAAACAGCACACATAGCAATACATACAGATATCTACAGCTGTCAGTGTGTGCAACATGGATGCGTATGTCACATGTGAACCCCTTGTTGGGACCACATTGCCCTTGTCTGTGAAGTATGGAATAGGAATATGGGGAAGTATGGCAGGTATAGTTGTGGAGGTGGTCAAGTTTGGTAGATATACAGGACAGCCTACAGGGGTGATATGTGACACATGTCGTGGGTAAACACCCTGGATGGTGTGTGTGGTCTGTGATGTAGACGTCTCATGTGCCCCAATATGGACACAATGGGAACAAGCCTCCCACCCACTGCTACTCACAACAGCAGTCCACATCCCGAAGGTGCCTGACCTGGAGGCTGAGCAGGAGGAGCATGGGGGCCCTGTGAATGTGTACTGGGTGCTTCAAGGTGATGTAGCACATCCCACATGCGTCTGTGCAGCCCGGTATGGAAAAGACCCCTGGGGGGACAACATCACCTGGGTTGGTTCCACCTGATGGTATTGCTGGACCAGTACATGAGGAGGCCCCAGGGTGGGGCACACATGTGATGTGGCCTGGTAACATAGGCAAATGAGATTGGAGAGGTGGTTCTGCTGGACAATAGTACATATACATGCTATTGTGTCACTGTTATAGAACATATGTCAGTAGTAGTAGTCTACACAATCCTGGAACATGTCTAACAGCATGCATAGATAACCCCAATAACACAGAATGTCAGATTTGCAGCAAACACATAGCAAGCATACCAGAGGCATATTTGGAACCATTGTGGCCCTGAAAATGGCATGCAGGTGAATAGGCTGTAACAGGCCAACAATGATAGTGTCCACACAGGGAACATGGCTACAAACACATTGCACAAAGCGTGGTACAGTACAATATCTGCCCCACTGGTAGGTATGATGTAGCCATACGTATTGAGTTGTGTGTACAGTTTGTTGATGCTGATATGGTGGAGGAGTGACAGTGATGTGTATTAAGAACTGTGGTAACTTTGCTGCATGACTTTCTCACAGTGTCCATCTTTATGTCTTTCAGGCACGATGTCCCATGGAAGGCTGCCAGCCTACACAGCAGCTGAAAATGAAATCCTGCTGAATGACCTCATACAGCACTATGCAATCTTGTTTGGCTGGGCCACCCATTAGCAAAAGGAGTGGACTGCCCTGTGGAATGACCTAGTCCACAGGGTCAATGATGTCGGACTGCACAACCGCAGTTATGAGCAGGTCCAGCATCATTGTTCTGAACTGCTTCGCAATGCCCGTCTGTGTGCTGCTGCAGTCCAGGAAGATCACCTTGCCACAATGGTGGGGCATGCCATCCATCCCCCCGACACGTGTGGAGGAGCTCCTAGCCAGCCTCATGGCACCTGCCTATCCCCACAGCCAGCAACCAGTGGACACCTTTGTGGAGGTGGGTGCCACCCACATACAGGCCAAGGAGCATGCAGGTAAGACCACAGGGCACAACAGTAGAACACGGTTGCATACACATTTGCATCGGTACAGGTAGATCATGCATATCTTACATGTCATAGATATATTTTGTTGCTGCATAGTAGTGATAAACAGATGTGTATATGTGGTAGTATTGTGGACATCTACTGTTGATGTATTGTAATGCTTCACCCACCCTGTATCAATGCCACAGGTGTGGCCACTGCCTTTGCATCTCTCACACTCTTATGTAGGTCCCTCCAGGATACCACCAAGGCATCAGCCTGTAGCTGGTGAGTATGGCTTATGTAGATCTTTGCCAATACACCGGGCATGTAATGGCGATGGTATATTCCACACACACACATCTGTCACACCTACCCAGAGTGCATGCTGTACATGTGCAAGTATTGTTTCTGTTAAATGCACAGCATCACAGGGGTGACCATGATGGGGCATTGGAAGGGTATGTCAGACACCTACATGATAACTAACATCCTGTCATTACGGAATGTGTCCACAGGAAGTAACATAATGGTGGGTGACATGGCCTACAGTAGGGACATGTTTGGAACAACACCCATATACGGTGCAACACCAGTGTATATACCTGTAGGACAATGGCAACTGCTGCAGAGTTGCACTATGGCATAAGGCATTACTGTGGTCCACATTATCAGCTGGGACTAGGCTGTAACATGTGGTGTTCGGTGTGTGGGACACTGCAAAGATACACATGTGTAGGCCTTAATTGTCATGCATCTGCAAAAAGGCTGAAGGAGGGGGGTGTCAGCATGACACACCAGTGCACTGCAGCAAAGATCCTAAGGATGCTAAGAATGGCTGTATCTGCACATAGTCAGATTCAGGAACTGTGGCAGACATAACCGTACACCCACAGCAATAGTGACGGCAGTGTGTGAACACCAAGGGAAGTGCACATGAGTAGACCTTGCAATCATGCTGATTAGGGGGATATGTATTGGTCAGACTGAATATACACTGGCAAATGCAGATGGCCCACGTTAGTATACCTCTGCCAGGAGTAGTGACTGCTATAGTACACATAACAGGAGGTGCAACAAACTGTCATGATAAGGGTGTGCACACATATAACCACATGGAGTGTATGCACTGCAGTCAGCATCCACACACCTAACATATTCTCAGACACTGCATGTGAAAGTACAGGACATATGTCACATATCGGGCTCATATACTGTTAAGATATGCAGTGATGTGGTCCCATGGCAGATCAAGGATGTGTGCGTCATATCAATAAGGGTGTGTACACCCCCCATAGCCATGGTATGCTCCAATGGTTGTCAGTGTAAGAGTATTGGATTTGTCATACATGGTCCACTGATGTTGAGAGCTGTAAATCAGACATCAGGCATTCACAAATGACATCTGTCCAGATATCATCCCAGGTATGTGTTGCTGAAAAACATAGGGGCTGTGAGCATTAAAGCTGACATAACTGATACAGTAGTACACACTCAGCAATGGGTTGTACACCTGTGAGGTGTGGTGCACAGTACATGGCAGGGTGCAGAAATGGTCCACAGCAATACTGCGTACATGGATGCAGTGGTATCCACGGGAAGGGGCATCACCTAGTGACACAGCACATGCATCACACACATGTATACTGCTGCTAGTATGGATTGACTACAGCTGCACTGCATGCTGTTGTGTACCATATGTAATGCATGTTGACAGATAGGTAATAGGAGGACTGCGTGTACTATCATGGTGCAACCTCACCTGTATGTGTGTGTGTCTGTGCATCCTGGTGGGTAGTTAGTTTGTCTGTAGGGTCACTCTGCTGAAGTGGAGGGAGGTTGATGCATGTAGGATGCGTGTGTGCATGTGTGTGCATTTGTGTGGGTGGTCATGTATGCACGTGTGATTGTGGGGTGTTCATACAGCAGCACCTACCTTTGGGATCGTGTAGTACATGGACATGGACTGCCACATTACGCACCAGGAACACCTGTCATTTATGTAATCACAGGACAGCTGACGGTATAATAAGGTCTGTAGCATGGAACAGGCATTGAGAGGGAAGGTAGATACCAGGTATACCCTTAATATCGCATTCAGCAGAGAGGTGACCTACAACCCACGTATGCAGCACTACAGATGCATTGGGCAAGTACTAGCCAACACCAGAGAGTTTATCCATATATATATCAGTTTTCACATGATAGACTAATTGTGCAGCATATCTGGCATGTACTGAGCAATACATACAGATGACACACCAGTGCGAGATATTATGCAGTGAACACAATATCCCACATATATAGGGGTCATGCTCATGATGTCTGGACATACACAGGGTGAACACTAAATGACAGCAGTGAGGCCATCTAAAACCACTACACACAGGTAAGGCAGGTAATGTAGTAACAGGTCTTGTGTTGTGATCACTTGTCTAGGCATTTAGAGGACAGATATGTTCATGAGTGGTATCAATGTGTGTATGTTACCAAGTGTGATGCAGGATGGGGAACACATGGAAATATACATGGGACTGTCTGTAAAGTCACGAACAGTTAGGTATTATGATGGTGTGTGTGTGTGTGTGTGTGTGTGTGTGTGTGTGTGTGTGTGTGTGTGTGTGTGCGTGTATGTATTGTTAGGCAATGCTGTACAGGTTTTAAAGTGCATTTATTGTTTTCCCCCACAGTTGGCGAGGTGGGTCAGGGTCTTTCCTGCATGCAATCTGATGTTTGTGTCCATACAGACACCGAAGATGATGACAGTACTGTTGAGGCACAGGTGGGGTTGTCAGGGGCCAAAACAGCACCATCATTTGACATCCCCCTTTTAGCCACCCACTTTTAGCG
Source organism: Protopterus annectens (assembly GCF_019279795.1). Classification (NCBI taxonomy): domain Eukaryota; kingdom Metazoa; phylum Chordata; order Ceratodontiformes; family Protopteridae; genus Protopterus; species Protopterus annectens. The sequence goes on from NC_056725.1 coordinate 1,559,835,161, forward strand.
TTTGGTGGTAGTCCACAGGAAAGTGTGGTAACCATGTCTACTGTGTCTGGTCACAGCACGCATAGCTGGATGTCTGGCAGGGCACCACATAGGCAGATATCCCAGGGAGCTCATGGTAGGGCCGCTGGACATCATGCCCCTAACAGAGACAACATAGCTGGTACCAGCAGGTGCATGTTTCAGGCTGTCATGGTGGTGCAGGCACATATGGAACATTACACCAGACAGAGCCTGAGGCTGCAGAGGGCTGCTCTGGCATCTGCCAGTGACAACTTCCGTAAACCTAGGTATGTAGTGATACTAAAGTGTGTGGCTTCCATTGAACACACCGCACAGCGTTTAGGATGAGATGTGTCCCAGGTTACATGTTACATGCAGAACATCCCCAGACATGTACAATATGCTAATGGGGAATGTAATGGGTGTATATGGACAATACATAGTGTGACATACCTTCATATACACATTAACAGACACATAACAGGCAGACACACATCTGAGAGACCAGGGCCTATCGCTGCTAACTAACAAGACCATGTGTCTAATGTGTTACAGGTAGGCTGCACACAGCACATGCATAACTGGCCTGGAATGTGGTATCAGTTACCTGTATGGTTGATGGTGACAGTGGTAACCATAACGTGGTACATGGGACATATACCAGGTGTACCTTGGTGTAATGACAGTGTACACAGCACCCACATCCCCCAGTGGATATTGTACTCCCCGAAACCCATGATGACATTCTGATATACCCACCATCACACATTGGCCATGACTGTGATACAACCCACTGTAGATCCCAAGTGTGGTACTAAAGGGATATGCATCTAATGCACATGCCACATGCATAGCAGGGTGTTGCATTGTCATACCTCACTGATGGGCAGCAACAACACTATCTGCACTACCGTGTGACAATGGGTATTGTAATAGGAGTATGTGGCCTAGGAACGCAGTACCCTACAGATAAATGAACATACACACATACACACACTTGCCAGAACACAATGGGTTTCCCATGTCTATCAACTCATTTGTACAATTCTGCTGTGATGGTACTGCAAGGCTTGTGTAGCAGGTAAGGAGAGGAGCTTAACAGGGTACATGTAATGTCCCATACAGCAGCAGCCATAACTGGATATGGAAATGGGTGTTGTGGTGGTTGTGAAGGCCCTTATGGAATTCTCACGTACAGGTGTGCTAACACACAAACACTGCTATACTCAGTCATGCACACGTACATATGTGTCAGTATTGGGGTGCATCTCTGCAGGTTGTCATAGCTGTGTACCCAGCTATTGTCCAAAGAGAGATGGGTTGTGTAGGGGTTGTGTGTACAGTGGTATCCTGCCACCTGCCATGTAGCAGCAGGCAAGCCATCGACAGACACTACTGTGGTGACCTTCAGGATGGAAGTGACATGCATCAGCCATTCTGCCAGGTGCCTCCTGCACATGGTCACTGAGGTGATCAAGTTGACATGCATGCAATATATTAGTGTCTGTGATGGAGATCTGTACCAAAGCATATTCAGTTGACTGTGGTAGTATAGTGGAGGTACCCATGGCATGTGGTGCATACAGGGTGTTATCTCCAATATGTGCCAGTTCTTACAGAGCTGGGCAGAAATGTCAGTGTCAGTCAAACTTAGGATGCCTGTACATATCCCAGCAGGATACCTGCCATCTGCACATCTGTAAAGGGACTGACAGTCATCCGCTTGGCAAGTAGCTATGCTGTAGGATGAATGTGTTGAAAGACAGGCATTTGACAACAATATGTATGCCATAACTGCATGTCAGAAGCCCTCACTATCATGTGCTGTACAGATGGTAGTCTACAGGTACATTCCACATGTCGGATCATTACCCAGTAGGGGTTATATACTGTGACACTGTCACACACCAGGGATACAACAGGGAGGCCTCAGAGTCCAGCTATGCCTGCAGGCGTGCCTGTTGTCAGAACTACATTTAGCACTCTACTCTTGCATGGGTAGGCACTGTCAACAGTAGTACCATCATCATACATTACATGCCAGTGGTCAGCAGGTACCCTGGGCTACCTCTGTATGTAACAAAGTCACATGGATAACAGTCCTGTACAGGCCTCACATACATCTGTGTCTCAGACATGACACTCACACCCCTTGCTACCATAATGACAGCACATAGGTGCATGTATTGTACATGGCATTACATACAGTTATTAAGGATGTCATTACCCTGCTATGTTATCAGAATGGGTGGTATGAACTGGTTATCAGGGCTAAGCCATGCTTAGCAGGTATCAACATTGCTCTAATATAACAACAAAGCTGATTTGCGCACTGGCATGTGAAGCATACACTGTGTAAGAGCCCGTACGTTTAACAATACCTTAGCACCGCTTAGCTTCACGCAAACCTGCTTAAAGCTGCTCAAAACCGCCTTAACCACTCTGTATCTGACAGCCCTTGTTCTGCCCAGCAACAAAATGAACAGCCCTTGCAGGTCTTGAACCCAGGACCCTGTACACTATTATCACAACACTTAACCACTATGCCATGACCACTGCAAAGATAGTTGTTGTATTTGCAATATATCTGTCAATACACATATTGATTAGTATTGAACAATTGCCTTTACTACCACAATTGTGTAGTACTTGTTATTAATATGACTACTGCATCACATACGTTGTTTTAACATAATGTACACATAGTAGATACATCTGGGAGAGTATACACTACTGTGAGATTTACACATGACAGGAATATATATAAATATAATAGGTTGATATATATCTACATGTACATACACATATATATTCATGCATATGTCTGTATACACATCTGTATAGTGCAACATATATATGGGCATGTGTACATCTCTTCGTATGTGTATATATATATATATATATATATATATATATATATATATATATATAGGCAAGGCCATGGAACGTATCATCATGGATCTTGTGCACAAAGACATTGGTAATCTCCAAACTCTGGACCCCAACCAGCTCGGGTTTGTAAAAGGCAGATCATGTCTCCAAAACCTGATAGACTTCTTTGAAGCAGTCACCAAAGCTGTAGACGAGAGTAAGGTGGTTCACACAACCTATCTAGATTGTGCCAAGGCTTTTAACACCATCCCCCCATTCTGGAATTATAGCTAACTCACTAAACTGGGTATAAATCCCTGTGTCATAAGATGGGTTGCCAACTGGTTCACTGACAGAACCCACACTGTGAAAGTAGCAGACTCCAAATCCGACTTCAGATGAGTGACAAGTGGAGTACCACAGGGTTCAGTCCTGGGTCCTCTCCTGTTTGGTATCTACTTTTCTGAAGTGCAGGCTAACACAGAAGGTCTTTGGCTAATGAAGTGTGCAGATGACTGCAAACTAGGAGCCATAATCAAAACTCCTAACGATGTGGACATCCTACAAAAGGGTCTCACTGAGACAGATGCTTGGTGTCAAAGCCATGGCCTCAAGCTCAATGCCAACAAGTGCACTGTCATCCCCTTTTGTAAAACCTCTGTACCCATGAGCTACCACATAGGTGGTAGTCTGCATAACACAGAAAGAGTGATAATAGACCTTGGGACACAGGTGGACAGTAGTCTCTCCTTTGATAATCACATTGCCACAGTAGTCAGGAAATCCTTCTATGTGGCACACCTCATCACAAAAGGTTTCTCATCCAGGAAAGAAGAGGTCATTGTTCCCCTCTACTTGTCTCTCATTAGATCCATTACAGAGTACAACGCCCCTTTTGGTATGTACCTCACAAGACATCTACAACAACTGGAAAGGCCGAAGAAATACCTCACACAGATGCCAAAAAACTCCAGCTTTATTCTGTCATATAACGCCTATTCAGAGGTGATCTCTGCCCAACATACAAAGCTATGTCAAACCCAGAGCTGTTGAACATGCTCCACTTAAAGAAATCCCAATCTCTCCAAGCTACACGCTATAGGGACCTAAACCTTGTCACTACAATAAACAAAACATGCTGGGGGGATAGATTGCTGTCCCAGAGACTTCCCATACTCTGGAACAGAACACCTATCTATATCAAACAAAGCTCCTCATTAGCACTCTTCAAGAAAAATCTTGATTGGATGGGAAATAGGAAATTCACCCCGGGGGTCACCTCTGTGGCTCTGCTGGACAGGGGCACAGGAAAATAATTGTCTTGGGTGGTGAAAGCCAGGGTACCTTTTTGAGTAGGCTTACATAGGCCCTAGGGCCAATAGCCTAGTACCTATGAACCTATATATATATATATATATATATATATATATATATATATATATATAGATAGATATATGTATATATAGATATATGTATATATAGCTATATTGTATGCACATCCTATGTGTACAAATATGCCTATTTATGTAAATATATATGTAGATATCTATAACTATATATGCATACATATCTATTCTGATATACCTATTACTGTCAATATATATGCAGATATCCGTAAGTATATGTGCATATGTATCTCTATCTGTATATGTGTAGACATATATTGCTGTGTATATGTATATATCTGAGTGTTTATATATACACACATATATATATATATATATATATATATATATATGTATGTATGTACATATACATATCCATCTATGTATGTCGATATGTATATGTGTATACATCTATATAGATATATGGATAATTATATATACATATATGTCCACCATATGTCCCGGACATGGAGTGCAGCCCTACCTCAGTCCCAATAGTCCCAACCTCGTAGTGCAAGGGGATGTCATGTATGTAGTGTAGGTATATATGTAGACTATTGCTACTGTGATAGGGGTTGTCTTCACAGACATGTTGTGTGTGGGAGGTCACATCTACTTTTAACATGTGCACCATTGGCTACTGACAGACATCCTAAGGACATCATAGTACAGTAACATTGCTAGCACAATAATGATCCTGTGGACTACAGCAGAAATATGGCCAATATATGTAGACAGACTGACACACTCTGGTCAGTCCAAAGATATACACAGAACCCCTTAGTGCAAGATATGTAGACCAAGCCTGACAATGTGGATGTTAACAGCCATGTAGATGGGTATAACATCTAAATACTGGTATACATTTGCCACCATAGGTCATGCATTCACACACCCCTGTCTGTCCTGCCACATAATAATTTCTGGTATAGAGGTGCCATGGCCACATACTACCCACTAGTTAGTGACATACATCTGTACAGCATCTCACTGTTTTGTCTGACATACATGACTGTTATGGTGGCCTGACAGCAGTACATCTGGCAAGTATCTGGACATAACATCACACTGGGTAAGGACACTAAGCTGCTAGGCATATAACAAAGCACTGTGCAGGCTACAGGCAGACTGCCACAGCACTGGCCTACATTTCCTGTGGGGGAATACACATGTACCTGCATATATAGCAGGCTCTACAGGCATGTCACATCACCTGTGTGAAAGTGCATAACCACAGCCACAGCCACATATGGTAGCCAGCGTAATATTACAGTATATCGACTATCTGATCAACACCATCCTCATATGAGCCACTCACACACTAACCCTACATATATTGGGCCACTACACATTGTGATCCGATGCCTGTCTGTGGTATGGGACATGTGTGTGTTTGGACCTGCAAACATGTAAGCCAATAGGGTAACATACAGTGGAGCATGTAACATAAGATAGAACAGGACCAAGAACAATGACATCTACCACAGTCTGTACACAGGTCAAGGTACATATTCACAATACACACACTGTCGACAATCACCACAACTACACAGACCTCAGTACTGTACACACAACCACAGTATGCCCTGGTTATGTCCTCAAAAAGAACCCCTACTATACATAACATGTGACGCAGTCTGATATCCCACTGGCTTGTTATCAGATATGATGTCAATAAATTATGGTGTACAGGACATATGCACCTCTTACTCCATGACATATGTACACAGGTTGACAGAGTTGTGGCTGGAGGCACAAACACAGGGCCAATATAGACATGTTGCAATGATAACCTCATACATTTACTGTTGTAACAGGGTTTGTTGCAACATATGTCCTATAAGGGATATGAGGTCAGTAACTCTCATGTCTGTCACCAAGTACTTTCTGCAATCCTCACACTATGCTTCTGCAGTTCACAGATAGGTGCTCTGTGGGTAACACAAAAAACAAAAGGCACCACACACTGCCCAGTCTGCAGATGACCCTACAGATGGGGGTTTCCTCAGAAACATAGCACTATCATGACAGGTATTAAAGCATGTAAAACAGCCATATCCATATACACCCTGTTAAACCAACATTACTCCAAATGCAGAATAGAAACACTTACATTCTGTAGTCATGTCAGGGACATCCCCCTCCTGTGTGTCGGCCTGTTTTCCACAGTGTATGCTGTTAGAGGTAAATCCCCAATCCATCTGTGATGCTGTTTGCCAAACAACAGATCTAGGTCCTGCTCACAGTGAATGAAAATGCCCAATGACAACATGATGTTCCTAGATATTGGAGTGTGTTTCCATGCAACTAGCTATGGGAATGTTACCACAGTTGTTCCACATGCAATCAGCTAGCGGAGGGCTGCAATTCATGCAGAGGGCATCAGCTGATCATGAGCATCGCTTACAAAACACATGCTGCTGCCTAAGCAAAGCAGTTGTAAGTCTCCACATCCACCAGCGAGAGAGTGCCTGAGGCAGACAGAGGCAAAGATAAGTCAGGGAGGGGTGGGAGAGTAAAACTTAAGCATGTTTGTGTCACACACCTACCAGTACAGGGTATCAAACCCCTACTGACTATGTATTGCTATCACATGTCTATGCAGTTATTGGATGTGCCACATAGGTTACATGTTGAGGAGCTCTCCAAACGTATATGTGGTGGTGAGTGACATCTGCTACAGTGATATGGTAGCTATACGGTAGGTGTAGTACACGTGCCTGACCACTTGAACAGGTGTCAGCGTCAACACAGCCATGCTCTCTGAGGGACCCACACACACTGACACACATGGCAGGATCAGGAATACAACTCCTCACTAGTTAGTTTGCCACAATACAGTACTGTGCAGGTATTACATGCACCACAGGGGTTATCCGTAGGTTATATGGGCAAAGGGTATGTGGAGGTGTCTGACATCAGACAGCATGCTTCAGTATGCTAATTGGGGTTGTAGTGAGTGTGTATGTGATCATACGCATCATATAATAAAATAAACGTACAACCATCGACCACACGACAAGTAGAACCAGACAATAAGGCACAGACCAGGAACCTAAAGTAGAAAATATTTAATCCAATAAAAGCACACTGACTGAGCACTTTCACCAGTACAACTGGCTTCTTCAGAGTCATACGCATCGTAAGCCACACACACACAGACACAGGGTGCCAAGTACTGACATGCATGGGTGCATTGCTTCACTGGTGTGTGGTGGCCAACTGTGCCAGACAGCTATACAAGGCTAGCTGATGGGTATACCTTGGCATCAGGCCACATGACAATGGTCTGCAGTGTGGCTCAGGGGTGTAGTGCCTGGATTGGCCCACACAGGTGGGTACTGTATTCACCATCCAGTCACCTGGGTAACTACTGTGTGTGGCCATTGCTGTGCATTGCTTGACATGTATGGTTAGTCCATGACATGGATGGTGTCTGGGATGTGCACACATCCCACATGCATGTACAGTGACATGTGGAACTGTACCAGAGGTGTCTGGCCCATGTTGTGTACACAGATTATCATCAGATGTGCCACTCCCGACCTCATGTGGCAGGAACTGGTAATGGCCAGCAGGTTGACCCTGCACCTACATTGATAGTATGATACAGGTATTCCCTGGTGTCAGTGGCATCTGTCCATACAGGGCATGTGTTTAAGGCATGGTATGTCCTTTGTGGGTCACATTTGATGGCAGCACAGGTGTTGCAGGTGTCCAGTGGGGAACATAGTAAAGGTGCACTGTCTGCATGTACGTGGCTATTGGACTGATGGACAGAGTACCATGCCCTCTGTAGTTCACTGCAATCACACCATGGACAGGGTGCCATGCCCTCTGTAGTTCACTGCAATCACACCATGGTTTCTATCTGTGGGCAATATGCAGGGTGCTACCAACATAATGGTTGTTGCCTAGGCAAGTGTGTTTTTATATGAGAAATGGGTTGAGAGTGTTCTCTGGGTAATACAAGGGTTGCTAACTTTGTTTGCCAGGCATTGATGTCACATGTAGGGGTATGGATTTGCACTCCAGCCTCTCAGTTATTTCACATCTGTTATCACTGTAAGGTGGACATTGTGACATATACTAGGGCCACCATATAAGAAATTTGCAAAACCTGCTCCACAATGACTCCAGTTGTTACACACTCACAGCCACCTCCACACAGGATACAAATGACAAACAGGGACACACACACATGCACCTGCCATGTCTGGGATTAGAACTCCTACCTAACTAGTTTATTACACTACAGCACTACACAGTTATAGGACACAGTACAGAGATTACTGGAGTACTCCTTCTCCAAAGTGTATTTCACAGTGAGTGACATCAGCAGGCTTGCCAAAGTAGGGCAACTGAATTGTAGTGAGTGTGACTAGCCTAAAAAGCATTGTTCCCTACACACACACACACACACACACACACACACACACACACACACACACACACAGTTGACATGTCTGGGATTAGAACTCCTACCTAACTAGTTTATCACACTACAGCAGTACGCATTTATAGGACATGTCACGGAGATTACTGTGCTACACCTTTCCCAAAGGTGTATTTCATAGTGAATGACATCTTCAGCCATGCCAAAGCAGGGCATTTGAATTGTAGTGAGCGCAACTAGCCTAAAAAGCATTGCTCCCCACACACACACACACACACACACACACACACACACACACACACACACACACACACACACTTGCCATGTCTGGGATTAGAACTCCTACCTAACTAGTTTATCACACTACAGCAGTACGCATTTATAGGACATGTCACGGAGATTACTGTGCTACACCTTTCCCAAAGGTGTATTTCATAGTGAATGACATATTCAGCCTTGCCAAAGCAGGGCATTTGAATTGTAGTGAGCGCAACTAGCCTAAAAAGCATTGCCCCCCCCCCCCACACACACACACACACACACACACACACACACACACACACACACACACACACACTTGCCATGTCTGGGATTAGAACTCCTACCTAACTAGCTTATCACACTACAGAATTACACAGTTGTAGGATGCACCACAGAGATTACTGGGCTACTCCATTCCCAAAGTAGGGCTAAGGGGAGGGCAGTGTGTGTGTGCATGGGCTATAACCCATTCATTTAGAGGTTGGCATACCACATGCGGGCACACACTGGGTTATATTCCACAGGTACGTCTATACAGCTGTTAGATGACTACTGCCTTGTATAGTCATGTTGTACAGCTAGCACTTGCACCACATAGTCTGTTATGCTGAAGGATGCCGGTTGCTAATGTCTACAGTGAGTGACATTTACACATCATGTGGTTGTAGTTATTTGGCTGTGTGCTGGGTGGGACAGGCCTCATGATGGCTGGCTCTTTGTCACAGTCACTCTCTTCCACACATCTATGTATGTCTACATTTGGCTTATTATAGTGTGTTGTCCTTGGATATATGTCTGTGTTCTTACCCACTGTGTGTGCAAAGCATGACTGGTGCATACAGAGGAGTGTACGCACTAACATCTGCAACTGTCATATATGTATGGTCCACTGTTGTTTGCAGACATGGGCTTCATTTGTTTAAGTATGTGAGCATGCCCAGTATGACCTTTCTGTATGTTGTTGTCTGACATTGCCTTAATTTCTCTAAGTGTTTGAGCATGCCCAGTATGCCCTTCTGTAATGAATGTGTGGATCCATTCCAGGTAGTTTGTACTCCAGTGCAGACCTTTGTGTTGTACACCTACAGGTAGCAATCTGTTTCTGCAGGGTATCCATAGATCATTTGACAATATAGAGACAAACCATGCAGGGGATAGTGTGTACTGTAGGTGATTGTATCTGTGCTGCTTCTGCTACATGGTACTGATGTTAGCTGAGATATGCAGACATGTGTACTGTTATACACTGTGATGTTTTATGTCCTCATGTACTGTCAGGTGGACATTCTTTCTCACAGTGATGTCCTGGGGGACAAGGGTGACTGAAAATGTGTCCGGTATTGTGGACAGACACCTATATATTCATAGTAAGTTATGCCATTCTGGAGGGGAGTTGCAGATATTTGCTGCTAGGTCTGTTTATCCGGTTCAATACCTTGGTACAGTGCTGGCAGAGGATCCCATACTTGTTCATCCATCGACATGACAGTATGGCCTCATCTTGCTGTGGCAATACCTCACAGCTGTACAGATTCACACAGATTACCCAAAGGCAGGGGCCATGACTCAGGACATTACCCCTATTGAGGTGTATGGGCAGGTATGTAGCCACCCATTTATGTGTTTGTAGCCAGGGATAGTGTTCACACACAGCTGTGTGTATGACCTTGCACATTCCATGCTGCCCATGCTCCCACTCCCCCCTATTATTCTATCCTCTTCCATACATTATGCATACATTCTCTGATACTTTCCCTAGGTTATCACCTCATCACAGCTGTGTTTTGGTGTTGGTCCACAGTTCATGCAGTGGGACATGGTGGACATATTACTGTGGTTTCTCCACATGGCCTTCCATATGGTTTATGTGGGGTGTGTTATGTTATTTGGGTGTCCATGACATAACATGCATTGGCAGTATGTGTGAGACACAGGCCTTTGGCAGAGGCCTGTAGGCCATTTGGAGTTGATGCAGGCCAGCTGTGGCAGGCCTTTGCATTCTGTCAATCCTACAGTCTCAGACCGCCATACAGTATATTCCCTGGGGTGACAGGGTAGGTGTGCCTAGGTGCTCATGCCAATACTTTCTATCAGTCTTGCTCAGGTGGTGTGGATGCTGGCAGGATGCCACCTGCAGCTAGGGACACACCTGCACTGCATGCTGCATTCTATCACTATTGCCATATATAGGTGGAGTCATATTGCACCCATTCCCCACAGCAGGGATACGACCAGAGAGGTACCTGTGGGTGGTGTTTAGGTGTGCTGGGTGCATGTGTTCTATGGACACTACTTACATCTAATGGACAGATATACATGGAGCATTCCAGTTATGCTGGCATGTGCAGGTACATCAGCTGTTTCCCCAATACATCAGTCCTACCACCTTTGTGATCTGCAAGTGTTTGGGCAGATGACACTGGTATCCCTTATTACAGGCCCAGATAATGTGATGCATACCTGTATGTACAATTCCAAGGGTGTGTCCATTTCACAGTTACACATTATACACTGTATGTCTGGGGTACTTTCCCCTGTGTACTGATTGTATATCTAGTCCAACAGCCATGCCATGTCAATCTTTCAGATGGTGACACATAATACCACCATACATTTACAATGGCTTACTGCTAGCATGTGTTACACTGGTGAGAATTGTCTTTGGCACTGCAGTTGTACAGACTTGGCCCTGTCAGCAGTAGTGGGCAATGGCCACCAGGTCATACCTCAACATGCATACATACTGACCACTCTCACACAATATGAAATACACACCAACCTAACACACACATACCTGCATATTGTGCAAATGCTACAATCTATCCTGCTACCTTGGCCACCTCTGGGCATCTGTGCTCCACTGGTATTATACTTACACATACATGTTACTACATTTCTACATAGGATTGGGGTGGGGCACACTTGACTGATACTACATGTCTACATAGGATATGGGGGGGGCACCTGACTGTCTACATTGCTACACAGGATGAGGGGCACACCTGACTGTTACTACATTTCTGCATAGGATTGGGGGGCACACCTGTTACAATGTGTGTACATCAGATTGGGGGGCATACCAGACAGGTACTACATTTCTACCTAGGATTGAGGGAGCACACCTGACTGTTACTACATGTCTACATAGGATTGGGGGGGGGCAGACCTGACTGTTTCTATATTGCTACACAGGATTGGGGGAGCACACCTGACACTAGTACACATTTGCTATGACTGTACTGGTATGTCAGGTACTCCATTTAATTATGTTTTCTAACCTATCATGCTGACTAGAGGTCAGACTAGAGTCAGCAGGACTAAGACAGAATATATGTGTGTGAATAAGAAGGAGGATAGAGGAACGGTGAGGATGCAAGGAGTTGAGGTGGTGAAGGTGGATGAGTTTAAATACTTGGGGCCAATAGTTCAGAGTAATGGTGAGTGTGGAAGAGAGGTGAAGAAGAGAGTACAGGCAGGATGGAGTGGGTGGCGAAGAGTGTTAGGAGTGATTTGTGACAGATGAGTACCTGTAAAAGTGAAAGGGAAGGTCTACAAGAGGGTAGTGAGACCAGCTATGTTATATGGGTTGGAGACAGTGGCTTTAACAAAAAGGTAGGAGTTTGAGCTGGATGTGGCAGAGTTAAAGATGTTAAGATTTGCACTGGGTGTGACGAGGGTGGACAGGATTAGGAATAAGTATATTAGAGGGTCAGCCCAGGTTGGAAGGTTTGGAGACAAAGCCAGACAGGCAAGATTACATTGGTTTGGACATGTGCTGAGGAGGGATGCTGAGTATATTGGGAAAAAGATGCTAAGGATGAAGCTACCAGGTAACAGGAAAAGAGGAAGGCCTAAGATAAGGTTTATGGATGTGGTGAGAGAGGACATGCAGGTGGTTGGTGTGACAGAGCAAGATGCAGAGGACAGGAAGAAATGGAAACAGGTGATCTGCTGTGGCGACCCCTAACGGGAACAGCCAAAAGAAGATGATGATGATGCTGACTAGAGGTATGGCAGTGTACTACAGGTCCTATGTTTCATTGACCTACATATTAGTTTCTGACTTCCTTCAGAACTAACATCCCACTGCCTGACCTGATGTAGTCTGTCTGTGTAGGCCTGGGGGGATTACCCATAGGCATCATTCAGTGGCCTTAGCACAGCCTTTGTTTGTGTTTGTCTACACCTGTCCTGCTGGCTGTGACTGTTGTTGGGTATGTGAACCTCCCTGACTGGCATGTGTGTGAAATATGGACACACATGTGGCCCAGCACATTTCCTGCAGTGGGTTTTGTTACCATGTGTAGTACTGGCTATTATGGTGACACCCGTATTTGATACAGATCTCATACTGCCACTATAGGTGTCTACTATCTGCTGGCATCGGATTCAGCCACCCAATTCCCTTGCATGCTCACATCCATACCATAGATACAGGTAACAACACATACACATACTACTACATTCGGCCATTGGTAGATTGAGTGACTTACCTTGTGGGTGTGCCGGTATTGAGGGTGGTGCTGAAGGGCTGCCTATGTCGGATGCACATAGTACACTCCCTACACATGCTTGAGCACAGGTAGCATCCCTTTTACTGTATGTGCAAGTCAAAGAGAGGTGTCATTCCCTAGGTCCCTCCTGTGTCAGTGTATGTGCTATGTGTTGCCTCTTTGCCAAGAGCAGGGCATACTCGGCACACCTCCTTCTGCCTACTGGGGTAGGCTCAGGTTGTTCCTTCTCCAAGTCACTCTGTGCCTGTGCAGGCCTTGCCAATGATGGAGGGCTGTGTGGCCCTGCCCCGTGCTGTTCCTGCTGCAGCTGTTTCCACAGGATCATACTGTGTATCATGGCACATATGATGACAATTTGGGTACAAGTAGCTGGTGAGTACTGCAAGGCTCCACCGGATGTGTCCAGGCACGGGAACCAGGACTTGAGCATCCCAAACACATGCGCTATTATAATTCTGGTCTGTGCGTGTGCCTCGTTATGGAGTTCTTGTTTGGGTGTGTGTGCATTTCTGATGGGTGTCATCAGCCATGGCTTCAGTGTGTAACCAGCATCTCTCACTAGGTGATCGTAAGGGATGTCCCCAATGGCAAATCTCTGGTACAGCTGCATCAGATGCCAGATGTGAGAATCGTGATAGCTTCCAGGGCAGCCAGCACACACATTAATTTATATTCCCTGGGCATCGCACACAACCTGGCAGTTGATGGGGGGGGAGCCCTTGCGGTTGATGTAGACCCTACCCCACTCACCGGGTGGTGCTTTGATGCAAATGTGCATGCAGTCTATAGCACCCACTACCTCAGGGTATTCTGCTATTTGGTGGAATAGATGCATATTGCTGGCCAACGCCTCACGGGTGTTAGGGAAATATACATGCTCACCGGTATGTGCTGACATGGTATCCAGGAACTGGTGGAGTACCCTGCATGCTGATGCCTGTGAGATCCCCATCATATTCCCAGTTGGCCTTTGAAGGTACCTGTAGCTAGTATTCTTTGGCCTTCACATACCTTGGCATCCACTGGGATGGGTTCCCTACTGTTAGTTCTGTGTGTCAGGCATGGCCGGCACAGCTCAACAATTTTCTGTAGGAGGTCCCTGTCCAGCTTATAGTGCTCCACTATCTCCAGCTCATGTAGCCCCTGGTAGGTTACCCTGGGTCTGTACACTCTTCTCCATCTCCTCACTGTGGACTGAATGACAGCATTCACATCCTCACCACCCTCAGCCTCTTCCTTGTTGTTGTATGATGCCTGCTGCAGCCCCTATCATTTTGTTGTTTTGTTTGTTAAAATTTCCCCACTTGTATACACCGGTGGTGTAGAGTGTGGGAAAAACCAGAGGGGAAGGTGCTTGCATAGTTTATAGTTGTGTTCTGGGCTGGTCTGCTGCCTGTGTAATTGGCTGATTCTGATACATTTCACCTGGCGGCTATGCTAGTTCTCCTAGATTATCTTCCTATTGCTGTTTTCCCTTCCCATTGCCTTCCTGTTTAAGCCTGGGGGTGTGCCGCACAAACACAGTGCTAAAATGTGCACAGAGATATTTCCTGGTTTACTTTTTTTTCCCTTTAAAATGGTGTGCGCGGTGCGCACACCCGCTTAGGCAATGTCAAGAGTGCTAGGCAGCCTCAGACACACCCCCATGCTTACCTCTGCTCAGCTTCCAAACACTAAAAACTATTAAACCAAAAATGTGGCACTAGAAACGATAAGAGCAGGCAGCAATATTAAATTACCACTGTTTATTGTAAGCGCTTTCGGCTCGGTCAATTCCAAGCCTTCATCAGACAAAACAGTATCACTAAACCAATCCACATTTATATACTTCTAAATAATTAAACTTCAATTAACCATTAATTAATCCTTAAAGCAGTCATTTAACATTGTGTTTCAAATACATAAAAACTTCCATATTAAAATACATTTTAATCTCCAGCTCAAACTAAAAGTAAAATAAAATAACTTTTCCTGATGTAGATAATATTTGAAAATGTACCAATAGATCAACTAGTATTATAAAATTACAAACTTTAAATGCATAATGTTAATCTTAAACTACTAATTCATTGCAAAATTAATGTATGCATTTATATAAAGAATGGCATCGTAACTTTTAAACACAAATCTCATTAAATAAATATTTATATAAAAATGTGCTTGAGTATCAACAAATAAAATAAATACTGTGTTATTAATGCTAATCAATTACTTTAAGTGTGCAAGGGACACTCTAGCTTATGCAAATAAGCAAGCATATCCGGATCCCCCAACAAGTCGAGGTAATAATGACAACAATAGGCCTGACAACAATTTGGGGCTTCATAACAATAGTACTAATAGTACTAATACTAACGTTTCTTCTATTGGTGAGGAACAGACACAAAGCGAGCTACCCCGCCGTAGCGAAAGATTAATTAACCAAAACAATAACAACATAAAGGCTCAAAATCAATTTGATCAGGGTTTTCAGCCCAGAGCCAATACCCATTCCAACAACAGGCGGAAGAATTCAAACAGCTCAGCAACGAGGAATACAAAGAGACAACGCAAGAGATAGTAAATGACAATGCCAACGTCCCTTCAAATTTAAAAATTTGTTTTTCATCTAAAGGTGACTTTAAGATATTTAATTACACTACTCTATCGGTCAATGATGATATGGCTGATTTTTTATCTAAAGGACTAACCTTTGTTCCAAGTAAGACTATGAACATAGCTGATACTATCATTGACTTAAAACTGTTTGTCCTCAAATTAAATTTGAATTTATTAATGGGTAATAATGTTTCTGTTACTAACAACAAAATTAGGGTTGCTAGTGTTTTTAACCCTCCCTTGCATCCTGAACTGTATATGTTCGAAAGAATGTGTGAGCTTGACTTAAGGGAAGTTAAAAACAATGGTCTTAAAAAATTAAGTAACATCAATTTTTCTGATGAAGAATTAGACCTAATAACACTAATTAAGAACTGTAATATCAGAATAATGAAGCCCAACAAGGGTGGCGGGCTTGTTTTTATGGACCAGTTGGTCTACAATGAGAAAATAGAGGCACAACTTCACATAGATGCATATAGTCAAGTGTCCCTTAACGAGGTTAATGGGGCATACAACAAAATTAAACAAGTCATCGAGGACTTATTTTTGGAATCATCTACTGATATAGATTTGTACCAGTTTCTCTTAATGTTAGCTCCAACTATCCCTGCAATTTTTGGTACACCGAAGATCCACAAATCTTTGGAGGATCCACCGTTTAGAATTATTGTGGATGGACGAGGTTCAACCACTTATGGATGTGCAAAATTTGTGGACAGTATTCTTAAGCCATTCTTAGAAACAGAACCACAGATCTGTAAAGATTCGTGGGCTTTTCTGCAGACTGTCAACAAACTAGAGTTTAAGCCCAATTGCTCATTTCTAACAATAGACGTTAAAGATCTCTATACGGTCATTCCCCATGACTTGGGCATAGAATGGACTTCTGAATTTCTTGTAGCAAAAAAAGCAGATTTCAACACCATTTATCTAGTGACTACACTATTAGATCTCATTCTAAAGAACAATTACATGACTTTTAACAACAAGTTCTATTTGCAAAAGTCGGGTGTAGCTATGGGCTCCCCCTGCGGTGGCAGTTTTGCCAATGCAGTTATGGCCCAATGGGAGCACTCTTGTCTTTACTAGAACCAATTTTTTCAGAGTAACGTCTACTGGTACACAAGGTATCAAGATGATATGTTTTGCTTATGGGAAGGTGATGTAGCTGAGATTCCGAGCTTTATTAATGATATATCTAAGACAACTACATTTTTGGAATTCACCCATGAAATAGGGGTTGATTCTATTAATTTCTTAGACATTATGTTGGAAAAGGATCAAGTAAGACACTGCTTTTAAAGCAAAATTTATAGAAAGCCAACATATTCTAACATTTTCTTGCATTACACTAGTAATCACCCTCAACATCAGAAGCGTGCTGTAGTAAAAGGTCAAATGGTGGGAGCAGCACGAATGATTTTGGATGATTTAGATTTTGAACAAGAGTGTAATTAATTAGAAACTATGTTTTTGAATAGGGGCTACCCTTCTCAAATAATAACAACTATTAGGTTAGAAGTTGAACACAAAAGGGCGTGTGGTTCTTTTGCCCCTCTACTGAACCTTGACCAACATACATACCATTCTACTAGTAGTCATAACTCGTCTCAAGTTGAACTGGTTAACAATTCTTTAAACGATGCAAACCCAAATATTTCTTTTACTTTACCTAGTAAAGAATCATATCAAATAAGTTTTATACACACTTATTCTCTTGATTCTAATTTTATCAAGAAGATTTTGTATAAGAATTGGGTTTTGATTGGTAGCAACGAACAGCTTTCAAAATTTTTAGGGGACAAGCCCAAGTTAACTTATAGACGAGGACTTAATTTGAAAAACATAATTGAAAAAAAGAATGATATTTGTTTGACACATTCCAAAATCAAAGGTATGTTTAAGTGTGGCTGTTGTACACAATGTAAACACATTTTAGTCAGCAATTTTTGTAATATTAACGGCCATAAATATTATCTCAATTCCAGATTTAATTGTGATTCTAGAGCCGTTATATATGCAACCTTATGTCAGTCTTGCAATGTATTTTACATTGGGAAGACAGAAAGAAAATTCAAACAACGAATTTAGGAGCACTGTTACGCTATAAATAATAGGGATTCTAACAACGCCCTAGCTAAACACAGTATGCACAATCCTACTCATTCATTCAAGTTTATTATTCTACAACAGAGATGTATTGACATCAGAGGTGGTCCTTGGCATTTAAAACTTGAGTTGGATGAATTGAGATGGCAGATAGTTATGAATGCTCATGCGCTTCCAGGCTTAAACGAAGTCCTGTCTATTAAGTGTGTGTTAAAATTATTATCATTACGAAGATAAAAAAGTTTACTAGAGGGAACTGGAAATACTCATGAAAAATTAATTCAATCATTTTTAATAATGAGACACACTTAAAGTAATTGATTAGCATTAATAACACAGTATTTATTTTATTTGTTGATACTCAAGCACATTTTTATGTAAATATATTTATTTAATGAGATTTGTGTTTAAAAGTTACAATGCCATTCTTTATATAAATGCATACATTAATTTTGCAATGAATTAATAGTTTAAGGTTAACATTATGCATTTAAAGTTTACAATTTTATAATACTAGTTGATCTATTGGTACATTTTCAAATATTATCTACATCAGGAAAAGTTATTTTATTTTACTTTTAGTTTGAGCTGGAGATTAAAATGTATTTTAATATGGAAGTTTTTATGTATTTGAAACACAATGTTAAATGGCTGCTTTAAGAATTAATTAATGGTTAATTGAAGTTTAATTATTTAGAAGTATATAAATGTGTATTGGTTTAGTGATACTGTTTTGTCTGATGAAGGCTTGGAATTGACCGAGCCAAAAGCGCTTACAATAAACAGTGGTAATTTAATATTGCTGCCTGCTCTTATCGTTTCTAGTGCCACATTTTTGGTTTAATACCTCTGCTAAGCTAAGAGCAAACCCGTGCCACAGGGCTCCAGTCTACTTACAGTATACCTGACACACCCCCTATGATGGCAGCTAGCTTGCACCAAGCTATTCCTGCTCTTACACTGTTGGGTGCTGACTAGCATGCAGGGGAAATCTGGGATTCAGTATCATTCCCCTCATTTGTGTAGGATTGTCTGCTGATGCATAGTTATATGTCCCTCCCACACTGAGCCTCCCCCCTTAGCAAGCACTATTCACTGGCCATGTTGTCTTCTGCCTGCCACTGAGTATAATGGCAAAATAGTGATTTTGGTTAGAATGCTTATTTTATGTTTTTTTCTTATTTTCCACCCAATCTCGTTTGCGCGCCACTGCCCTATGCTTACATAGCTGAGATCGGCTAAAAAAATAAAAGTTGATTTTTTAAGTCTTTTCCATGCCATTGGCCTTATAGTTGGCCATTGGCATGCTTTCTACATAATATCCACCCTTTATTTGGAGCTGTCATGGCTCCGTTTTGTAATTTGCAGAAATGTACTCTGTTACTGGCGGAGTATATTTCTGCAGATTACACTAGTCCTGCATGGCTGGTTTCCAGCTTCCTGGATTGCAAATTCACCTCATTCGCTTGGATTTCTCCTGCAAATGGGGTAATTTGCATACTGGGGCTGAGTCTGTGCAGGACTAGTGCAGGAGCGCTTGTGCACGTCCCTACAGGTTATTCCAGGATCGCACAGCAGACATATTTTCTGCTGGAGCTCCTGAACTAGTCCTGCACATTGTGCGGGGTTGCAGAATCTGGGGGAATATGTGTGTATGTGTGAGACAAAGAGAAGGAAAGAAGAAATCCATATAAAGTACATATACAAGATGTTTGTTTAATACTTACTCCCAAATTTTTCCATTTTAGCAAATTCAAGTAAGTAATTTCAATCTAACTCTGTCTTTTAATATTTGAAACATCTCATGTCAGCCTTTAAACCCCTACTCAGAAACATATGTGTTCTTTCTCTTTCTGTTTTGTTTCTATGGTAAAACAAATCTCCATTCCACTGTAGCAAAGAGGAAGAAATTTCATTTGAACTGACTACTGTTAACATATCTTGATTTTACTTAAGTGGTATTGGTGCTGAGAATAGCCTTCAGTGCCAAGTAACAGCTACTTTGTAATATGATAGCTGGCAAATTAATGATACAGCATACACAAAAAGAAAGGCAATCAGAGGTAAACGCTAGCCAAAATGATACAGGACATCTTCATATTTTTATTCCTTTTCTTTGATATCCTGTGAAATAACATTAAATGGTGTTCAGTTAATGTGATACAGAAATCACATGGATACAATACTATGTGAAACTCTGTACAAGGTCTTCCCATTTTTGACAAATCACAACTGATTGTGATATGATGTGTTCCAGTGTTAATAAGAGACATCAAGAAATAACACATTTAGGCATCTGTATCATGTCAGTTAATCTATGAGAATACCCTTCTTGGTGGACCATCAGAGGGTTTATCCTTTCCATTGATTTGAATTTGAAAGGTCCCACATTTGGGAATGTGCACATTTTGTGCCAATGCAGTGTCATTACTTGTTGGCTACTTTAGCATGCTTTCAACAGCATTATCACCTTTAACCAACAAACTCTAACCAAGAAATATAAAAGAATAATAAAAAAATATATATAAAAGAATATAGCTGTCAGTCTTATAGGGAACTCCAGAATGCACTGCTGGCTGGAAGGGGCACTCATCTACAGGGGGTTAAAGGAAATGTTTTCTGACTTCTGACCCATCAAGACAGCCCTCTTAACTAATAAGGTAAGAATATATCTCTTCCATGTAACATTCTGGACCTCTTTTATCTCTGCTTGGTTGGTTTGAGTCCTAAGTAGTAACCACAAGGTTGGAAGGAGTGAGAGGTTAATCAAGGACCTAAGGTTCAGAAAGCTGAACCCTGAAATACAATAGGAAAGAGGTAAAAAAAAGTATTGGAGCTGTAGTTAGGGAGACATTGGTTTGTGAATAAACTTCTGCAATTTGACCATTCCTGAAACAACCACTGGAGGCATCTATGCCTCTAGTGGAATAGGCTTTAACCATTCACCAGTGTGTAATTTGCCACTGACAGCAAAACATAATAAGGACATCGATTAACTTTTGAAAGTATCTGTTCAGAAGCTGTAAGCCATTCATTTCCTGGAGCAAAGGAGGTTAACAGCTGGCCCACCTTCCTAAAGTTGTGCAAGTACTTCAGATAACACCTTAGCCGGTTTCTTACTTATTTTTTGAAAGACCAGATAGGGTTCCCTAAATATGATGGCATGAAAGTGCAGCATTAAATGTGAAAAGGTGACATCCATTAGAATGACAGTCTTCTGACTAATGAAGTTCAGGGTCACTAAGCTAGCCCGCTCAAAGTGTAGAACAACAAGCCTTATGTTGTGACATTCTGGTTACATACAGGACAGGAAGTTTTCAAAACAGAGTGAAACTTCAGCACTTCATTCAAAACACAAGACCAGCCAGTGTTCAATTTCAATCCTTCTGTTAACTGATCATGAAGAACAAAACTAGCTACCCTCTGCACCTCAGCCATGAAAAATCTGAGATACAAGCCAAATAGGATGTCTGGAAGCTGAACTGGGACTGTTCAGTTCTGAAAACCTTTCCAGTTGGAGACATGGGAGTGTTAAATGGACAGCTTCTGAGCAGCTTTAGTAATATGTGTAACACCAGCTGGGAGATTCTGTGGGATGAGGCAGTCTACATCAGAAGTCAGACACAGAGGTGGTGTCAGCTATCGCACCAGCTATGGAGGACATGCTTCGCTAGGACTGGAAGTTTTTCCTGTATTAGCATGAATTGTAGCATTTGAAACCACGCCCTTCTTATAATAAATAAGGTAATAAGAATGGGTTTTGGTCTTTCTTCCTGGAATTTTGCAATGATGTGCAGGATTAGCAGAATGGCAGGATGGCACACAAGAATCTCCTGTGATATGGAACAAAACTGACTACATTCCCATTTCTCTGTCAAACTGAAAAAAAAATAGCGATACTACTGCTGAGTGCTGAATAGATTAATCTCTGCCATGCTTCACTTACAATGACCAAGATCAGACATGGCCTCCAAATCAATACCTTCAGGAACCAACTAGAGCAGTGTGTCTGGTTAATGTAGAGGTCTGCAGCTCTCATTAAGGGAACATACCCCTTCTAATATGCAAGAGTGTAGGTGAGTTCCCTGTCACACAAGCAAACCACCCATGATCTGCAACATGTTTAGTGGGAGGAAGGGAAGTTCCACCAAGAGGTTGACAGTAAGGAAAAGTCTACTACTAAAGGTCAGGGAAAAAGATGTCTGCCACCAGGAAAAGGTCTGCATTCATCAATGCTTTACACTGAACTGCAATATCCACAACTGCAGGTATGCAGTTGGCACCACAAAATCCTGGCTTTCCATAAAGCCTATAAGACATAACAGAGCTGAAGGCTGGACTCAATGTTTTGCTCTTAGCCAGCTGACTAAAGGCATGACCTCTTAACCCTATCCCAGGGCAGAAAACAAGCACTGTATCATGTCCAAATATTAATCTATGAAGGTTTTCACCTGAGAAGGAGTCATGCAAGACATTTCACAATTTATGACCACCTCTAGGGATGGCTACCATGTAAGTAACCATTACAGT
Source organism: Protopterus annectens (assembly GCF_019279795.1). Classification (NCBI taxonomy): domain Eukaryota; kingdom Metazoa; phylum Chordata; order Ceratodontiformes; family Protopteridae; genus Protopterus; species Protopterus annectens. The sequence goes on from NC_056725.1 coordinate 1,559,857,828, forward strand.
AAAGCTCTAGAAAGTTCCTGGATGATAATACCAGGAATCAGTCATCAGGTAAAAGAAGACTCTGATATGCTTCTCCCTGCAAGACTTCAGACGTACGGTGATAAGGTACAACCAACTGGCAACACTGTACACAAGAAGTAATACAGACCCATGGTGAACCAAAGGAATTTTATGTCTGTATCCTAAACCCTGATGAGCCACAAGCATATAACTTACAACACCATCTGTGTGCTGTATGCAAGCTAGGTTTTGAAATCCTAAAGGGTAATTATTCAGAACTGGAAGTACTGGATGTGTTGGCTGAAGTTGCAGAGGTCCAAAATAGGATGGAAACTGGCCTTCCCCTTTTAGGGCAACCCACATTCCTGTACTGAAAATGTGACAGCCTGCATAGCTTTTTTCAGCATCAACATCTGGACCTATTCCATAGAAGTCCACTAGGACAATTCATTCTGTGGAAGGGCATGTGTACTTTAAGGCATGGCTGACATTGAGCGATTCCACAATCTACTCATCCTTTGTAATGGTTCTTCAGGAAAGGTAGAAAATGCATAACTATCCAGCACTGATAGTTACAGAACACAATCATAAGTGTGGCAGTGTAGCAGTGAAGTCATCCATTTCAGTAATGCCACCAACAATGAAGGAGGCATACCATGTGATGCTTCATAACTTATTTGGAGGACAGCTTGACTTAAAAATAGAATGAGGTGGAGAAGGCAATCAAAATGTGATCATAAGGACCTTTCAAAGCAGTGCGGGCCTGTTTCTTCCTAAAGTCATTGACCAAGTTCTGAGAAACCTAGCCAAAAAAAAAACAAATCTTCTGGCTAAATCTGGTTATCCAGATGTTTTTTTTTTCCTGAGATTTTCCCAAAAGGAGACTAATCTCAACCACTCCTTACCAAGCAGACAAACATTTGGCTTTCATCAGCATTAAAACTGCAGGCAGAAATATGGAAGTTTACTTTAAAACTGCTTACAGGGTCTCAAAAGATCCTTCTTAAATGCAGACTTGTGGCTATCTTCCACCTTTTCCACTGCCTGAGTTACCACAGATGTCCAGAATTTGGATAAAATGAAATGAATAGCTGAGGGGTTCAAGTCTAAATGTGTCAGAGGTGTACATGTTTATAACTCACCTATCCAAATTTAATTGCCTTGTTATGTTGCATGGTACAAAAACATAAGATATTACAAAGTGTCAGCATGCGGATGTTTGGCTATGGACTCAGTTCTGCTGTAAACTGTATAGGAATCTATTTTTCTAGAGCCAAAAGAGCAGAGTTGAATGCCTCTAGTCTTCTGGAATATTGATTAGGATAACAAGTTCTACTGGAGGGAGGATTCATGTCTTCTCAGTCCACTTTCTCTGATACACAGCAAGGTATTTCTGGGGAAAAGTGACTGGGCTGTGAAACAATTTAATGGTGTTACTCTTGGGCTCATGAGGAGTCATCTGAGGAGAAGCTGGAGGGGAATGACTGAATGACCTTGTCTATCTCACTGACATTGACTGATGGGTCTTCTGACTCCTCAGTGAAGGATGAGAGTGAGAGAATTTCATACAACAATTAACTCCAGGAGAATGGCGATGCACACTTTAGTTCAGCTGTGAGCTTGTGACACATCTATGCTTGATATTAGATAATATTAATCCAGTGTGACAGTATGCACCAGCTTTGGGCATATGAAGGACATCCCTGCATCAGGCTCATCAGCAATGACATAAGGCCACGTAGGATCACAGGTGTATAGTAGGCTAATGACTACTGGGTCCTTTATAAGTCTAATCCAGCATCCCATATGACTTAAATATGTGGTTATACACCTGCCACTGAAGCTCCCTCTAGATATAAATGCATATTTTATCTAGGCCTGAACAGTGAACTCAGGAGCAAGACTACCTGACTAGTCTCCCCTCAGGTTGGACTGAAAGATAATGTAGGGCCTAGGTGAAGACCTAACACAGGAAACCTTAGCCTTCACTTTCCCAAATCCATGATTCTTTAACATGAGAGGGCACTCATTGGGAGCAGGCTGGTTAGCCTCAGGTTCCTGTCAATCAAACTGGGGTTAAACAGTGCAAGCACTCAAGAATGTACCCCCCCCCACCAAAGTAAAAAGCAATAATGTGCCTTCTCACATTCCTTCCTCCACTGTCAATAATGACTTATGTGGGTTCTACTTTTCAATATCTGGAAGTCATTTTTAAAATAAGGATACCTGCAGGAGGGATAGATCTTAAACTACCGTCTGAGCTTCAGTCCTTGAGGCCATGTTTACAACTACCCTCCATTAAAGTTCCATAGAGACCCCTCCTGCCAGTCTGTCACTGAGGCACCCATAGTCAGATAATCTTTTGGACTACAAGGTAGACCAAAAGCTTCTCCCTACAGAAACAATGTCACAGAGCTGAATCACTGGCATCTGTAACTATGTTTAATGTTGCATTCCTCACCCAAGTAAGACAGGTGATGCCAGCTCTGGATTTGCTTGTGTTATAATGTTTACAATGACACTTAAAGAATACAAATGCAAAGAATTTCACTAATGACAACTAAGTTCATGACTGCAACTGTGCAGGGGGGGGGGAAATGCTGGGGTCTGGAGACAGAAATGTGTATGTTACCAGTGCGTGTGAACCAAAGACGTGCTTTAGTACAAGATACATGCATCTCTGCGCATAGAATTTTTCAAACATTTGATAATTTACCATTGATGGGAAGGTAAAACCAAGCAAGGATCCATCAAAGATAACACTTATATTAGAGCTGCACTCCTGCATATGATGTCCATGATCTAAAGCCCAGGAGAAGTCATAGTGAAATGACATATGCTCAATATGCCTAGTGTTAAATAGTAATTGCTTTGTATTGTGAGGACCATAACATCATAGCAGTAACACTGACAAAAATACACAATGATGAATATCAAAACAGCATATTCAGTATAAGCAAAAACAGCATACTCATGAGTACATACAATCTGCTTCCCTTGTGCTGTGAATGAACTAATGAATTTTCAGCTACTACAAACTGATAGACTTTAAGATTCTGCACTATTACACCAATTATACAAAATATGCACATCACTACATATTGCTTTCTTCCTCACGTTTAACAAACAGAAATGTGGCTTGCATTCTACATAGCTACAGCCTAGCTTACCTTAGGGAGGATCAAAACATTTTCCAGAAATGTAATTTAAGGTTGGTCAGTTCATTTGTCCTAATCCACTTAAAGCTCTACAGTCACAAAAGGTTTTAAGAGGTCTATTACAGCTTTAAGCTATAGATTAACTCAACTAGCCACTGGGGCATTCAGAAAGTATTGCATAAAAACATACTTAATAAGTAGAACATGTGCATACTCCCCTGGGAAATTAGAATTCAATACTGAAATATGATAGTGGAGTTGTCTGGCAACTTACAGATTATGGAAATATCGCCACTGACTTCCATACAAGCAAAACATGATGAGTTCTATTGTCTCAGACTTTGTTTTGCACAGCACACTATCCAAAATAAACAGAATTTTGAAGTGGGAACACGAGTCTTGCCTCCAACATTCCATCAAGGATTAAAATCTATATTCTGTTATTAGTTTAGCTCACTGCACAAATCTCTGCTAGTTTTCTGTAATCTGGGTGAACCCTAAAAACATATGCACTGTGCACAAGGAAGGATACTGAAACATTACGTTAGTATCTTAATTTAATACTTGTATTACATATGGTCATGCACTCAGCACATTCTGTTCATATTAGTTGTCAGTGAGGGAATTAATAAAGAAACTCCAATGAAAAATAATTCGACAGAAATGCAAGGCATAGTTCACACAGACATGCATGTTCCTTTGTACAAAAAAAAGAACCAAAAATCAGTGTAATGTAGCCCCCTTTCCATTTTAGAAGACATGATATTATTAAAGGACATTACAACAGAGGTGATGCTGTGACCTTTATGGAATTTATATTGAGCACTATTCAAAAGGGAGTATGTTCTCAAATCATAACCTCTCAACTGTACAGATTTTCACAGAATGCCCAGATTGTGGTCTTAAAGTTTGGTCCATTCTTCATAAAATTGTGGTTTTCTGGCAAATTAGTGCAAATCATTAAATAGTGAAGTTAGAAAATAATGACAGACGTTTGATTTTCAGACTTAATATCCCTCAGAACATCCATGCTAATGCAAAACCTGTTATTCTATCAACTTTATAAATTTGTAAGAGCAATAGTTAAAAATTGTCCCTATTTTTGGGCCATTGTCCCACTTTTATTTATGGCTTTGCCCAGATTTCTTGCTCTACGTGATTGAGACATATTGCTCAAATGCTCTAACTAAAAAGCAAATACAGCTTTCTAATATGCCAAGATGTAAATTGCAAACAGGGACATAAGACAGAGTTTGGTTAAGGACATGCCAGTTTAGAAATAATGACAATGATAACAACCTTCTATGTGGCTAGAAAGTTACCAAAGGTTAGCTATGTGAGATAAAGGCAGGGGCAGAAAGCTAATGTAAATTTTCAAGAACTTAGAATACAAGTTACCAAGAAAGTGCATGGTTTCTCATGAGGGCTCAGCAGATTTTCAGTGGTATGGAAGTCAACTGGTTAAAGAGAAAAATAAAGAACTGCCTTAAGAAGGATGGCCAGTGGGAACAGAAGAGAAGACCAGACATATGGGGGATGGATTGTAGATGTTCTCCAGATAGCTTGCATATGAACCCATGACTCACACTGGGTCACTGCTGCAACTGCCATCAGCTTGAAAGCAACAGCAAATATGGAAATGGCCCATGAGGTGGTTAATCACATGACACTGCATTCTACATAGCTACAGCCTAGCTTAATTTAGGGAGGATCAAAAAATTTCCAGAAATGTAATTTAAGGTTGGTCAGTTCATTTGTCCTAATCCACTTAAAGCTCTACAGTCACAAAAGGTTTAAAGAGGTCGATTACAGCTTTAAGCTATATATTAACTCAACTAGCTACTGGGGCATTCAGAAAGCATTTTGGATATAATAAAGTTATGTAACTATCTTAATGGTAGTTGACTTTAGAATAGCTGTACCTTCTCTTTTATTTCTGAATGAAGAATATGGCTTCCATTTACACCTGATTCTGTGAATTTATATTTAATCCATACCCTTTGCTTAAAAAGAGCATGGGATTATGGAATGGTCTAAGGGTTGGTAAAAATGAACTTGGAGGGGAAGAAGTTGTAGAGAACACTAAAGCAGTGTCTCAGTCTACCTACAGATGGAGGGCTAGTTAATCAATGCCAGTAAAGTCAAGACAGTGAGCCTAGAATTTTCATATAGTTTTCAGAAAATGAGAGAAAGCTATGGAAATGTTGATACTAAGAGACAATAAGCAAGCAGCTTTCTACAGTTTAAATTAAGACTTTTTTTAGCTAATACATGAGCAACGTAGTGCTCTGTGCAGGCAGAGCATAGAATGTAGAAACTGTTTGCTACATTTATTGCAAGCAATTTGCTACAGTTTAAAAGAAGAAATTATATACAGATTTTTTTTAAATATGCAGAAGGTGGGTTGGGGACAGGGAACAGAAATGGGACCTGAATGCCTGGGACAGAAGTGAGATAGGGGCACGCCATGCATCTGGCGACCTGACTGGTAAGTTTGTAGAAGGAATAGTATATTTTATTTCTTGCTCTTCAGTGGAAGAGCTGAGGACATGAGGATCTCACTGTAGTAAGTCAATAGGATGGATATCAGCTTATTATAGTAAAGTGTGAGTGATTTTTTATTTTTTTTGCTAGGGAGGGGTGTGGATCTCAGTGAATTAAGTCAATTGCATTGGCGTATTACAATGAACTCATTTCTTTTTTTCTTTTTTTGTTCTTCGCTTGGGGAGTTGGGTGTTGGTTTGAGGTATCAGCACAGGATGCTTTTGGAGCCAGCTACACTGTTGTAGAATGTTTCATTTGCTGGTAAATCACTGAGGATTAAAGTTAGTCACTAATGCCAGGCATTAGAGTTGCACAGCATCTTGCAGTCAAAAGAAGTTGGTGTACACTGTCTGTGTCTCTCTTGCTCATGCTCTCAGTCTCTCTATCTCTGACATGTACCAACACAAACACACCCACATGTACACAAGTGGCACTTTTTTGTATTTTTTTTTAATTTGCACTCAATAAACAACAGGGCCACATTTAGTGAATGCAAAAATGCCTGTTGTTTTTCAGTCCAAGTTTCATGACACCTTAATATACTGCTGTGAAGTGGCCATTACCTCTACATTAACATCCCGTTAGAGGACATTCATTCTCCAATTACAGTGAAGATATACACTTCACCCATTCACTTAACAGTACTACAAAATTGCTATATGACAAGTCATATTTATGAAACATTAAATATAAAATTAAGCTTAGAAAAAAATCTTAATATTGAAATGTTAAAGCATGGATGGTGACATATAATATATAAGTGAGCAGTACAAGAGGCAATCATTCCTAGATAGTCTAAGAAGCAACATCAAATGAAACAAAAATGAAATTTAACTATACAATGCCATTATTTGAAGATATGAAAATAGTTAAGTTTTTTTTTAATAATTTCATTGTATTGTAGTAATAAAGCATGTTCTGACTGTATGTAGTGCATATATATGGCACAGCTGTCTTTTTCACTAAGGCTTTCTCTTTATGACATATAAGGTAAAACTCTGCATTACTCAGACCCAGACATGATTTACTGCTAAATTCTCCCATGTATAGTGCCAGTGATAAAGCAATGTAATGACAATCATCACAAACCAACACAAAATACATTTCCTTTTGCTACAGTTCTATCTCCACTGGACATATGTCCCTTTCCAAGCAATTGGACAGACCACAAAGGTTCCTTATGAAGAAAATGCAGTGTCTTCAAGATCTGTGGTATGTGGACAGACTGAAATCATTGTCACTTTACTCTGTGCCATACAGACTGCTCAGAGATGACCTGTGCCTTGTATATTGAGCAATCTCTGACCCAGCTTTAATGGAAATGCTGCACATTCATAAATCAAATGGTACGCAGGCCACTCGCTCAAAGCATCTTAACCTGGTATGTTACATCAACAGAACTTGCTGGAGAAACATATTTTGTCTAATAGAAGTTGCCCCATCTTTGGAACAAGCCTCTTATTCAGGTTAAACAAATCCCCTCATTGGCCCTATTTAAGTATAATTTGGGTGATTGGATGGGAAACTGGAAATTCACCCTGAGGTTTCACCTGTATCCATCTTGGACAGGGGCAACAGGTGCTGATTTTAGTGTCTGCTTGAACCAGACAACCTTGGGAACACATGTTGAACCTGGCTAGGCTTGTAAGGGCCATGAAGCCATTAGCTTAGAAACCTCCTATGATCCTATGTTCTAGGTAAGTGAGATTAAGTGTCACCTTTAGGCTAAGTAGACAAATGATATTAACTTATTCTTACTGCAAGTGTGCCTTTACATTTTGTTCATGAATTACCAATACTGCTGATTTAAAGCAAGGCTGGAGTAATACGGTCTTCAAATACTAAAAATGGGTATCAGTTTTTGGCATTTAATTTCCAACCCCAGTGCTATAGCATGTCACAGAGGTTTTTGACAAAAAATGTAATTGTACTAATGTCTGCATGCTACAGTATCTTATATTTATCACCCATTCCAAATAATTTTGTTCTCACACTCCAGTTCACTTATGACACATATTAGTGGTGATTAATTCATGAGGGGCAACTGTGGTATCAGGATCTCATTCAGCCTTACATTTGTGCCATTTATGACGACTCCTGGCACTCAGTTTATTTTAATAAATTCCATTATCTTTGTTTCTGTAAAAAAAAAAAAAAAAAAAAAAAAAAAAATCACATAAACTAGATGTCTTTATTTTAGTCAGGGCTAACAGCCTATCAGTGATCAGCGCATTCAGCAGTAAGTTTTAATCAATGTGTAACATCTCGCAATCCCCCTGTTAGTTTTCTTTCCAGCATCTTTGGCTTGATTTAAATATATTACTCAGTTTGCTTAGGTGAGCTCTTTAGTAGTTCTATTCACCTCCGGACAATAACTACAAAAAGATTGCTATAATATATTTTGGCAGCCTTTCCCTCAGGTTCACAGTTGTTGTCCTTCTTTTCATACTACACACACTCCATGGCAATGTTTGTCATACCAGCGGTTGTGAATGGGGCATTCCTTGAACATAGTTCCACTGCGGCAGTCACAACCTTGATTCAATTTTAAAACAGTCTGTTATACACAAAGACATTAACAAACATAACTATATAAATAATATACAAATTATAAATGATAATAATAACAGGAACAATAAACTGAAACAGAACATAATTAAGTTTGCATATTACAGATGCCCTTGCCTTGGCTCCAACATATTTTAGAGTTCGTGACAGGGGTTATTAATTCATATCAGGAAATAATACATGAAAAAATATTCCTACACTAATGAGCAGCCAGTTGCAACAAAAGTTTTAAAGACTCTCAGGGTCCCAGCTTGCATAACTATCAATCCACAGGGATCTATGTGAAATGATTGAGTTTTCAGAAACTTGAAATTCATATGGAAGAGACCATATGATTGAGTATTTGAAAACTTGAACATGAACATAAAAAAAAAAAAAAAAAACACAAAAATCTACTTTTTTTACATTTATGCAGGGGGAAAGCCCCCCTGCACTCCCCACAGCCCCTGCAAATTATATATACCAACTCCAAGATCGTACTACAGTCAAGAAAGCAGTAAATTTTCCAAATCCACACTGCACTGCAGTCTCCATTCAAAAGCTTAGAGTTTTCAAAAACTTGATCATAAGGTCTCGACCATATGAATTTCGAGTTTCTAAAAACTTGATCAACAGACAAGGATCCATCCATAGATATGCCTTATGTGAGCGCTATTAACTTTGGTTTAAATAAGATTTATTCTACAGTTTCTTAATTTTCTAATTCACTGCAACTTTGCTACATGAAATTGCATTTGTCCTCATCATAATCAAGATTAGACAATTAAGAATACCCCCAAATATTTTTTCCCTTTTAGGGTATTGAGGGTAGACAGAACCAAAAATAATGGAGGACAAAGCCTCAGAAATAGGGGCAGAATTTAAATATTGCTCTTATGAAATTTAAAAAGTTGCTAGAGTAGCAGGTTTTGCATTATCATGCATTTTCTGAAGGATGTGAAGCCTGACTTCAATCCTTAGTGAGTTGTTAGAAAAACAATTTTTTTGAGGAATTGACCAAAAATATGAGCCAAAAATCTAGAAATTCTGTGTAAACAGGACAGGAGATGACCTCTTCAGATAGTTTTTCGGAGGGCCTAGTCTACGTGTGTGTGTGTGTGTGTGTGTGTGTGTGTGTGTGTGTGTGTGTGTGTGTGTTTGCATGTGCATATATGTATATATTACTAAAGGGTGTGGGGGGTTGGCATAAAACTTTTTAGGTTTTGAGGTGCATGTTCGTTAAAGCCACCATTGTAGCTAGATCTTCTATTAATTCTGGATAGTATTTTAGATGAAAAAGGGGATATCTATGTCCAGATATGAAAAAAATAATAAGAATCAGGATGAAGGAAGAAGTTATAGGGCTATTGTTTGACATCATTTCTTTCTTTTGTGCATTTACTTGTTTATTTTCAGTTGTGTTAGGTGAATACATTATTATGGCATATTTACAAGATTTCAGACAAAATTGGTCTCTGATTGCTGAAGAGGCTTGCTTGTTTGATTTTTTTAACACCTGTACTGAATTATTACTTAAGATATAAACAAACATAAATTTATATTAAATAAAAAACATGTTAACATGTTCACAGTTAGAAAATTATTCATCACATATATTCTTTTGTACAATTGTCATCAATCCAACATTACATAAAATGATAAATACTTGTCTCCCCTTAAACCTCACTCCTCCTCCAAAACATTATTCTGTATGTATTGTTCTCACAATTTCCATTTTTTCTGTGTCACTTGCTCATAGCCCTTTCTAAATATTCCACTTCCAGTTATTTTATCTCTTTTGCAATATTCAATACTTCAAATACAGTTGGCTTAGACTTTAATTTCCATTTTCTAGTAATTGCTTTTTTTGGCAGCCATGAAAATTAAACTTAACAAGGTCTTAGTATGTCTAGGCAATTCAGATCTTATATCCCAGCTCAAAAAAAAAAAAAAATTTCCTTAGTTATACTAATTTTCCCATCCAATATTTCTGACGGAGTGCTCAGTAGGGAATTTTTAAAGTCTGACAGCTCATTATGTTCCCAAAATATATACTCCCAATTATATATTTCTTCCCCATTAGACCTCCTACATTTGCCATCTACCTGAGGAAAAAGTCTATGGAGTCTGCCTGGTATATAAAATACATAGGCAAACATTTCAAAGTAAAAATCCTAAATCTTCAAGACTTTATTTCATATTTGTGAGCCATACATATGTCCTCCAATTGCTTCCTTGTGAATTGCTTATCCAGTCTCTCTTCTCAGTCTTTTCTGCCTTCCTCTGATTAATTTCAATAGTTATCATGCAATATCTTAATGCACTACTAATTATCCCTTTTTAACAGTATCTTCTATTCTAGATGCAACTAAAAACTCTAGCAGAGCAAGTCTTTCACTTAGGATTCCTCATCCCCTTCTTTTTGCTTATACTCTGATATCAATCCCAAATAGGGAAGGCAGTCTCTAGCTTGCAGTTTAAGTGTCTTCTTGGCCTCTTCTGACTTTATTACCTTTCTTTCTCTCCACTAGTTACATGTTCTCAGTACCTTGGTTCCCTTGCCAGTGTTCTCCAGAAATGTTCAGCTCCCTCTTGCTTATTTTGTGTAGGCCTAATTGCAGTCATTCCCTTTAGCAGAATTGCCTTTTTCCATTCTCATGCTGGCTTAGCTCTTAGAATACTTTATGCTACTTTATAAATATACTATTCCATATGGTTTTGTTATTCTCCTTAAGGACCTGCATCCAAAATCCTACTCTCTCCTTATTTCTTGAATTTCTCCCCTGCTTCATCATCATCCCTTTCCACTTTGAATTATAGCTGTCTGCTTGTGTTATGTATATGACCCTTATCTGTGTAGCTCTAAAATATGCCTTCAAATCAGGTAATCGTAATCCACCTGCTTGTTGTTTGAGGAAGTCACAGGGGAAAATGACACCTGTACTTCAGAATTTTTACAAACTAATTAGAAGAGATCCAACAGTCAAACAGTCAAGCTATAGGTATTCAAAGAACGTTCAGTTCTCGAGAGGCAGAAGAGTAAACCAAGGAAGGAAACTTCAACACAGGTGTCAAGAAAGGTGTTAACAGTCATCCTACCGAGTACAGAATCTATTAGAGAAGGTCAAGGACAGGTGGACAGACAAGCAATGCTTAGTTATGACTACTCATTGTCATTTCTACATGATTTAAATGAACAAGGCAGGTCCAGAATTTCAGACTTAGTGAGTGATAATTTATTGTCACATGATGAGGTGGCAACACCTTTGCACTCTAATAACTTAAGTTTAGACAGTGCAAGTGGTGTATCTTTCCCTATTTTGCCATTGAGTGAGGAGGGAGTAAGTCACGTTTTTTCACTCACACCAAATAATATGAAGGAGTCAATGTTAAATGGATATTTTCCTCCAGCAGGTTAAGCAGGTTTTAAAATCACAGCTCATATCACACAGACAAAGAGAAGATAGGAAATGGTGTTTACAGTGAGTTGTTTGACTTTTTAGATTTAGATGAGGTGCAGAAGATAATAGATTCTGATGCATTAGGGTCCATGGACCTTGTTCAAGCTCTGTGTGATCTAGACAGGCATTAACCTAAGAACTTAAAGTGAAGTCTTAGGATAATTGGGCCCTGGACTTATATTATATGGCAGTCATTGTAAAGAAAGAACCAGGTCAAACACCCTTCTACTGCATAGTAACTTCCTCATTATTTGAGAGGCCCATTTCATTAAAGGAGGCCTCTAAAAGATCTGGTACAACTAGAGACTTAGGAAGCTTAAAGCCACAGATAAACAACAGAGAAGGGATGTCAGTCACACAAATACATGGCTTAGTGTTATGTTCCATTAGCCTACATCCAGTTTTGGGCTTTACAAAGATAATTCAGGTCCTACCTTTAAATCTTGTTGAGTATTCAATAAAGGTAGATGTGACTTTAGAGTGTGTAAATTCACTTATACCTGCAACATTTATGGAGGTAGACATCCAGCAGTCATGCAAGTTCAAGAAAGGAAGGGGCAGTACCACACATATACATTTGATAGCTAAGGCAAATGTTTCTTTTGAGTCACAATTGGATAAGGGTAAGAAATCTTTCAGGGGTTCAACAAGCCTTATGCCTTTTATAGATTTATGTAAAAAAACACTGAAGCACTGTGTCGACAGGTAAACCAGGAACGAACGACCAACTAAAATAAATGCATTTATTCCACAAGTAACAAAATACATATTGTGAGCACTTGCATATAATAGAATATTATACTTCATCAGACAATGATCCACCACATTCTGTTCATTTTAAACTTTCAAGTAATAGTGTCATCATGGTGTCATTTCCTTTGTCTTAATTAATTACTTTCCAAATCAAACTATACATGTTGCAAACACTACATTCACTAACATAAACACTTACAAAATAAATAAAAAGTATTATGTCCTTATTACCCTCAGTAGCCTACCTACTATGAACATGTATATATACTTACATAAAATACTTAAAATGCAATTATAAAATTTATATACATCTATTATTTTATAAAAATTAATTAACTTAACCATTAAATACACTATAATCAATTGTCAATTCACTATAAAAAATATATTTTCTGAAATTCTAAAAACCATGTGTATATACATATATATATATATATATATATATATATATATATATATATGTATATATATATATATATATATATATATATATATATATATATATCCTATACTACATTTCATCTCTCCACCTCTCCTATTAATATAACAGTTTATTATGATAATCAACTTTAGCAGCTTCTATATTTCTTTTAACCTATCTTTAATGGTGACAAATTTTATTTCTTTTTAACGCTTTTAGTTTAAGCAAAGGTGCTATGGAGCTACGCTCATTAATACCTGGCTAAGTGTCTGCTTGCAACCTTACCTGCCATTCTAATTCTTTAATTTCTAAAAGTACATTCCATGCTTTTTTATCATCAATTATAACTTGATCTATAATGGTGTAAGTGAATGAATGATCTGGATGACTATTGATGTGTTTTGCTAAAGCATTATTCATATTTAGTTTTTTTATTGCATATTCATGTTTATATATACGCTGACATAATTTTCTTTTGGTTTTCCCTATATAATAGGCTAAGCATGATTTGCATTTGTTTAAATAAACTACAGCTTTTGATTCACAGTTATATTTGCCTTGTATTTGATATGCTCTATTTCTTACTAAAAACTCAGTGCCAACTTCTATTTTGAGGCACCATCTACAAAACCCACATTTTTTCATGCCTAGCATTTCAAAATTCCTATGCAAATCATTGTCTTTTAACAAATCTTTCAAATTTCTCCCTCTTTTATACACTATAAGTGGCTTCTCTCCTACTATATTCCTTAAGTCTTCTTCCTGATTTAGTACGCTCCAGTTTTTCTCAAAGATCCATCTTAAAATATTAGCTTCTTATACTGTATGTAATTACCAATGCCTCTGAGAATTTGTTATTCTTATCTTGGTTTGTATTCTCAATTATTTGAGATGCAACACTATTTTCTTTTTCTCCTTCTATACTACAATTTTCAATTTGCATATTGAAGTTTTTTTTATCTAAAATAGGTTTAAAATAACCTCTCTTTCTTTTGTTTATTTCTTTTTCTACAATGTCATTTAAAAAAATGCTAGGGTATGCTCTAGCAAAGAACATGGATCTTAAATTAGAACATTCTTCTAAAAAATGTTGCTCTTTAGTAATAGTGTCATCATAATGTCATTTCCTTTGTCTTAATTGAATGTTTGCGAAGTAAAGTAATTCTGAAAGGGTTACACATGTGGCGTTTCCCTTAAGGACTAATAGAGAATTCGGCTTTACATATACAGCTATTAAAACTCTTTGACAGAACAGGGCAGGAACTGCTTGAACTTTTAGTAAAACACAATCAAGCAAACATTGATGAGCTCAGTAATGACTTAAGTACATTAGCACTATTTGTGAGCATAACTCATATGAACAGGCACAATATGTGCATGTGCATATTTATAATAATGTTGAACAACAAACTGAATACTTGAAAAAAGGAAAAATCAGCAAATTGAATGTGACCTTCAAGATTATGCTAACGGAGTAGCATATCCCAGGCCCCCTGAACTTCAAGCACAGAAAAGGTTTAATAACGCTAGCATAGATGAAAATGAAAGAGTTTATGAATATGTTAACAGTCAAGAAACATACAATCATAATTATCCTGAGCTAAGAAGGTCTGAGAGACTTAAAAATAGAGGCAATGTTCCATTCTCAAATAGCCAACAAGCAGCGGGGTTTCAAGGAGCGAGACCCAACACCAAACAATGGAGGACTTGAATAATATGGAACATAATGAATTGAATAGCAGCGATACACTCAAATCAAATATTAATGATGCTTGCACAGTGGTATTTAATAGTAAACAAGATTTTAAAGTGTACAATTTTTCAAATGTAGTTTGTACTAGTGAAACAGCTGATTTATTGGCGAAGGGAATGACCTTTGTGCCTTCTGTCTATAGCAATTTTACTGATACCATTTTAAATTTAAAGTTGTATCTTAGGAAAATTAATTTAAAAGTATTGTACCAGACTAACATAATTAGACAGACCAATATGTTCAGCATTAGTAGTATTTATAACCCTCCCCTCCACCCTAAACTGGTAACATATGAAAAGATCTGCGAAATAGACATAAAAAATTTGAAAAAATATCATCATGAAAGAAAGGAAAAGAATAATCTTAGTACAATAGAGCAGCAGACCTTGGCTCAGATAAGAAAGGAAAAAATATGCATAATGAAACCAGATAAAAGGGGAGGAGCAGTAATCATGGATATTCAAGATTATAATAGAAGGTTAAATAATATTTTAAACACTGACACATATTTGAAAGTGTCAATGAATGAAATTAATGGAGCATATAAAACAATCGATATGCAGTTAAATGATATGTTCATAGATAGACGCATCAGAATAGAATTGTATAATTATCTGAATGTATCACCTGCTAGAGTCCCTGTGTTGTTTGGAATCCCAAAAGTGCATAAATCTATTTCTAATCCACCTATGCGTCCCTTAGTAGATGGAAGGGACTCTATCACATCAGCGATTGCAAACTATATAGACTTTGAATTTAAAAACATTCTCAAAAATCAAGAACAAATTTGTAAGGATTCCTGGTCATTTCTACAATATATGAATAACATAGAATATAACAGTAATGACATCTTGGTCACAATTGATGTATGTGATCTGTATACAGTTATCTTACAAGAGATAGGGTTAGAATGGACCAGTGAAATGCTACAAGATAATCATATGCAACAAGACAAAATTAATTTATTAATGGTGTTATTAGAAATAGTTTTGAATTATAATTTTTAGCATTCAATAATGAATATTATTTACAGACAAAAGGCACTGCGATGGGCTCCCCATGTGGGGGAGCTTATGCTAATATAACTATGGCCTATTGGGAGAAGAAATATGTTTTTAATAGTAGATTTAATAGATTTATTAAATCATACTTTAGGTTTCAGGATGACATTAGCATTATCTGGCAAGGAACACAAGACATATTGGAAGAATTCCTGTTATATATAGGTCAAACTACAACATTTTTTAAGTTTACATGGAATATTAGTAATGACTATATGGAATATTTAGATATTAAACTTATTAAAGACTATAAATAATATAGATATATAGCTCGTATATATAGGAAAGAGACATATTCCAATAGTTTATTACATTACAGCAGCTCACATCCTGAACATCAAAAAAAGTCCATTGTAAAAGGACAGTTAGTTAGAGCTGCACGTATGATTACTAAAGAGCAACATTTTTTAGAAGAATGTTCTAATTTAAGATCCATGTTCTTTGCTAGATCATACCCTAGCATTTTTTTAAATGACATTATAGAAGAAGTAATAAACAAAAGAAAGAGAGGTTATTTTAATCCTATTTTAGATAAAAAAAACTTCAATATGCAAATTGAAAATTGTAGTATAGAAGTAGAAAAAGAAAATAGTGTTGTGCGTGCAAGAGACCAGATGGAAGGGAAGTAAGGCCAGGTGTTTAGGAAACGGGTTCAAATTGTTCTATCATGGTGTGGATGGCAGGAGAAATGGGGTAGGGGTTATACTAAAGGAACAATACGCCAAGAGTGTTTTAGACGTGAAGAGAGTGTCTGACAGAGTGATGTTTATGAAGCTTGAAACTGATGGTGTAATGATGAATGTTGTTAGTGCATATGCTCCACAAGTTGGATGTGCGATGGATGAGAAAGTGAAATTTTGGAGTGAGTTGGATGAAGTTGTGGTGAGTGTACCCAAGGGTGAGCGACTAGTGATTGGAGCGGACTTTAATGGGCATGTTGGTGAAGTGAACAGAGGGGATGAGGAAGTGATGGGAAGGTATGGTGTTAAGGAGAGGAATGCAGAAGGTCAGATGATTGTGGATTTTGCGAAAAGGATGGACATGGCTGTGGTGAATACGTATTTTAAGAAGAGGGAGGAGCATAGGGTTACGTACAAGAGTGGAGGAAGATGCACACAGGTGGATTATATCCTATGTAGGAAGGCCAGTCTGAAGGAGATTGGAGACTGTAAAGTGGTGGCAGGGGAAAGTGTAGTTAAGCAGCATAGAATGGTGGTCTGTAGGATGACGTTGGTGATCAAGAAGAGGAGAAGGAGTGTGAAAGCAGTGCCAAGGATTAAATGGTGGAAGTTAAAAAAGGGTGATTGTGAAGTGGAGTTTAGGGAAGAGTTAAGACAGGCACTGGGAGGCAGTGGAGAGTTACTGAATAGCTGGGTAACTACAGCAGAACTAGTAAGGGAGACTGCTAGAACAGTGCTTGGTGTGACATCTGGCAGAGGAAGGAGGACAAGGAGACCTGGTGGTGGAATGAGGAAGTACAGGAGAGTATACAGAGAAAGAGGCTGGCGAAGAAGAAGTGGGATTGTCAAAGAGATGAAGAAAGTAGACATGAGTATAAGGAGATGAGGCGCATGGCAAAGAGAGAGGTGACGAAAGCTAAGGATAAGTTGTATGGAGAGTTGTATGAGAGATTGGACACAAAAGACGGAGAAAAGGACCTGTACCGATTGGCTAGACAAAGGGACAGAGCTGGGAAAGATGTGCAGCAAGTAAAGATGATAAAGGATAATGAGGGAAAGGTACTCACAAGAGAGGAGAGTGTGTTGAGTAGATGGAAAGAGTATTTTGAGAGGCTGATGAATGAAGAGAATGAGAGTGAGAAGGTTGGATGATGTGGGTATAGTGAATCAGGAAGTGAAGCAGATTAGCAAGGAGGAAGTAAGGACAGCTATGAAGAGGATGAAGAATGGAAAGGCTGTTGGCCCAGATGACATACCAACGGAGGCATGGAGGTGCTTAGGAGAAATGGCAGTGGAATTTCTAACAAGATTGTTTAATGAAATTTTGGAAAGTCAGAGGATGCCTGAGGAGTGGAGAAAAAGTATTTTGGTACCTATCTTTAAGAATAAGGGTGATGTGCAGAGTTGCAGTAACTACAGAGGGATAAAATTGATCAGTCACAGCTTGAAGTTATGGGAAAGAGTAGTAGAAGCTAGGTTAAGAAGGGAGGTGATGATTAGTGATCAGCAGTATGGTTTCATGCAAGGAAAGAGCACTACAGATGCAATGTTTGCTCTGAGAGTGTTATTGGAGAAATACAGAGAAGGTCAGAAGGAGTTGCATTGTGTCTTTGTAGACTTTTAGAAAGCATATGACAGGGTGCCTAGAGAAGAGTTGTGATATTGTATGAGGAAGTTGGGAGTGGCAGAGAAGTATGTAAGAGTGGTACAGGATATGTACGAGGGTAGTGTGACAGTGGTGAGGACTGCAGTGGGAGTGACAGATCCATTTAAGGTGGAGGTGGGATTACATCAAGGATCAGCTCTGAGTCCTTTCTTATTTTCAGTGGTGATGGACAGGTTGACAGATGAGATCAGACAGGAGGCCCAGTGGACTATGATGTTTGCAGATGACATTGTGATCTGTAGTGAGAGTAGGAATCAGGTTGAGGAGACTGTGGAGAGGTGGAAATATGCTCTAGAGAGCAGAGGAATGAAGGTCAGCAGGGCTAAGACAGAATATATGTGTGTAAATGAGAGGGAGTATAGAGGAATGGTGAGGATGCAGGGAGTAGAGTTGGTAAAGGTGGACGAGTTTAAGTACTTGGGATAAACAGTTCAGAGTAATGGTGAATGTGGAAGAGAGGTGAAGAAGAGAGTACAGGCAGGGTGGAATGGGTGTAGAAGAGTGTCAGGAGTGATTTGTGACAGACGGGTACCAGTAAGAGTAAAAGGGAAGGTCTACAAGAGGGTAGTAAAACCAGCTATGTTATATGGGTTGGAGACAGTGGCATTGACAAAAAGGCAGGAATCAGAGCTGGATGTGGCAGAGTTAAAGATGTTAAGATTTGCACTCGGTGTGACTAGGATGGATAGGATTAGGAATCAGTATATTAGAGGGTCAACTCATGTTGGACAGTTTGCAGACAAAGCAAGACAGATGAGATTGCGTTGGTTTGGACGTGCTGAGGAGGGATGATGGGTATATTGGGAAAAAGATGCTAAGGATGGAGCTGCCAGGTAAGAGGAAAAGAGGAAGGCCTAAGATAAGGTTTATGGACGTGGTGAGAGAGGACATGCAGGCAGTTGGTGTGACAGAGCAAAATGCAGAGGATAGGAAGAAATGGAAAGAGATGATCCGCTGTGGCGACCCCTAACGGGAAAAGCCGAAAGATGATGATGATGTTGCATCTCAAATAATTGAGAATACAAACCAAGATAAGAATAACAAATTCTCAGAGGCATTGGTAATTACATACAGTATAAGAAGCTAATATTTTAAGATGGATCTTTGAGAAAAACTGGAGCGTACTAAATCAGGAAGAAGAGTTAAAGAATATAGTAGGAGAGAGGCTACTTATAGTGTATAAAAGAGGGAGAAATTTGAAAGATTTGTTAAAATACAATGATTTGCATAAGAATGTTGAAATGCTAGGCATGAAAAAATGTGAGTTTTGTAGATGGTGCCTCAAAATAGAAGTTGGCACTGAGTTTTTAGTAAGAAATAGAACATATCAAATATAAGGCAAATTTAACTGAATCAAAAGCTGTAGTTTATTTAAACAAATGCAAATCATGCTTAGCCTATTATATAGGGAAAACCAAAAGAAAATGATCTCAGCGTATATATGAACATGAATATGCAATAAAAAAACTAAATATGAATAATGCTTTAGCAAAACACATCAATAGTCATCCAGACCATTCATTCACTTACACCATTATAGATCAAGTTATAACTGATGATAAAAAAGCATGGAATGTACTTTTAGAAATTAAAGAATTAGAATGGCAAGTAAGGTTGCAAGCAGACACTTGGCCGGGTATTAATGAGCGTAGCTCCATGGCACTTTTACTTAAACTAAAAGCATTAAAAAGGAACAAAATTTGTCACCATTAAAGATAGGTTAAAAGAAATATAGAAGCTGCTAAAGTTGATTATCATAATAAACTGTTGTATTAATAGGAGAGGTGGAGAGATGAAATGTAGTATAGGATATATATATATATATATATATATATATATATATATATATATATATATATATATATATATATGTACATGGTTTTTAGAATTTCAGAAAATATTTTTTTATAGTGAATTGACATTTGATTATAGTGTATTTAATGGTTAAGTTAACTAATTTATATAAAATAAAAGATGTATATAAATTTTATAATTGCATTTTAAGTATTTTATGTAAGTATATATACATGTTTATAGTAGGTAGGCTGCTGAGGGCAATAAGGACATAATACTTTTTATTCATTTTGTAAGTGTTTATGTTAGTGAATGTAGTGTTTGCAACATGTATTGTTTGATTTGGAAAGTAATTAATTAAGACAAAGGAAATGACATCATAATGACACTATTACTTGAAAGTTTAAAATGAACAGAATGTGGTGGATCTTTGTCTGATGAAGTATAACATTCTATTATATGAAAGCGCTCACAATACGTATTTTGTTACTTGTGGAATAAACACATTTATTTTAGTTGGTCATTCGTTCCTGGTTTACCTGTCGACACAGTGCTTCAGTGTTTTTTAGTTTGGCTTTCTACTTTCCATAGATTTAAGTAATGCAATTTGGAATCCCCCCCATTAAAGTACACGTTTTGGAGTGGTTATTAGCAAGACATTCGTGTCAGAATTGATAAATGGCTTCAAAAAAGGTATTTCTTTAAAGTCTAACATAGACCAAGAATTAGTTTATTGCAAGAATCTAAATCAATAAAGGGCAAAGAGCTCACAGTTAAGTCATTACTGGTTAATGAGACTGAAAAATGTAGTGTTGTTGGCTCATTTTAAGCACCACCACACCATCCCTTTGTTGTTTCTCCTCTGGACTTAGTCCCTAAGAAAAATGAGGGTTAATTCTTCCTTAGGTTCATAAACTGGTACTAGGCTAACTGCCTTTGTGGGCCATTTTAAGCCTAGCCAATTACCCAATGTGAGAATCAAACCATGCACCTTCTGTTTGTAAACACCTTAACCATTATATCAGCCTTCCACCACTTATCCTAATCTGAAAGCTTTTCTGCCAGTGTTGGAACTGATAAGTATAACTTGAAAGTTTTATACTCTTTACTCAATCATGCAATTCAATCTATTCTAAAATTTAAATATCCATGGCTTGCTAAATTGGTAACAGAATCAGCATTTCAATTACTACTGACATGACCACAGGACTGCCATTTATTAGGCATTCATTTTAAGAGTTTGTACATCTTTAACACTGCAGTTCTTATGCACAGTCATTGTTCCAGGCAAGAATTTATCTGGTCAATATATGGTATGTTGCAAAGGGGATACAGAAAGCATCTTGAACAAGACTCAACAGGAGAGTGAGGTCTAATTTTATTTTGTGGTCAAATATTTTACTGAATTTCAACAGATGTTCCTTTTGGCAAGTGGAATGGATTTCAAATGTTATAATCCAACTTCTTACTGACACTGTGAGGGGTCTTGGTATAGGTTTTTTTTTTTCAATGGCCATTGATTTTGAGCCTCCTGGCATCATTTGTGGCCAGAAGAAAGAAGGAGAGACATCACATTTTTTTACAGATTATGCCAATTTGGGCCTCATTTATTTTTTTATGACAAGACTAATTCAGAAATAAGAAAGTAATTTTCAGATATGATAACAAAGCTGTAGTGAATATTTTAATTAGTAAAACTTCCAGGTCCTTTTGAGTCCATTGCATGTTAAGACTGTTGGCATTATTGAGTTTGGGCCTAAACTTTACGTTTACTTCAGAGCATATTGCTGGCAAGTGCAACACTTTGGCTGATGCCTTGCTTCAATTACAGGTAGGAAGATTCAGGGCAATGGCTCCCAGTGCAGACAGGTCAGCCACTTCCATACACATGAAATTTTGGCTAAATGGAGAAGAGTGACCAGCACTTTGTTATGGAACTCTTGAGCCTGTACTTCAATGAAGGCCTGCAATTCCACTCTCATGTATTTTCTAAAAAATTTACAAAAGGAAGAAAAGCGTTGGTCTTTTCAACTTATGTTTCTGTATTTAGTATATTGTTGTTCTTTAGGATCATCTCCTTCAGCTAACCAAATCAACTTAGCCACAATAAGTTTATTTGCAAGAGTTTTTTAAACTTTCATATCTTAAAAAAAAAAACAGATTTTGGGCAGGACAGTAAAATGTTGGGTGAGGTTTAGAGGTCAACATTTAAATGACAGCACCCCATTATTTAATCCTCATTAAAATCTATAATCATTGGTTTTCCAGCTACATTCAGCTTGTACTACAATTCTGTCATCTGGTCCACCCACTTTTCTTGGCTTTGGTGCCTTCAGAATTAGTGAGTTGCTAAGGTCCCTCAAATGGAAGGTTCTTAGCTATATTTTAGTGTGGATCCACAGGTCTAAGACAAACCAAAAGGGTCTATATTATATGAACGAAAGTTCATATAAGCGAATGCTCAATGAGCAAAAATCCTGGACATCGAAAATAATATTGTGGGGGGGGGGGGTTGTGCCCCCCACAACCCCTGTTAAATATATATTCCAACTAGGAGATCACACTACAGTGAGGAAAGGGCAAAAACTCCAATCTTCACTGTACTGCGATCCCACAACACACACCTCCATGTCCGGGAGTTTCGCTTATTACAGCATTCACTTATATGAACTTTCATTCATATAATATAGACCCAACCAAAAAGGGGTTGGCTAGCAAACAATTTTGTACAAAACAGAGGATCCCATAATTTGCCTAGCAGCTTGGGGATCATCTCTCTAAGATCACTGTCTGCTCCCACCAAGCCTGAAAGTTTTGGTTTTGCCTTCCCCAGTGGTTCCCTTATTACAGCCAGAGATCACAACAGCCAACTGGACAGTGCTCCTGTTCAACATGATCTGCCTGCACTTGATTACTCATCACATTCATTCAAG
This sequence comes from Protopterus annectens, assembly GCF_019279795.1. Lineage (NCBI taxonomy): Eukaryota > Metazoa > Chordata > Ceratodontiformes > Protopteridae > Protopterus > Protopterus annectens. The sequence continues at coordinate 1,559,880,599 of NC_056725.1, forward strand.
ATTGGTAGGGCCTCTGAACTGATGGCTCATGGGTGGTCTGTTAAGGTATTAAAGACAACAGGTCGATGGTCCTCTAATGCCTGTTTGAGATACATACACTGATTACATTTTAGTTTATTATTTGGTATTTCTTTCATTTCAGAGAAAAAGTGAGTTATCACTTTTGAGTATTCTTTCATAGCTCACCCTTCAGACAGGGAGAGGGTACACCCTAATGGTTTAACCTTAGGCCTGGAACAGAACATCCGTGAAATAATCTGGAATGGATTCATTGGCCTAAGCTGGGGTCATTTGTTGTCTTTTCTTTGTCAAACTCTCCAGAAGGTAAGTTTTTGTCATGTTTTAATACTCCATGCTGGAGTTAATAACTTGCTTTCGTCTCCAAGTGTTAATCAATATATTACACTCTTAGAGATATGGCAGTAATCAGACAGACTCTATCTGATCGTCATTTCGCTTGTTCAGCCATTATCCCCCATTTAACCTAGCACTGTGCAACTAACCATTCAGCTATAAAAAGAAAGAGACTTGTGAATTACAGAGTGGCCCAAGTGGTCTCATGGATGAACACTTCAGTTACAGAGCACTGAGATCTCTATGGCACGGGTTCACAGTAGCTCAACAGGGATGAGGTTCATTTGTCTCTGCTTGCTATGGAGATTTTCAACCTTGACCTGGCTATTTTCTTGCAGTCCTTTATTGTTGGTATATAAATATATATACACACACACACACACACACACACACACACACACACACACACACACACACACACACAATCCCTCTCTACATATATATATATATATATATATATATATATATATATATATATATACACATGTGTGTGTGCGCACCCACATATGTGTGTGTTTGTGTGTGTGTGCGTGTGTGCGTGTGTGTGGGTAAAGTCATTTTGAAATTAGTTTGTATTATAAATATAAAAGAAAAAAAGGTAAAACTAAGGGGAGGCTTAACAAAAGAAGGTAAAATAGTTGATTTACAGATTTTTGTGTGTTAGAACGGTTGAAACACAACCTTGTGCAGGCCATAATGAGCTTTGGTTTACAAAGTCAGTGGCCTATGCCTTTTGCTGCAGAGCTACATTTGCCACATTTTACCATACAACATAGCTAGCAGCAAGCAGGATACATTCAAGGATGAGAAAAAAATACATAAGAAAAGAAATAAGTAAAGATACAAAAACATATAGCTGGAAGGCAGTGACATCTTCAAATAAACTTACAGAGAAATGCAAGCAGACACATGCATATATGCATATCTCTCTGTCTGTTTAAATAACTATATATAGACAAAGAGTTCCATGTATTTGGTCTAAACTCATTCGGTCTAAATGCATTTGCTGTAATTTTGGATTTTAAGCATTACACTGGTGCTTGTTTCATGAGGCAATGTATTTTTGACCATGTACCTTTAGTTTTGTAATATTAGTGTAAGTACATGTTGGGCTCATACAGACAGCGGTATGCTGAAATGTAGGCATTCTTTGCGAGATCTCATACAGTGGGTTATAGAAGTTTGCTGTTTTCTCCACTGTTGCATGATCTTGCAGATGGAATATATAATTAGCAGGGGGTGTAGGGGCTTGCCCACAAGCAATTTACGTGAAATTAATTTTAGATGTACTGAATTTAGATAAATAATTTTGGATGAATCAGAACAGACTCTACACATATGTGACAGGTTGAGTGAACAGATCCAAAGACCCTATTCAGTCATAGCCTGGGCCAAAGGCAATAACAGTTACACACACAAATGATAATTACAAACACTGGTATAAATAAATTCTAATTTACAGAGTTTGGTCATGACAGATTTGATATATATATATATATATATATATATATATATATATATATATATATATATATATATATATATATCCGAGTCTACTTCTAAATTTCAAAGTTTCAAATTTTTTATGGTTGAGACCATAATATCAAAGTTTTGAAACCCCAAACCTTTTAAATGGAGATCACCGTACAGCATGGAACAGTATATTTATAATTTTCCTCACTGCAGTGCAATCTTGGAGTTGGTATATTTAATTAGCAGGGGTTGTGGGGGGCACAGGGAGGCTTGCCCCCAGCAAAAATGTAAAAAAAAAAAGTGTTTTTATTTACATTTTGAAGTTTCAAAATTTCGATCTTATGATCTTGACCATAAAAAATTCAAAATTTTGAAACTTCGAAATTTAGAAGTAGACTTAGACCCACACACACACACACACACACACACACACACACACACACACACACACACACACACACACACACACACATATATATACACACACACACACACACACATTATGTACATACATATAAATATATCAATATCCCCAGAAGGCATTACATGCCCTTGAAATCTGATGAAATGGCTAACATTCATTTGGTCTTCCAGGAGTTATAAATTAAAAATGTATTTTGTCAAATATATTTTTTTCAAGTTTTTATCAAAGATATTTTCAAAAGTTGTGAAAATATAAAATAAGTATCATGGTAAAACTGTAGTTAAGAATTCTGTAAAAAAAAAAAGAAAGCAGAAGATATGCAATCGTCTAATGAATGTAGAAATGAAATGCCAACTGTACAGAGTTAAACTGCAGACAACTAACTATAACCAACTGTATTCAACTTGAATAATCCAATCTGGAACAAAAAGGTATTAAAAACACATTAACAAAATTAAAAAATGACAGGTAATAAATTTGTTTTATTATATAACTCACTGTAATATTTAATGGCCAAGTCCATATTTTTATTTATTTATTTAACATTTGTTGACTGGGAAAGTCCGACTAGGTTCCATAGAGCCTGTTTTCAGGGGAAGCCTGGGGAGAAATGCTCCAGATGCATGTCTTTGGAATGTGGGAGGAAACCGGAGTACCGGGAGGAAACCCACGCGAACACAGGGAGAACATGCAAACTCCACACAGAAGGCACCCCAGCCGAGAATCGAACCGGAGAACCTCTTGCTGTGATGCGACGTTAACCTCTGCACCACTGCGCCACCCTATATATATATATAGATATATAGATATATATATATATATATATATATATATATATAGATATAGATATATATATATATATATATATAGATAGATAGATATATATATATATAGATATATATATATATATATATATATATATATTGTTCTTACTAACATCACCAAAGTAATCGATCGCAACAAAATATAACAGTTTATGTGAAGGGGCTTATTTACATTTGGGGCAATGAAAGTCAGAGAGTAATATTTAGGATTTTCTTCCATAACTTAGAATTGTGTTGTTTAAGTGATTTGAAGTGTTTTAATATATTTGATGGCAGCTGCCTTGTGGTTCTCCCATGATGTTTTTAGATTCAATTCATTCTAGCCTATAGCACTTTTTTATATTTGTCCAATTAACACTCATAGCTCCTTATGGTGTCCTGACCTTTTTTGAGTTTGGCTTCTATAGCTATGTGACTTACTAGTTAAGAATAGGCCATATTAGAAATGGCAAGGTATAGTTAACAAAATGACACTAATATTGCTAATGTAGAATGTCCCACAGTAGACAGAGTAATCACTTTTTCCCACTTAGTATTCATATTTTCATATTTATGTTCATATTTTCATAGTTAAGGCACCTGCATGCTATTGACTGATATGGTGTGAAATGATATGCTGGGAGACCAGAAAAGTCATTATGAATGTCATTTCTGTTACAATATCCTGGAGAAATGGCAAGTTATCTGTTAGCAATTATAACAATAAGCTATATTTACATATGTACTTACTACTTTATAAAACAAGTGACTTGCAGACTATTTGATGGCATCAGGTGAAATCTTAGATATTTTTGAGGAAAACTGTCAATGATATTTGCAAAGTAAGTTGCACATCTTGGGGAATATTCAGTGTTATTTACAGTGCTAATTATACAATCAATGATATCTTTTCATATTCTGTAAATATATCAATAAACATGTATCCAGAGATGAATTTCATGCTGTCATATCAAAGTTTATATCTGGTTAATGAAAGTGTTCTAACAATTTATGACTAGGTTGTATAGTTTATAACAATTAGTTTATGAAAGTTTAGCAAAAAATGTAACTATGGGTTTGCGTGAGTTATATTATAATACTTATGGAAAGTCTATGACTGCGCTGTAAAGAATACCGCTTACTGATATCACTTCTATTTGTACAGTCACTGCCATTTATAAAGCTTTAATAGCTACTATTGCTAACATAATACTTACATTTGTTTATCTTATGCTTTTAAGTTGATGTTTCAGAAAATGCTCTGGAATGCAAAGGTGTGTGTCTGCTGCTCGAGGTGTGACACTCCACACCACACAGGTACGAGTTAAATTAACATTATGGAGATAGCTGTTTACTTGTAAGCAGCAAAGAGATGCTAAGATCTCATATCTTAGTTAGTCATTGGACTGAAGATACCTAGGAGAGTATCCTTTGAGTACAATGTATCAGCCCTGTGGAACAAGATGCTTCCTTGATGTATGTAAGTGACTTTGAACACACCTTTAGGAGAACTCTCAAGTCCCATTTTTAAAGGAGTCTGTCTGAAAACTGCAAGGGCTACTGAATTTTTAGTTAAACAAAAATGATACACTGTTAGAATCTCCTTGTGTTCTGACTGGAGTGCTTCTCAAACAATCTGGAAATATATTGCTGATAAGTATATTTATTGGCACTTTTCAGAGTTCTGCATTGTCTTAATTTTTGCCTGACTGAATTATTTTATATATTTGCTGACATTGTTTGCTGTTTCCTCATCTCTTCTGAAACTGGTTCCCCCCCTTCCTGTGGTGGTGTTAAGTTTATAAAACTGGTCTAACATCTTTTGTGTTATCTGATTGTTTCAAGGCTTGCTGATTTAAAATAGTCCCTATTTGTAAATTCCTGCATACACTGATAGACTCTCCACGTGTTCTGACTGGTGTGCTTCTCAAACAATCTGGAAATATTTTACTGATAAACATATTTCTTGGCACTTTTCAGAGTTCTGCATTGTCTTAATTTTTGCCTGACTGAATTATTTTATATATTTGCTGACATTGTTTGCTGTTTTCTCATTTGTTCTGAAAATGGTTGCCCCCCCCCCTATTCCTGTGGTGGTTATAAGTTTATAAAACTGGTCTAACTTATCGTTTGTAATTGTCTTTCAACAGTTGAGGGCTACAAACTCAAGTGAACAGCCATTTTTCTGCTTTAAAAAAATGTTTGTTTTACTGCATCTGTTTTAATTTTTGAAAAAAAAAAAAACAAAACAAAAAGAAAACCCAAAAAATCCTATCTCTCTACTCATTTCCTGCCTTTCCGGTTTTCAGATTTTGCTGAATTCTGGGCTGTTTTGTAGTTTCTGTGTTGCCCAGACCTTACTAAGATAGAAAGAACCTTCTCTGTTCATCAGTGAGAGTGGTGAACTTTGAGCAGCCTATCTGTCACTGGAGGAGTGGTTTCAGCTCAGAATCTGTAGTTTTATTGGCCATTTTGGGCTATTTCTATCCCTTTCATCTTTCTGTTTAAAAATCTGTGTTTACCCGTTTTTTGTGCTTGTATTACCTCAGCAAGATCCTGCCTGGGTGTCCTGCAGAGTTGTACAGCAGCAGAGAGAAAAAAGGGAGACTTTGAGTGGATTAAGTACCTCTGTTTTGCTTTTTATTGCTTGTTTTCACTAGCCACACTATTCTGAGTAGTTTTTATTAACTTTGCAACTTATTTGAACTGTTTTTTTTTAACTCTGATACTGTTTGTACTTTAGCTGATCATTTTTAAGTGTTTTTCAACTGCTGAACTGTTGAGGACTACACACTCAAGGGCAATAGCCATTTTTCTGATATAAAAGTGTTTGTTTTACTGTTATCTGTTTTAATTTTTGAAAAAAAAATCCTCTCTCTCTCTACTCGTTTCCTGCCATTCTATAACTAGCAGAGTCTGGTTTTCAGATTTTGCTTAATTCTGTGCTTTGTAGTTTCTATGTTGCCCAGACCTTACTAAGATAGAAGGAAGCTTCTCTGTTCATAAGTGAGAGTGGTGAGCTTTGAGCAGCCTATCTGTCGCTGGAGGAGTGGTTTCATCTCAGAATCTGTAGTTTTATTGGCCATTTGGGGCTATTTTTATCCCTTTCACCTTTCTGTTTAAAAACCTGTGTTTGCGTGGTATTGTGCATCACGCTGCGCCGTTTAACTAGGGTTAAACTACTCCCGGTGCCAGAAAGCCTGCTCTTCTAATTTTCCCTTAGAACTAGCCAGTTTTCTAGTTTTAGCACTCAAAACTGTTTCCTTGTGCTCAGCACTTGTTCAAAACATATTACAAGCATTAAATAGTCTACACATTACTGCAGCACTCAACTTTCTTTACTTGTTAGGAGGAAAACAGTTTTTAGTACTTAAATTAATAAGCACCTATCCAGGCATGTCTAAGGGTCAGCTCCCGGCATTTTCCCCTGTCCACCTGATGAATCTGGGCATCTTGGGGCATTGTAGCAATTGCCTCATGTACACCGACAACCCTCTCCTCCTACCGGCTAACACTAAAACCTGTGAGAGATGCACTTATACAGCCAAACTGGAAGCCAAGCTCTCCCCAGTCAAGACTATACTATACAGTCAAGAGGAGAAGGCAAACACCTGCACCACACCACACTCAACACATAGTCCATCAAAACCTACACCACCTAAACCCACATATAGTAAAACAAAACACACACCTACATTTGCGGAGGCTCTCAATAAAAATCTGCAGAAATAACAGAGACCTCCAAAGCTGAAACACAAGCAACCACCACACCACAACACTACTCAGATGACACACAGCCCACAAAATCAGTGTGCCACTCAACCTCAGCCCATAAGACAAAACAGTGTACCCAACACATTAGTCATAGATGACTCTATAGTCAGGCACACTGATGTCCCACTCACCAAGTTAAACAAGGAAAAAGTTACTGTTAGCTGCCTGTCGGGTGCCAGGATCTGCCACATAACACAAACACACAGATCACTCCACAAGTACAACTATGACTCTGTCATTGTCCATGTTGGTGTGAATGACCTGAGATGTACCTCCCTGGACTACATTAAAAAAGACATGGAGGAGCTCTCGGATCAGGTAGCCCAGGCAGGTATGACCCTAGCCCTGAGTAGCATCCTGCCATTGCCCAGAATGATACCACAATACAAAGACAAAATGATTGACTTCAACAATTGGCTAAGCTTCTGGTGTCATTATAAGGGGATCCAGTGCCTGTCTGCCTGGGACGACATGATCGACAGACCACAATGCATTGCCAGAGATGGCATGCACCTGTCACCCCATGGATTCCGGATACTGGCTAAGGCTCTTGGCACCCCTATAGTGCCTTTTTTAGGCAAGGTTCAAATGACAAACTCATCACCATAGCAGGTATAAGCAAGCAAAATCTGAGGGTAATGCTACTCAATGCTAGAAATCTAAACCTCAAAATGCACTCCCTCGAGGCATCAATATCTGTGCAGTGATGGAGACCTGATTCAAGGCTCCAGAGAGCACCCCCGCATTATCAGGCTATAACTCATAGCACATCTTTCAGCAACCTAACCTGGACTGAAACACTAAACGAGGAGGCATGTCCATATTCATTCAGGATATCCACACCTCCAGGCTAGTTGCTCAACAAAATACATCCGAAATTATCCAAGTGCAATTAACACTGGATATGACTGCTATCCAGGTTGTAGCTTGTTACAGATCCCCCACCATGTCCCAGGATACCCACTCCACGTTTCTTGATATACTGGGTAATATTAAGGTACAGCCCAATACCCTAATAATGAGCGATTTCAACTACCACACCATTAACTGGGAAAACTACTCATGTGCTAACTCATTTGCTCAACGCTTTCTGGAATTCATACATTCCAATGCCCTGGATCAGCTTGTCCATACCCCCACCAGGGGCACCAATATCCTGGTCCTGGTCATTACCAATACAGGCAACCGATGTTCCACGCCAGAGGTCAACTCCTCGCTGGTCAGATCCAGCCACAAGTTAATCACCCTAGACATCAATACCCCCCCCCCCCCATTAAGGAAACCACCGTAAAAAACTTCTACAAAGCCAACTTCATGCTTCTTAAGACAGAAGTAACAAGCTTCATGACACCCATAAAGATGGAAAACAGAGGTACGACTGCTGAAACCTATACAAATGTACTGTATAAGTACATACTCAAGTGCATGGATCGTGCCATCCCCAACAGAACCAAGACACTATCCTCCAAAAAAAAAAAAGGAAGCCAATCTGGTGGTCCCCTGCCATAAACAAACTCGACAACAGAAGGAAGAAGCTGTTGCAAAAAAAAGAGTAAAATCCCCTGATTGCAGGAACTCCCTGGTCAGCCTCAGTAAGAAGCTGAGGTCCCTTATAAAATCCTCTGAAGCTAGTTACAAAAATAAAATTGCCACTGATTCTAAAGACAACCACAAAGCATTCTACAGCTATGTCAAGAATCTCAATGGTGACACTCAGATCTCTTCTGAGCTACAGCACAATGGCACTAGATATACAGAACCAACTGATATTGCCAACATCCTGGCAGATAGGCTCAGTGCAAACTTCACTCCCTCCGCCCCCCAAAGGGCCCATCACTATACCAGAAGAATGCAAAGCCACTGTAATCATGGCTGCACAAGCAAAGGCCGCACTCTCCAAAGCCAAGAACACAGCATCAATGGGACCTGACAACATCCCAGACTGCGTCAGAGTGAGTCATGTCCAGCATTTTATGTTGGCATGACCACAAGAAGATTTAGGGATAGAATACAAGAACACATTTATGCCATCAAAAAAGCTGACCACAAGAATGCTTTGGCCAAACATATTATAGATTTTCCTGAACATAAGTTCTTATTTAGGGTGTTACAAAAGAAAGAACTGAATATCAGGAAAGGTGATAATTTTAATGACCTTGAGAATATAGAACTAAACTGGATTTTTAAATTTAGAGCACAAAGTCATCCAGGGTTAAATACATATGTGAGTATTAGATCACACTTAAAGAAACGAAGATATTAATACTAATAGAAATATTTATTTACTTTATGGGGATGGTTTCATACTAACAACATTTTGTTAAGATAGATTGAGATCTCCGTATACATCAGGATATCCCCCCCCCCTTTTTACAAATGAAATTCTGATATTAAATATATGAAATTTGAAGGGGGATAACATCCATAACAATAATATACTTATTATATAGAACATCTAATATTCGATTAGTAAAAAATGTATATGCACATATGGACATGAAATATGACTAACAATATATATCTACATATGTTTAATTAATTGTTTCTTTCTTTCTTTCGTGTATATTGTATATAGCTCTTTGATGGCTTATATAGAACTATTTTGTGCTTAAAAGATAGATAGGGATAGAGCAGATGTATGAAAATAATATATCCATACACATATTACTATGGTCTCTTTATGCAAAAAATTTTTATGAAAATACATGCATTATCAAGGACAGAGCTTATATATGAAATTGATATAAACTGCTCTTAATATAGGTTATAAAGGAAATACTGGCATTAGTTCTAAAATATATATTTGTCAGTTTTATTATCATTCTTTATAATATACATATATACTTCTATATTATAGATTTGTTTTGTTAGATTAGTTAATATACAGGCTGCTATGTATTAAAATGTTGATTATATATACTTGTGATCAACAGTATATAGACTTTCTGACAATATACTATGCTACTTGAGTCTGATGGTTTCAAAAGAAATGCAACAAAAAGTGTTTTTAAGTTACACCCTGTTCTAATTAATTGAATAAGTGAGGATTCAACATCATTGGTTGATCAGCTCTTAATTTAATTAATGTATTTTAGATATAATGAATGAGTTTTGATAATGTTTATTGAATCTGAAGAAGCGTGCCTTTGTGGATGCACGCGAAAGCGCTTATTCTGTTGTTTTAATAAAGAAATATTCTTTTTACGTGGTGGTGGCTTCCAGTTTATACTACAAACATCCCAGACTGCGTTCTGCATGAACTACAGAATGAACTGGCACCCCACCTAAGTACCATGTTCAATCATAGCCTCACTTCAGGCTTTGTGCCCACTAAATGACGCACAGTGATGGTTATCCAACTCCACAAAGGGGCCGCCACCACAGACCCCGGGAACTACCGCCTCATTAGCCTGACGAGTCTGGTCTGCAAGGTCATGGAACGTATCATCTTGGAGCTTATAAACAAGGACATAGGTAACATCCAAACTCTGGACCTCACTCAGTTTGGGTTTGTAAAATGTTGACTTCTTTGAAGCAGTCACCAGATTCATGGACGAGGATAAAGTGGTGCACACAGCCTATCTTGACCTTGCCAAGGCTTTCCACACCATCTTCCACTCTGGAATTATAGATAAACTCACTAGACTGAGCATAAATCACTATGTCACAGGATGGGTGGCCAACTGGCTGCCTGACAGAACCCACACAGTGAAAGTAGCCAACTCCAAATCCAATTTCAGACCAGTGACAAGAGGAGTACCACAGGGCTCAGTCCTGCGTCCTCTCCTGTTTGGCATCTACTTCTCAGAACTCCAGGCTAATACAGCAGGTCTTTTGCTAATGAAGTTCGCAGATGACTGCAAACTAGGTGCCATAACAGAATCGCCTAATGATGTGGACATTCTACAAAGAGGCCTCAATGATGCTTGAGGCTTGGTGTCAAAGTCATGGCCTCAAGCTCAATGCCAAGATGTGCACTGTCATCCCCTTTGGGAAAAACACTGTACCCATGAACTACCACAGAGGCGGTAGCCTACTAAACACCAAAAGTGTGAGAAGAGACCTTGGGACACAGGTGGACAGTAGTCTCTCCTTTGATAATTACATCACCACAGTAAATCCAAAAAACAAATAAGCAGAGAACGCCACGTGGAGCCAAAATTCTGTAAAAACTTTTATTGTGTAAAAACAAAGATAAAACCTTCATAAGCGCTTTCAAGCCATCAGCTCTTCTTCAGATAACAATTAAAACTGCACATCACACATTTAAATAATACATCAACCTATCACATTTCAGTATTTTCCCTCCTTTTCTTCAGGATGGGTTTTAAAGGTACAATGGCATTAATTCCAGGTGTAAAAACAAAGATAAAACCTTCATAAGCACTTTCAAGCCATCTGCTCTTCTTCAGATAACAATTAAAACTGCACATCACACATTTAAATAATACATCAACCTATCACATTTCAGTATTTTACCCTCCTTTTCTTCAGGATGGGTTTTAATCACCACAGTAGTCAGGAAATCCTTCTACGTAGCACAATTTATCACAAATGGGTTCACCTCCAGAAAAAAAGAGCTAATTGTTCCACTCTACTCATCCCTCATCAGACCCATTATAGAGTACAATGCCCCATTTGGCATGTACCTTGCAAGACATGTACAACAACTAGAAAGGCCACAGAAATACCTCACTGAGACGATTACTGGCCTCAAACAGATGCCATATGCAGACCGTCTCAAAAAACTCCAGCTCTGCTCCATCGCTTATTGCCTACTCAGAGGCGACCTTTGCATAACATACAAAGCCATGTCAAACCCAGATCTGTTGGACATGCTACACTTAAAGAAACCCCAATCCTTCTGAGTCACATGTTCCAGGGATCTAAACCTTGTCACCACAATAAACAGAACATGCTGGAGGGATAGATTCTTGTCCCAGAGACTTCCCATGCTCTGGAACAGACTACCCATTCATGTCAAGCAAAGCTCCTCATTAGTCCTCTTTAAGAAAAATCTCAACAGTTGGATGGGAAATAGGAAATTCAATCCGGGGATCACTTCTGTGGCTCTACTAGACAGGGGCACAGGAAAATAACTTTCTTGGGTGGCGAAAGCCAGGGAAATGTTTTGGCTGGGCTTATATAGGCCCCAGGCCAATAGCCTAGTACCTACCTATGAACCTATGAATTTAGGTCTTGTGGTTTTAATTTAGATTTTTCATCTGCAACATTTTGTTGCTACTCTTATAATCAATTTTATTTATATAAAATGCCTTTGATTTAATCAGTTCGATACTAGATAGACAGACAAACAAACAAATAAATAAATAAACAAGCAAGCAAGCAGGCAGTGTCAAAGGTATACCCTGACAAAATGGGAATGCCAACACAGCCCCTAATAAACACCTATGTTGCCATGGAAAATTAGCCTCAGCAAACAGGATAGTCTTTAAAACCTGTGACAGCTTCTCAGTCCAGTTTTCTTCTTATGAACAAAAGACGCCCTCCCCAAACAATCTACTTATGTTACAAATGTCTATCAGAATTACTGCCGGTACCATTTTAAATTCATGCTATCAGATGTTGTGCAAATGGAATTCCAGGGTGCCTTTCCCTGAAAACAATCCTGGTTGTCACTAATTATATTCACAGCTGGAGATTATCTAAAACATTTTGTTATTCCATCATTCTGTCAGGCAGTCATCTGCAAAGATAAAGCTAGAGGGGAAAAAGCACAAAAGAAGAAAGAGGAGAAGCAGCACTCAGGATTTAGAACCTCTAACCTGAAATAACTAATAACAGGTTTTCTTTAGGTCATACCTCAGTGACTGCAGGACTAGTAATCAGTGCTCAATTAATCTAGTAATCAAGAAATGACTGTCAGTGGCTCACATATGCATTTAAGTACAGAACATACAATTTGTACTGACCTTCAGTGAGCTGCCATTGACATCTGATTGCTTAATTACTAGTCAGATATGGAGAGGCATTCAGATACTGCACTCAACACAAACACAAAATATTCATCCAGGAGAGTCTAGCCTTCTGATGATTCTGACAAACAAGAATTTTATGTGCAAATATGGCATTAAAACATCTCAAACAACAAAGGCTGATTCTACTTATTATGTAAATCGAGTTGCTCTATATAGCACTATCAGAAAGAAATAAAGTAAGCCAGAAAGAAAGAAAGAAGGAAGGAAAAATCAAAGTTCAGACATAACCTTTTCCGTGAAATTGCTCTGTCAGGTAGTAATTCACTTTGGTCTGTGCCTCACAATAATCGGAACAGCAGGGATCCATACATATTTATAAACAGGAGCTCATGCTGTAGTTGTTCTGTTAGTAATTTACAACAACAAAGAATTCATTTAGTTAGATTAACATACTGGAGTCCCAAGGTGACTTTATCATGGTTACTGGCTTCCTGCTGTGTGGAATACCTAACACAATAAACAACAAAGCAAAACAATAGTACATGAAGTCCAAGGCTCCTGGGTAATCAGTTGTGTTATTTACATCTAAAACAATTGTGCTGTGAAATCAGAATCGTTATGTCGATTTGTTGCTACACACTCCAGGGAGTCCAGAGAAATTGTGTCTGCAATGCAACTGATTAATACAAGTCACTTATATTTTACTGAAGCATTATTATTAGAATGAAGACTAACAGTTCAATGACTGCGAAATAATGACAGAAATGGCTAGTGATACCAGCATGTCCCCTATTTCCATTCCTGTGTCATCATGCATGTTTCGCTAAACTGAAGATCAAAACAATAGAAATGATAATGCAAATCTATGTGGCAGAAGGTCTTGCTTCAGAATGCCATTCTGAGATGAATGTCCTGAGATGTGTGACATTTTAAAATATATATTCATAAATGCAAGTATACATTTCTATAATGTCATCACTGTTTGAATACAGATTTGGAATCAGTAGTGAAAAATGCTTGCATATTCAATTTCCTGAAGTTTGCTACTTTCAGACAAAACAACACAGAAAGTTATCTGATGGAATACTAGCTTGTCCTGATGCAATCCCATGTCATGCACTTTACAACAGCATTTACCTGAGTTGAAGACAGCTAAAATATTTTTTTCCACAGGATAGTGCAGTACAACAAATTGCTGTACAACTAAAATTCTCAATAATGCCTAAAGGCACAAGTACATTAAGAACTCATTAGTATGACCAAGCTGCAGTGGCATCTTTATATCTGCAGCAACATAACACTCATTCACGGGCAGTAGCAGCTTTATCTATATGAAATTTTAGTTCTGCCAGTGTTTAGTCCTTTTGGACCATCCGACATGCAGAAGAGTTTAATGACTATGGCTATGCTCCAACAGATATTTAACATGATTTGTACGTCTTCCCCAAGTAATCATCTTGTCCACAGTGCACATGTCCTTTTTGGCAGCAAATAATAATGTTCCATTTTTCAAATTCCTGTACATAGCACTGCTTAATCATGAGTGTCATTTATCATTAGCTTGCACCATTGTTTGTTAATAGTTCTACAGTTAATCAGGCGATACTGTAGTGTACTGGCTCACCGGCAGTTTCCCGCAGGAGTGGGCGTGGCCAGGGAGATTGACAAGCCTAAAACTTAGGAAGTGGTAAGGAAATGAGGCATGATTGGCATGCCATGTATATTACCCCGTGATGACATGCGTATAATGAATGTAGATGAGCAGCACAGTACTATACATTCCTGTGATAGTTTATTTGTTTGTTTGTAATGCTGGTGAGCAAGGACCTTATTTTGCTTAATATAAAGTACTACAACTAATCCTATATAAGTAATCCCAGTGAATATAAACAATTACTTTCTCCCTTTGCTTTTGCAGGGGGCAAGCCCCCCTGAACCCCCCTTGTAGTTGATTCTTGGAATTGGTATATTCAAATAGCGGGGGGAAAAGTAATTGTTTATATTTACTGGGCTCTCTTGCACAGTTGATGTAATACGGCAGTTTAGGAGTACTTGTAGTAGTTTGTCAATTTGGCGGTTGTATTCCAGCATTTGTTATGCTGAAACAGCTAAGCATGCAGTTAATAATTCTTTAAACAGAGTTGAAATTCATCTGTTAAATATAATTGCGATTACTCATCAAAATGAATATTCATGCCGAGGAAGCCACTTCATTTTTGGTTATTCGTCAACCAGCTGGGACGGCGCTTGCTACTGCGCATCTGGTGAGGCAGTACACTACAATATCGCCATTATTCATACCCTTTCTGGTGATTAGTGACTCAGTTATACACCTATTTACTATATTCAAACAGTGACTGCCATATTGGCTGACTGTCACCATTCACTAATCTCCATCTGCCTGTCTGTACTCATACCATTTATGTCCCTCCTGTAATCTTTTGTCATATATTCATATATTCAATGGAAACTATATAGGTATCACACTTGGAACTTTTATCTAGTTTAGTGCTATTTTTTTATTATTATTATGTTTTGCTTGTTTGATTTTTGATTATTGTTAAGACTCTAATATAACCAAGTTGATATATATTTGAGAAATTGGTGAAGTAAACTGAAGTTTCAGAGATGAATCTTGACATCCATTTTGGAAACAAGTAACTACTGGGTTATAGCTGGGGTCTACTTCACCTTATTGCATATTGAAAATATTGAACGACTATAATGTCGTAAATGCCGTACATTGAAAGTGTTGTTGTGGGATCATGGTACAGTGGGGATGAGAAAATTTGTTCTTTCCTCACTGTAGTGTGATCTCGGAGTTGGTATATATAATTAGCGGGGGGTGTGGGGGCACAGCTCCCCACAAGAACAGTTTCGATGTACGGTATTTTCGATGCTTATGCCGTTCAATATTGTCATCTTTTGACAAGATAATACAGACGCCTATAGCTGCAAAGTTCAGACATAATTCTTTGTAACACTGGTACCTGTTCCGTGTACTACTAGTTACTAAGAGAGAGAGAGAGAGAGAGACAGAAAACAAAATAAAACATAGGAATGCTAAGTATTTTACAGCTTTGAAATCTGTGACAGTGTGTTACACAGTTCTTTGTTGTACATGTAGCTTTGTCTGCAGCAATGTACCAGTGTGTACTATGAGACAGACAGAAAGACAGAGAGAAAAAGAAGGGTAAAAAAGAAGCTGAAAGAGTTCAAAGTGTTTTACAACTTTGAAGGTTGCAACATATTTAACACTGCTTCACAGTCTCCACAAATAAAATGCACATCTGATCCTGTAACAACTTTGTAAGCTTGAATGCACACTGTACAGCCACACACATATGAACACACAAGTGTGCATGCGCACGCACACACACACACACACACACACACACACACACACACACACACACACACACACACACACACACACACACACACACACACACATAGTTGACGCAAAGCTCTGATATGAAGACACTACAAGCAGCAAGTTTGACAGCACTACATAACACTGGTATAAATCAGACTCAAACACCTCAGGCCAAACATATAGCCCTACATATGCTGTGCCTCTTAGAAGTAACCTATGTAAACCACAGAGGCCTTGTGAATGAAACTCAAGAAACAAGCGCCCTCAGCAACCTCACAAACACACATCACCATTTAACATACATCTATTAGTTACAAAAACTCAGTTTGAATGCCTATAAAGCAAACCACTATATGCACCAATATCCTAATCATAGGTGACTCCATAGGGTGACACAATGATGCACTACTCCCCAGACTATGCAAAGAGTGGGTCACAGTCAGTTGCCTATCGGGCACCAGGATTTACCACATCACTCATGCACTCTAGTCCCTGTAACACAAGCACACATAACACCCATTATATATGTGGGTGTAAATGCCTTGAGACGTATCTCCCTGGACTATATAAAGAGGGACTTGATGGACCTCTTGAAACATGTGTTTGCGACATGTATCAACATAACTTTTTGAAGTACTCCAACATCACCAAGAATGATGCCACAATGATCAAAAGATAACTGGCTTGAACAACTGGCTTACATTCACATGTTATTCTAAAGGGGTACAATATAGGTCAGCCTAAGAACATGTGGCAGATTAACCAATCTGCTTTGCCAGGGATAGCCTGTACCCCCACATCAAAGCTTCCATATTGATAGCTAAAAACTTGTAAACCCCCTTGTGCCTTTTGCAGGCAAGGCCAGTCTTCAAAAACTTCCAAAATGAATAAACAGAATAAGGACAACATTAAGGCATTGCTGTTCAGTGTTAACAGCCTTTAGAAAAAACTCCACACTCTACAAGCACTACTTACTCCGGAAAATGTAGATATTTGCATTGTCACAGAGACCTGGTGCAAGACCAGTGAAAGCAGTCCATCAGTGGAGGGCTTTAATACCTGTCACTTGGGCAGGTCCACTATATTAGAAGTAGGCACTAAAGGAAGAGGTGTCTCTATATCCTTAAAAAAATTCAGCTCCAGACTCATTAGACAAAAGAATGACTTGGAACTCCTCCAAGTACAACTTACTATAAACAAAACCCTTTATCATATCATAGCTAACTACAGGACACCTCCCCCCCCACTGCATGTTCTCCTCAGCACATAACTCCTACTTAACAAGTATAGCTTCCCTATGTATTGAGACAAACACCATTCTCCTAGGAGACATCAGCCATCCCACCATTAACAGGGAGATATAAACATCATCAAACATGTATGCCCAGAGATTTCTGAACATCATAAATACAAACTCCCTGAACCAGTTAGCCCACACTACAACCAGGGGAGATAAAACCCTAGACTTGTTCCTTAACAATGTGGAAAAGCTATGCCCCCCACCTAATGTAATCTCTTCTCTGATCAAATCCGAGTACAAGTCAGTCAAATTCAGCTTAAGACAGAAGCGAGAGGCATCCTCTAATACCTCAGTGTTCAGTGGCTATGCAGAAACTACCCTACTACAACTGAGTGATGACCTGACTATATTCAAAAGTCCCTCCCACCTCAATGATCCAACTGCCTATGAGGAATCCTTTACTACCAAGTTCTATGCACATATAAACAGTTATGATGTATCTATCTCCTAGGAAATAAATAAAATATAAACTTTAAAAATAAACCCTTATGGTGGAACCCTAATATAAAAAGGCTCTATAATAAAAGAAAATACAACTCAATGCACTAAAAAGTAACTCTAACTTTCAAGAAACGAGAAATGATCTTGCTTAAACAACAAAAGAACTGCAAATCCTGATCAAATAAACTAAAGCCAGATATGAAGTAAAAACTGATAAACAGTTGAAGGATAACAACAAAGTCTTCTTTAACTATGTTAAAAATCTGATAAATAATGCCCAGCACTATGCAGAGCTAATATTATTAAATCACATACTCAGGCGCAGAGAACATGGCTACTAGAGGACAAATTCAGCTCCAACATAACCTCCGTTCCCCTCCAATATTCTCAGATCAAAACCCTCAAATCTCTCAAGTACAGGTTCTCAAGGTACTATCTAATGCCAGGATGCTACCTCTATAGGGCCAAATAACATACCAGGCTACCTTCTGGCTGTCCTGAAGCATGAATTGCCAGGCCCCTTACAGAAGCTATTTAACATTAGCCTCAACATAGACTTTGTGCTAGACGAATGGAAGACAGAAACATTTACTCCCTTGCACAAAGGTGGGGCTACAACAGACCCAGGTGATTACAGACCCAGACTTATCAGCCACATCTGTAAAGCAATGGAAAGGATTGTTTTGGAACTAATAATTATGGAAAAAGATCACCTACAGATTTTCAGTCTAATGCAGTTCAAACTCATCAAGGCAGGTCCTACTAACCCTACTAACCAGGGTGACTACTATGACAAACCACTGAGGCAATGGGCAATGGCAAATCAGTACACGGTGCGTAGCTGAGTCTTGTAAAAGTGATGAATACCATTCCACATTAAGGCATAAGAGATAAAATCTCCAAGCTAACTGTTAACCCCTATGTAACGTGCTGGATAGCAAATTAGTTTAAAAAATAACTAGTGGAGTTCCCCAGGGCTCAGTCCTTGAGCTGCTTCTCTGTGGTATTTAATTCTCAGAACTCAAGGATATAGTTACTGGATTGTGGCTGACCAAGTTGGTGGATGACCACAAACTTCGTGCCACTATAAACTTCCCAGAGGACACCATGATCCTTCAAAAGGGTTTGTTCCAAACAAATACATGGTGTGAAAACCATGTACTAAAACTAATTGCCAATAAATGTATAATTGTAAGTAAGGAATTGCAAACATGACTCCTTTTGTAACTATCACACTGACAACATCTTCCTAAAAACTTACCCTGTAGTTAGAGATCAGGGAATCTATGCTGACAACGAAGTGACCTTTGACCTACTTATTCACTCAGAAGCATAGCTAGTTACAGTTAGCTATATGTCACCCCAAAGCTCTTCCATTCTTCTACAGCCTACAGGCACACCAACCAAGTGGGCCAGGTGGTCAGATGCATAACCCTCCCTTCCTGCCCCAGCCATTCAGGTCCTGTTCCCGTGCCCCTACCCCCAACCTTCCATCAGTAGAATTGCATATTTTAAACAATAACAAACTATAACAAATTGTTTGCTACAGTTTATAGTCTGCCTGCAATGAGTGCTACAGCACTTGTGCTTTAGTTAAAAAATAAATTCCCTTTTCAACCAGTGGCAAACTGCTTGCTACAATGCTACAAGCAGTTGCTACAGTTTAGATAGACACAGAGCACTACAGTGTAAGAAACCAGTACAAAAGTTCTGTGGGAGTTGCACAGAAAGGGAAGGAACAGGAAACGGTAGCAACTCTGACACAGTCAATGTTGTGAAGTGAGTGGCCAGTGAGTTCCCATATGTAAGAGCAATGGATGATGCATAAAAAGCTAAATTAAATGCAACCCTAATGATCTAAAATCAGGCACTAAAAAAAATGAATGACCATAATCAAATTCTCTACTTGACTAATCAGACTAGACTACACTGCAATAATCATAAAAAATGGGCATCTTTGCCATCCAGCATTAAGAAAAGGATGACTATTCTGAACTACACTAATGGAATGATGACCATTATACTTAGCATAGATATCTGGAAGACATAGACCATTGCCAGAGCCATAGATGCCCAGAATATCCATGTAGAGGCTTTTGAATCTCTCCAACTCTGTCTCCAACAGACACTATCCCCCTTCCCTCGTTTACTCACACACAAACTCAAATTGATGCATGGAGGCTATTGAACCCCAGAGAAGACTGAACCAATCCAATGCCTATGCAGCCTGCAAAGAAACTGAGGCAAACACTATCCATATGTTCTGGAGATGTTAAGAATAGGAAGTTATAATAATTTATTGAAAGACTGTTTAATAACAAATAAATTAATAAATCTACAGAAAATCAAGAAAGTGCATATCTTGGTTTACTGTTAATTCTGAAAAACAGCAGTAGTTTATCATAAAATATTCTCTTAAATCTTTAATTGTGAAAAAAGGTGTAGAGTGGTGAGATTGTGGTGGGAAAATCAGGTGGACGAAGAGAAAAAGATAATGGACGGCTGGGTTTAATACAAAGTAAAATAAAAAACAATATTATTGAGCAATTCATAGCTGCTTTCTCTCTGTGTCATTACTTATGCATTTGTGTGAGGTGAGGCTGGGGGGCTACTGGACTGACTGAATCAGAATTTCTTTTTTTTCCTTGACTCAGAGACAGGGATTTTCTCTTGAAAGCAACAGCTACACTTGTTGCTGACAGATGTTTTTTTATAGTTGTAAAAACTACAGTTGTTGGAAGGAGATGGATTTTTTAATATAAGATATGTATGTAGTTTCACAAGGATGCTTTTTTTTTTTTTGAGGGAAAGACCATGCTAAGCTAAGCACCCACCAGTGTGAAAACTGGGAAATATCAAAGAAAAACTGCACAGCTCAACTCCTATTTTACATTACTCTAGATTCACATGCCAAGCACTGCCGCTGTTGGGTAAGAAGGTTTTCTTTAAACACAAACAGCACTTTTGCTTTTACTTCAGGGATTAACACTGGTTGACTGGGCACATGATTATGTCACTGCATGATTGTTATGGATTAAGCCTGGGGAGGAAATCATTAATGTGTTTGCTTGTGTTTATGTAATGATAACATGTTTAATGAAATACTTCCATTATTATAATAAAGCCACATGGTTCTCTTTCTCTGAATTTATTGCATTTGATCTTTGCCACTTTCACGGATCGTATTCATGCATGTAAATTCAAGTCCAATAATTTGGCTTCATTTCATTGCAGATATGCCAAAATGAAGTCCTTAGGTTGCCTGCTTTGTACCACATGAAGATGAGTTTGTACAGGCAAACAGCTGATTGTTACAATTTTACCAAAGTATAACATTTAATCCCAGTAATATTTTTTTCCTAAAAACATTAGTCTTTTTATAATTTCAATATTCCATTTGTTTAGAACTATAAGAATAACAGATAAATATTTAACTCCTTGTTCATATCTCCCAAATCTAGATCAATCATGCATGTAATTTTCTAGCTGAAAAGGCTTCAAACTCAGTCTTTCACAAATGTTTGGATATGTTTTGATTTATGTGGCTGTAATACATGCTGTATAAAGGGATAGATATATGGAGATGGGTCTACTTCATACGACTAAAATTTAATTTGACTGACTTTCATTTGACTGAGACCATAATACCGAATTTTCAAAATACTGAAAACTCACTTGACTGAAACTCATACAACTGAAACCTTACAATGCTAAATTTGGCAGCATGTAGACTACTATAAGGTAAGTGGAAGATATATGCCCTTTTCCCCACTGTCATGCAATCCTGGAGTTAGTATATATAGTTAGGGGGGGTGAGGAGGGCATAGCCCCCCACCTAGTTTAGTTTTATATCGTCCAGTTTCTCTTACGAGGGTACATAAGTAGTTTGTAAGTTCTGAAAAGAGCTAGTCATTGGTGTTGTAAGTGCACGTCTATAGTTTACAATTTAGTATGTTGAAATTTATCATTGTAAAGTTTCAGTCAAGTGAGTTTTCAGTATTTTGAAATTTCGGTATTATAGTCTCGGTCAAATGAATTTCAGTCAGATGAAATTTAGGTCATATGAAGTAGACCCATATATATATATATATATAGAGAGAGAGAGAGAGAGAGAGAGAGAAGGACAGATACAGATATAAATATGAACAAACAGATCAGTGCAGTGAGATGAAATAGTATCCCAGACTTAGGGGCAGTGGTGGCTGGTGACTTCAAAGCAAGTGAGACTGAAGAAAGCAATTGAATGGGTAAGATACCTCCCATCCTTAAGGAATGAACGTTCCCAGGCTTAGGTTATGGATCCTGTGGCCATAGGTGCCAGAACCACAGGGTGAGGGAGGGGGACAAAATTAATTGGGAGGGATAAACAGTCAAAATAAAGGACATATTTTAAATATTCCTCTTATAAACATAGAAAGCTGCTAGAATAATAGGTTTTACATTAACATGCATTTCTAAATTATGTGAAGTTTGAGACTCGACTGTCTCATTATTTAGTGAGTGGAATCTTCAGTGGTTTTCCAGAAAACTAAACATTTTCTGAAGAACAGAACAAAACTATGAGGCAATAATCTGCAAAATTCCAGAGAGTTGAGAGGTATGATCCTGAATTATCTTCCAGAAACTCAAACATTTTACAAGGGAGAGGAAAATGTGAGGCAAAACTAGGGATGTTCTGCAAAATTCTGGACAGTTTATTTATTTGTTTACTGACTACTATTTATTTACCAGGTAAGTGGGCTGGCCTACTGACTCTTCCACCACAACCCAGGATCAACAGCAGTAAAGGCAACAAATTACAAGAAGACATACGTTCATGTGCATTCTTTGTTGCTCAAGACATACATTCATGTGCATTCTTTGTTGCTCTACAATCCATCTATAACCACTTTTTCCATGTTTTGCAGATGGGGTTGGGGCAAATATTCACAAAGCCTGGTGTCTTTCATCACACACACACACAGACACACACACACACACACACACACACACACACACACACACACACACACACACACGTATGCTTTATGAATAAAGTTTAATTTCCATAAGCTGGAGCAGACCTGCATGTTTATTGCCTTTCACCCACTAACTACCATGATAGACTTTGGCTCTCCTGTCAGAATTTTCCAGAGTTACATTTCACTGGAGCCAGACTGAGTGCGCTCATCTGCAAGCTTTGTCAGACAGAGGTCTTAGGTCTCCACTTGGAGATCTGAGAAGTAAATATCAAAAAGGAGATGCCCCAGCACTCAGCCTTGAGGGACACCACTGGTCATTTTCATACTTTCTGATGCGGTACCAGCAACTCACAGTGTGCTGGTTCTGTCTTACAGCCAGTAAATTATCCATCTTACTACAAACGGGTTGATTTTCAAAGCAATTAGCTTTTGTATGATGCCAGCATACAGAATAGTGTTGAACGCTTTAGCCAAGTCAAGATACATCATGTGGACTGCATGGCCACCATCTATAGCCTCTGTAATCCTTTTGAAGATGTTTATCAGGTTAAATAGACAAGATCTACCCTTCATAAAGAGAAACTGTTGAGGTCAATGTTTTTACAAGAGTCTTGATATCACAGTTTATGAGGTTAGATATAATACACCCAGTGGTATTACAGACGAGGCTTGTAAGTCTGATAGGACTTTAACTTCCAAGATCACTCTTATAGGGGAACATTACCATGGCAGTAGCTAAACTTAAGCTAAACAACTTGAGGAGTGTGCCTGCAAGGGCATGTTTAACACTATTATGCAACCAGGTATATGATATGTAGTAGTAAATAAAGATACAATCAAAAGGATTGTTGTATACTAGAAATCTGACAAAAAGCAAGCATCTTTTTTTTCTTACCCAGATGTTACAGTTTTCATAGGTTCATAGGTTCATAGTTTAGTACTAAGCTAACTGCCCTTGCAAGCCATTTTAAGCCTAGCCAATTATCCCTTGTGAGACTCAAACCCTGCACCTTGTGTTTGTAAGGCAAACACCTTAGCCATTAAGCCACCCTCCCTAAAATGTTTTATGGAGACTAAGAAACCTGTTGATACACTGTAAATGGAATGGTTGCTGAGAGTACTGGATATTTTGACTATGTCCTTTGGTGAAATGAAACCATAGGAAAAGGACTCCATGGGCCTCCTGTTGTCCACTGCCCCCCACCTCACATACGCCTACTTTCGCCCCATCCTTGCCTTCCCACATCATTCAAATTACTTTCTTTCTTGTTTTTTCATACCTTGTTGTACTCTTCAGATTTTTCTTGCATTCATTCAGTATATCCTAACTGACCATAATAAATGAAGAGGAAATAATCAAATTAAGCTAGAAAACTCAGTTTTTCCCAGAAGTCATTGGGTTCTAGAAGTGCTGAGTTGCATTCCAGAGCTTCTTTTTCCCCCACACCTTGTGAGACAAAGGTGGCCTGAATAAAAATCACGGCTAATGAAAGAAATTCATTCTTACTCTCCATTTTCTTCTTGCGTCCTTTTAACACTCCTTAAACAGCCAAGACTGCAGTGTAATAAACATAGAGAAAATACTAGAATTACGCTGATAGTCTGGAGGGTGCCGGGGCCTCAGAAGCCATGGGATTCTATATAATGTGATGTACGTTTTAGAGTTTTTCACCAGCCTTTTATTACAGTTATGGCCTGGAAAAAATCATAACTAGCTAAAGAAATCCAGTCTTATTTTTTTCATTGAAGAAATAGGTTGTGCCCAAGGCTTACTGATCAAAGCTGACAAAACGTAGTTTGCAATAAAATGTGAAGATAAATGCTTGCAAAGATGCATGAATCATACCTTAGAACAGTGTCTGCCTCCCTGTCAGGAGGGGAAAAGATAGTCACCTTCTAGGATCCCTCTGATGTTAGATTGGGATAAAAGTTGTAGATCAGAGTAACAGCAAGGTACTGCTATTTTGAGGAAGTTTCAGTGTGCTGTGTACAATTTATTCACAAAGTGCAATTACTTTGAAATATTATTGTGTCTGAGCTTCTCTTGCCCAGTTCATTCACATCGTGCAGTTATTTGATATATTTCTTACGCTGTTAAGAGGTGAGTTCTTGCTATATAGTAATTTCAACTAATTTACAGTGCCTGAGAGACTTATTTTCGTAAAGTTCAGTTACACAGAGGCCATAGAAAAAGAGCATTCATTTGTGTATGCACCAGCAGTATTTGAGGGAGAAGGTGAAAATCATCATATTGTTGTACATGCTGAATCAAGGGAGGACCCCGAGTGTTTGAAGCACAAGTATAGAGAAATGTGCAACCCCAGACAGATATTACATTAGAGAGGCATTTGTTTTACAGGAGAAATTGGAAACAAGTGGAAACTTTTGCAACTTATATAAATGATCTGAGAAACGAAGCCAAAATATGTCAGTTTGGTGACTTAAAAGATGAGTTAATAAAAGACAGGCTTGTGTTTGGTATTAATAGTGCTGCTGTGAGAAAGATGAGTAAAGCTACTGAGATTTGTCAAATCCATGAAGTGACAGAAAAACACACAAGTATACTTGCAAGTGACAAGAGCATGGTTTCAGCAGGCTCCAGAGCAAATGTAGGCAGCATGCAACACGTGACAAACAGAAACAGGCCTACTAAGCACATGGCAGCCACAGCCCCTGCTGGCTCACCAAGGAAACCATGTAGTTTTCCAGCAAGTTCTAAGACTAGTTCGGTTAGAGGAGCATGTCCCTCAGTGCAGTACAAACATGAATCAGCAAAACCCAAGTGCAGCTTTATTGTTAATTGTTGCAAGTGTGGTGCCAATCATGAATGTAAAAGAGATGCTTAGCATTTGGTCAGCTATGTCACAAGAGTAAAAAATGGAACCATTTTCAAAAGTTTTGCAAATGAAGTAAACCCCACACAGTTGTAAAGAAAGGTCACACAAAAAAGCAAGTTGATTAAATAGACTGCAGTTTTGCTATGTTGATGGTGTATCAGTAATTGGTGAGAGAGTTGATGCAGTGAATTTACTGGCAAAGAATGAAGTGTTTTGTACAGTCTGGATCAATGGTAAATCCACAGAGCTTAAAGCAGACACTGTTTCAAAGTGTAATGTTATATCAGCAGACACATTTGCGAAAGAGAGAACTAATGAGGAACTCAATGTGGCCAGTAGTGCGAAACTTGTTGCTTATGGAGCTGAAGAAATTCAAACAGAAGGCTCTGTGATGCTTTCATGTTATTTGACCAAGAACTGTTACTAGTTGTAGTTGTTATTCTATGTAGTCCGAAGACCAGTACAGTCATTATTGGGTCTCAAAGACAGTTTGAGAATGAATCTGTTTTCTTTTGCCAAAGAAGTTCATTATATAAGTGCATATCCTAGTTCTAATTTTTCTGAAACCATTTTCTCAGAGTATGCTGATGTTTTCATAGGTTCATAGGTTGGTACTAGGCTATCAGCCCTAGGGCCTATACAAACCTAGCCATAACAATTCCCTGGCTATTTCTTCCCACACTATTTACTTCCCTGGACCCCTGTCTAGCAGGGCGACTGACGTGATCCCCGGGGTGAATTTCCTTTCTCCCATCCAATCGTCAAGGTTCCTTTTGAAAAGGGCCAAAGAGGCACTCTGCTTGACATGTATGGGCAATCTATTCCAGAATCTGAGGAGTCTCTGGGTCAGGAACCTATCCCTCTAGCATGTTTTGTTTATTGTGATGACAAGGTTTAGATCCCTGGAGTGTGTGGCTCTGAGGGATTGGGATTTCTTTAAGTGTAGCATGTCCAACAGCTCTGGGTTTGACATGGCCTTGTTTTCGATGACAAGTTGGGCAAACTACCATGTATTCCATGAAGATAGACCCAGAGGTCACTCCAGTAGTCAGATCAGCAAGAAGAGTTCCAATAGCTATGCAGGATAAAGTTAATGTTCAGCTGGATAAAATGGTAGATTACAGAACCAACTTAATGGATGTTGTCTGTAGTAGCAGCTCACAAAAAAGGCTCAGAGGAAATCAGAATATGTATTGACCCAAGAGATTTGAACAAAGCACTGAAGAAACTGCATCATCCAATGCATAAAGTCGAAGAGGTTGCAGCTCTAATACCGAATTGCACTGTTTTTTTTTTCTGTTTTGGATGCAAAAAGTTCATTTTTGACACGTGATGCTTGATTGCAAATCCTCATTACTAACCACTTTTGGTTGGTAGACCATTTGGCAGATACAGATTCCTCAGGATGCCATTTGGAATACAGTCTGCAAGTGAAGTCTTCCAGCATGCAATGAAGCACATTTTTTCGGGTTATTCTTGTGCCATAATAGTAGATGATTTATTGGTTGGAGGCAATGGTGAAGCAGAGTATGACAGAAACCTGAAGAGAGTTCTAGACAGAGCATGTGAAGTAAACTTGAAGGACAATCCTCTGAAGTCCAAATTCAGACTACTAGAAGTTACATATGTAGGTCATTTATTTACCAGTACTGGCTTGAGACCAGACCCGACCAAGCAAGCAGCTATTCTTGAGATGTCAGCACCAGACAATATGCAAGCTCTACAGTGTTTCTTAGACATGGTCAACTATTTAGGCAAGTTTACACCAGACTTCAATGAGTTGGCAGCACCTTTAAGAGAGCAGATGTGCAAAAATGTTGCATGGCCATGATTAGAACAGCACCAGAAGGCACTTGAAGACCTTAAGCAGAAAATTGCCACCCCGACTGCATTAAGATACTATGATGTGAATAAATCAGTCACTCCTTCCTGTGATGCTTGAAAATTTGGTCTTGGTGCATTTTATTCTTCAAGAGGGCAGACCAATAGCCTATACATCAAGAACACTAACCCAAACTGAAATGCAATATGCTCAAATTGAGAAAGAACTTTTGGAAATAGTATTTGCATGTTCCAAGTTTTATGATTGTATTTATGGTCAAGATATTTCGATTGAAACTGACGACCAACCTCTAGTTACCATACTAAAGAAGCCAATGCATTCATCTCCAGTGAGATTACAAAGAATGATGCTCAAATTGCAAAAGTATAATTTCAAAATGGTTTATACGAAAGGCAGACTATTC
This sequence comes from Protopterus annectens, assembly GCF_019279795.1. Classification (NCBI taxonomy): domain Eukaryota; kingdom Metazoa; phylum Chordata; order Ceratodontiformes; family Protopteridae; genus Protopterus; species Protopterus annectens. Next base: position 1,559,908,527 of record NC_056725.1, read on the forward strand.
TATCTGGCTGATACCTTATTCAGATTGCCCAAAAATACGACAGAACAGCTTGATGCAGAGAATTTTGACTCTGATGTGATGGTAGTACGTAATTTTTCTATCACTAGGCTTGATAAGTTGAGAGATCACACAAAGACTGATCTAATTTTGCAAAAGCTCAATCACTACATTAATGCTGGATGGTTGTCAAAGCAATCTAGTGTACCACCTGAAGTGCAAATCTCTTTTCCTTACAGAGATGAAATGTTGATGGAAGATGGCATTATTTTCAAAGGTCCTAAAATTGTTGTTTCTGCTTCCTTACAACAAGAATATATCCAGATTTTGCACTGTGGTCACCCAGGTTCCTCATCCACTAAGAGAAGAGTGAGAGAACTAGTATTGTGGCCTTCATTACTAAAAGACATTGATAACGTACTTACTTCTTGTTCAGTATGTAATAGTATTAGACCACATTTGCAAAGAGAACCACTTCAGCTAAGTCAAGTTCTTGAACTACCTTGGTCAACAGTAGCCTCAGATATCTTTGAGTGGGACAATCAACACTACTTAGTATTGGCAGACTCTTATTCAAATTGGTTTGAGATGGACTCACTACCTAATTTAACATCCACTGCTGTTATTAATACGTTGAAACATCATTTCTCAGTCCATGGTAGTCCACACAAAGTTACTTCTGACAATGGTACTCAGTTTACTAGTCAGTTGTTTCAGAAATTTGCAAGAGACTGGGACTTTGTACATGTTACTAGTAGTCCTGAATATACACAGTCAAATGGTCTAGCTGAGCATGCAAAGCAATTACATGAAAGGTCAAAGCGCGACAGTACCAATGTCTTTGATTTTACTTAATCTCAGAAACATACCCAGTGACGATATACATGGTTCACCTGCTCAAAGACTTCTATCCAGGCAAACCAGAATGACGCTACCTATTAGTTCCAGTTTATTGAGGCCTAGAGCTAAGAACACCACCACCATCAAGGCTCAATTATTCAAGAAGCGTTCTATCCAGAAGTCCAATTATGATAAATCAAGCAGATTTCATCATCAGTTGAGGAAAGGAGTGACAGTGGGGATACAAATGGTGAAAGGTTTCAACTGGATTAGTCAGGTAAGACATATGTGCCGAGCCGAGATCCTACCTTGTAAAATCTGAGGGTGTGGAATACAGGAGAAACCGCAAGCATCTTCTTCCTATACTAAAATCATCATCGCAGCATTGTTCCTGTGATACAGACTCTAGATCTCCGAGCGAACCAGACTTTATTCCCATCCCAGAATGTGTTTCAGCCTCTACTTCCATTCCTAAAGATATTCCTAATACTTTCAAGGTTGAACATTCTAGAGAGACAGCTCCAGTTGCTAAACCTAATTCCCAATTTTATATCACACAATATGGTCGAATATCCAGGCCCAGTGTGAAATTCGCAGCAACACAGACATAACTGTATATAAGTACCTAGTCTTGTATAAACCACATGACAAAGAACTACCTGTGATATCTGCATACCAAATAGATTCATAACATTACATGATCTATTTCTCAAAGAGAGAGGATGTAGATCAGAGTATATGTGCTGTATCTTTAAGAAGCATATCCAGGACCAAAAGTGCACATATACATACCAGGCAAGTGCTATTTCCAGTGCCATTTTGAGAGTGCAGCCAGAGAGTCAGCATGTATGAGTGCAGTAGTGAGTTTGTATATAAGTTACTTAAGTTAAAGTCAGCAAACTTCTATCGTGATGTGTATTGTATAGAGTAAAGCTGCTTGAACAGAACAGAACACATGAAGACTCTTATATTGTGCCCAAAGTAGGAGAGTAACAAAAGTGAATGAATAAATAGCCTTGGTCACATATTTCAAGTTGCTACTATCACACATAATACAGCTTGCCATTGCTCTCAACCTTCCTTCCAAAATGAGTAACATTTTGTCTTATAATGTGGAACAATGGGCAAAATGTGGAACATTTACTAATAGCTTACTAACAACTTCACCTAGGAAGCTCACAGGATGGTTAAAATGTGCTATTTGTACTTATAAAAAGTTCTTTTGATGAATTAATATGATTCAGTTTTTTATCATGGACATCAGTCAAAAAATCCTACCATTAAATATGCGACAGATGCTTTCAATATGGAACTTCGAGGAACATGAACTTTTCCCCAAATGAGAAACATTCCTCGTAATGAGCAGCGCTTGAGAGGTATGTAGCTTGCCTCCTCACCCCCACCCTCAAAAGACTGCTACCCTGTGTGTATCCATCTGACAACCAGAATATAGTAACATTTTAAATTGTTGATCTTAAATGTATATACACAATATGCCTACCTCCCATAATTAGCCACCTAAATATATACTTTTGATATGTGACCATGATTTTTTTCTCTCTCTTTTCTCACAATCATGTTTTCCAGCCTGCTGCTCCTATACAGTACAATGACCATTATACAAGCTATAGTGATGTTGTGTGAGTATATCTGAGGTATGTTTGTGTGAAAAGTTAAAGAAATAATAACCACACTGTCACAGACCCACAAAAGCCACAGTGATCTTCTGTGCATACACCTGAGGTTTAATTGTGGGGAACATTAGAGAAATAAAGACCATCTTTTCCTCAGTCTCAAACAAGTTATAATGACCTTTTGCACACACCTCTGAGTTTTGATTGCAAGCAGAATTTAAGAAATAATAACCTCAACGTTCCCAGTCTACACACACACACACACACACACACACACACACACACACACACACACACACACACACACACACACACACACACACACACACGCTATTGCTATCTCATGTGCAAAACTCTGAGCAGGGCCAGTTATAGAACAGGTGGTCCATGTCAGAAATCCTCAATAAGCCTGTATCAGACTTCACTTTTACAACCTTGAGTTGTGGATGCTGTCAGAATCTAGATATTCTGTGATGCATTTTATGTCCTATTTTTGAAAGATAATCACTTGTAATGTATGGATCACTATGACTATCCCACTGAATTTTGGGAAAAGTCATGCTTGTTAAGTACTATTCTGACATAAGAAAGCTTCTTAAGCTTTTATTAAGTACCTCTTACTACTGTTAAGCTCTAGTCATACACTACATGTGAGAGATGCAACTATATAGCCAAACTGGAGGCTGAACTCTCTCAACTCAGGACTGGCAAGACCAGACAGGAGGAGAAGGTAACCACACACACAACAAACCCAGTCACACATAGACCTACCCCAACTGCAAATCAAGCACATAATAACACTAAAACATACTCGGAGGCTCTATTAAAAAACTTACCAAAACAACAGAGGCTCCCAAAGCAGACACCCAAAAATCCACCACCTCAAAACATAACACATGCAACACATACTTCAATAAATCGGTGTGTCAATAAATCACAGCCCTTAAGGCCAAACACTATGCCTGATACACTAGTGATAGGTGACTCTATAGTCAGACACACTCACATCCCACTTACCAGGCTGAGCAAGGAGAGGGTAACGGTAAGCTGCCTATCGGGGGCTAGGATCCGCCATATAACACACGCACTCAGATCACTCAAAAGCATGTACAAATATGACTCCGTCATTGTCCATGCCGGCGTGAATGACCTGAGACGTACCTCCTTGGACTACATGAAAAGAGACATTGAGGAGCTCTCTGATTATGTAGCCCAGGCTGGTATGACCCTGACCCTGAGCAGCATCTTACCCTCACCTAGAATGATGCCACAGTACAAAGACAAGATGATCAGCTTTAATAATTGGCTCAAGTACTGGTGTCATTCTAAGGGGATCCAATGTCTGTCTGCTTGGGATGACATGCTGGACAAGCCACACTGCTTCGCAAGGGACGGCTTGCACCTGTCACCACTGGGCTTCCGGATATTGGCTAAGGCTCTTGCCACCCCCATAGTGCCTTTTTTAGGCAAGGCTCAAAAGACGAATCAATCTCCTTAGAAAACAAAAATGGAAAAAAATTAAGGGTAATGCTGCTCAACGCCAGAAGTCTAAATCTCAAGATGCAGGCTCTCGAAGCACTCCTCAGTATGGAGAACATCGATGTCTGTGCTGTAACCGAGACCTGGTTCAAGGCTCCTGAGAGCACCCCAGTGCTACCAGGCTTTACCTCGTATCATGCTTTTCGGCCCCAAAACCCGGGCCGAACCACAAATGGAGGGGGAGTGTCCATATTCATCAAGGATACCCACACCTCTAGGTTAGTGGCAACTCATGAAGCATCAGAGACCATCCAGGTGCAGCTAACCGTAGGCAAAACTGCTATACAACTGGTTGCATGTTACAGACCACCCTCCCAATCTCAAGAACCCCACTCAGCCTTTCTGAAGACATTGGAAGATATGAATGTCTCACCAAATACCATCATATTGGGAGACTTCAACTACCCTAACATAGACTGGGTGAACTATTCTAGCCCTAACACCCTAGCCCAAAGGTTCCTGGAATTCATAAACTCAAATGCAATGGAACAGCTAGTCACCTCTCCCACAAGGGGGGATAATATACTAGACCTGATCATCACAAACATGGGGACAAAATGCTCCACACCAGAAGTATTGCCCTCACTGGTGAGATCTGACAACAAACTAATCACCCTGGATATACATTTACCACCTCCACCCCCAGCACAAAAGTCTACAGTGAGAAACTTCTCAAAAGCCGACTTTACACTTCTCAAGACTGAGATGGTATCATTTAAGCCCTCAGGGCCAATGGAAACCACATCCCACAATGCTGAATCCTACACAAATGCTTTCTACGGACATCTCCAAGAATGCATGGATCGTGCAATCCCAAATAAAACCAAGACCCTCTCCACCAAAGGAAAGCGTCCTGTCTGGTGGACCCCAGCCATAAACAAATTGTATAACAAAAGAAGGAAGCTACTGCAAGACAGAGCAAAATCCCATAAAGGGAAGGCATCTCTGATCAGCACTAGTAGAAAGCTACGTTCTCTCATAAAAATATCCAAGGCCAACTTTGAGAGAAAAATCACCAAGGACACTAAAGATAACCACAAGGCATTCTTCAGTTATGTTAGAAACCTGGGTGGAAACACTCAGATATGCTCAGAGTTAGTACACCACAAAAAATTTACCAAACCCGCAGATATTGCCAACATTCTGGCAGACAGGTTCAGTGCAAATTTCTCCCTCCCTCACCTCCAAAAGAAGAAATACTCATCCCAGCTGAATGTAACCTCCCTGTCATCTCTGATGTCCAGGTGAGAACCGCCCTCAACAAAGCAAAAAACACAGCATCTATGGGACCTGATGGTATCCCCGGCTGCGTGATACGTGAACTCCAAGAGGAGCTAAACCCGCATATAAAAATGTTATTTAACCTTAGCCTTACTACAGGATATGTACCTGAACACTGGCGTACAGCAACAGTGGTACCACTCCACAAGGGAGGCTCCACTACAGACTCTGGGAACTACCGCCCCATAAGCTTGACCAGCCTGGTTTGCAAAGCTATGGAAAGAATTATTATGGAACTCATAAACAACGACATTGGGGACCTACAGACACTTGATCCTACCCAGTTCGGCTTTGTAAAAGGCAGATCCTGCCTTTTGAACCTGGTTGACTTTTTCGAAACAGTCACTAGAGCCATTGATGAGGGCAAGGCAGTCCATACAGCCTACCTGGACTTGGCTAAAGCCTTCGACACAATACCCCACTCGGGGATCATAGAAAAGCTAAACAGCTTATAAGTAAATCCATATGTCACAAGATGGGTTGCAAACTGGCTAAAGAGCAGAACCCATAAAGTCAAGATTGCGGGAGCCATGTCAGACTCAAAGCCAGTCACAAGTGGTGTCCCACAGGGTTCTGTTCTGGGACCCCTCTTGTTCAGCATTTACTTCTCAGATGTGAAAGCAAACATGGGAGGGTTGTGGCTGACAAAGTTCGCAGATGACTGCAAACTAGGCGCCATAGTCGATACACCAGCTGACACATACATCCTACAGAAAGGCCTCACCGAAATGGACAACTGGTGCCGGAATCACGGCCTTAAACTGAATGCCAAGAAATGTATAGTCATCCCCTTTGGGAAAAACAAAATACCCACAAATTATCACATAGACAGTAACCCACAGAGTACCGAAAAAGTAATCAGAGACCTGGGGACCCAAGTTGATAGTGACCTCTCATTTGACACCCACGTTGCCAAAGTGGCTAGAAAGACTTTCTACCTTGCCCACCTTATCATGAAGGGGTTCACATCCATATCAAAGGAGGTCATCGGGCCCCTGTACTCCTCCCTTATCAGGCCCATGATTGAGTACAATGCCCCATTTGGTATGTACCTCACCCGGCACTTACAACAGCTGGAGAGACCCCAGAAGTACCTCACCAAGAGGATCAAGGGTTTCCAACATATGTCATATGCTGCCAGGCTAAAGAACTCCAGCTCTATTCAGTAGCATACCGCCTGCTCAGAGGTGATCTGTGCCTGACATACAAGGCCATTTCCAACCAGGAATTGATGGACATGCTCCACCTCAAAAATCAAAATCCATAAGAACCACGAGAGCCAAAGATTTAAGCCTCAGTACAAACATGAATAGAACATGCTGGAGGGACAGATTCATAACTCAGAGGCTTCCCATATTCTGGAACAAAATCCCAGTCCATGTTAGGCAGAGCCCCTCACTGACTCTCTTCAAGAGAACTCTTGACGAGTGGATGGGAGATCGTAGGTTTACCCCGGGGGTCACTTCTGTATCGCTACTTAACAGAGGCACAGTAAACTAATTTTAATAAGTAAGGGGGTATTCAATGTGTCACTACTAGACAAAGGCACCGTATTCTAAATTTATTCTATACACCTTAGTACCACTACATGGGGTGGCGAAAGCCACATCTCTAGGGCTAGGCTTGCAAATGCCTTAGGGCAGATAGCCTAGTACTAAACTATGAAACAGCAATCAGTGGTCAGCACAAAAGAGCAGTGGAAGCTGTTAAAAACAACTGGAGTCAAGCTAAGTGTTTAACAATCTGAATAAAGTATTTATCAACTTCCCACTACTGTGTTAGTTTATCTCTGTGTCCATTCTTTCATTTCCTATTATTGTTATCATATACATGACCAAGTTATGCCCAATTTCCATTTACTAAAATTATTTTACCTTAAAATTCACAAATGTCCTAAGAATTATCATAATGGTTCCAGTGAGATGGCAATGACAAATGTCCTTAATTAAAGATTTTTCACTTTCTATACTTTTTGTATTCTCCAGATTGTCTTATGTATTTATTTTTGCTGATTTTGTCAATCCCTGCCTTATTTTCACTGGAGACCCGTGACAGCATCTAAATGATGAGGAGAACTCTGGCCAAGATACTGCCCCCTTACTCCAAGGCTGGGTAGAGTTTCTGGTTTACTGCATGGCAGACTGGTGGCATGGAGATATACAGAGATGTTACTGTTATAAAGAAGAATGGCAAAATGTTTCTTCTGGATTCTGAACTAAAAGATATAACTGGTAAAATGTTAAGCTATTGTAGTAGAAGTGCAAACAAAATGCAACCATGTGAATTTTGAACTACAGTCTGGAAGTAGTGTAACCCTAGTGACTGAACAAAACTCTATAAACTATTGTCATGAAAGTAGTTTATAGGGAACAAAAATGGAAAAAAGTAACTAATAAAACTGCAAGATAATGGCGGTAGTCTACTTAGAGAAAAATGAACAAAGAAAATTCATTTAGTTTGGTGGTGGTAATCAATCAGAATATGAAGTCGAATTTTTAGAGAAGACTGTTATGAAACACGAAACCCCTTTTATGAAAGAAATAGGTCATTAAAAGAATTACAACTCTCAGTTATGTCCCACCTACATTTGATATACCAAAAAGGTAACCTGATAATGTTGACATCCTAATGCAGCTCTATTATGTAGTATACAATTTCTTAAGCTTATGAAGATGCTCATACGAGACCTATATAATATGGATGCATTACCAGCCTCCATCAGGTTTTTACTGTGAGTGCCTGGTACTGCAGCAAAGATCACATGACACCCAATACCATTACAGCCCACCCATTCTTAACTTTATACTTCCATAACTGCGGTGGTGGTGCTGCGTCACCTCACAGTATGACGTTGTCCTGTTCAATTCTCAGCTAGAGCATCTTCTGTGTGGAGACATGTGTGAATGGGCGTACCTTCGTTGAAGGTTGTGTGACAGAGCTGGCAACTCGGCACGTAAAAATCTACTGCCAATCATTAGCGGACCGGAGTTCCGCTGTGGCAACCCCTAACCGGGAAAAGCCGAAAGACACAACAACAACAACAAGGTGTATCTACTTTTTTTGTAGAAGAAATTATTTATCTTTATGAGGTAGTCATATGTTACATTCTATTCATTTATGACAATCAGAATTACTTCTATACTAGCATATCAGTGATCAGCTTTAAGGTCATAAAATGACTTTAAAGTTTAGAAAAATCTTTCTAGCAGTAGTTCATTCTTTAGAATCAACAGAAACATTACATATATCTGACTTGCTGTTTTACCCATTATGCTCTTCCATATTTAAATGGTCTGATGGGCCTGCAGGTTTTAGAATTTACATCATTATGGATCTTTTTGACACTTCATGTTGTTTCTCTTCACTGTGACATTCTGCTGGAATTAATAGTTTTTGCTACTTTGAAGTCTCACAATGGTCTAGTATATGGGTACTACTTCCATTTATAACAGTTCATCTTGCTTATACGCATTGGTCTTAAAGAGATCCAGTCTCTACAATTTACCAATGTCTCTATGGACAATACTAGGTCTGGGTTCATGTTCTTTACAAACAACTCACTGCAGCTGATATTGCCATGATTTTGAATTCTGTCTTAATTTTCTCTTCTGCAGATCAGGCAGGGTCCTTGAGTCTTTTTTCATGAGAACATTTTGTCTCCTCTTACTCCTTTTCATAATCTTTTTGTCTTTGTCTTGATTCTCTGCAGTCAGTAATTTACCTAATAACTTTCCTTCCATTAAAATGAGCTGCTGAGAGATTTTCTCCTATGGAGTACTCACATTATTCAAAAGTGTTAATATTCTCCTTAGCTACTAATAGTGCTAGTTTATTAGTTTCATCACTATTTGAATGTTTCTATCTGTTCATTTGACTTTGGGTAAAATGCAGCACTGCCACCTAAACAGCAAGGGATTCTACAATTTGGTTCAGAGCTTGTTTTCTATCTGGATGGAGTATGCATGTCCTCCCAGTGTCCAAATGCTTTCCTCTAGGTTCTCTGTTTTCCTCCCACATTGTAAAGATAAGCGGTTAGGTGAATTAGGGAGTCTAAAATGCACATAGATGTGAATGGGTGCATCTGTGATACAGTAGAAAGACCTGGCAACCTACTTCCATTTTCCCCTTTGCCTTGTAAATATCTCTTATAGTGATGGTTGCCAGCATGGTCACTCTAGGAGTTGGATGCAACTTGTCAAAGAACAAGCACGTGAACATGGATTTGTAGTTACATGCTTAAATTCCCTTTATTGTTCAACATCCTAAACTGCAGGCTCATAATTTATAGAGCACTGTCTAATATGGTACTAGCAGGTATAACTTAGATTGAAAAATGAGCAATCAATTCACATATTAAAATTCACTTAGTGTTTCTCAATTTGATTACATCAGAGTACTTTGAATAATAATCTACATATATCAAATTTGCTGAAATATGTGGTGCATGTGTATTTAAATAAGCTAATTCCTAGACACAGCAGACTGCCTGTCATGTGGTATTAATTCTAGAATGTCTGAATAAACACCTCATGGAATCTAATAACACAAAATGCAGTATCTATATTGTTTATGAATTATTTTGAACTGATGCAAACCTTTAACCACCCTGCTTCACAGTTCTGTTACCATGCAATGTCACATATTTTTTTCTTGGACTGTTACTTTGGTATGCAGTACACAGTACAGTTTTATATACACTCTAATCTACTTGTGGTGAAACTCAACTCATCTCAACTCTACTCTACTCTTCTCTTCCAACTGTTTAGATGTCCTAATCTTTAGAACCTTGACCATTAAACCTCGCAAGTAATGTTCCTTCTTAAATGAAAAGACTGTATTTCCTTTTCAGCTGATGATGTTTTGCACTGTCAAATGTTTTGTGACTTCTTTCAGTGATGCCATTTTCAAGTCAGTGTCAACACATCTCTGTTTTTTATTTTTTTACTTTTTCTTCTGTGTCTAGCAACTCAGAAAATCTCTAGTTCTTATAGAAAATCTTCATTTTGCTGTAAAATATGCTCAACTAAACATTTGTCCTGTATGTAATTTTTGCATGGTCTACATTTCACTTTCTGGTCAGATTTCTGCAGGTTTAGCAACATTCTTTGTATTTTGGAGGGCCTTCCACAAAGACTTTCTGAATATGTTTTGCAGGGATCTCTGGTTTGTCTGCACTTGAACCTTTTTGTCATTAATATTTTCAATGAAATGTTACTAAAAACAAAACTTGTCAGCCTATATACTGGTCCCAACATTCTCTCCACCCAAGACTCCAACTCTCCTGATGAAAACTTCACTTCCATACTAGAGCAGTTTCAAAACAAATGATTTCTTGGCCATTTCCAGACTCCTTAATAATACATATATAGACTGGATTACCAATGTATATAAACACCTATTATAACTGTGTGATGAAACCTAGCATAACTGGAAGGGAAAGTCTTAATTAGTCATTCACACTCATTTCATCATTATTTGGCACCTTGTTAATAATCAACACATATGCATAAAGCTAAATCTCTTAAATCCATCTATCTCTCCTTATGTAATTCTCACAAAAGTTTAAAGAATAAGGGTAACCTTCTGATAGACTACAAAACTGCAAATCAAAACACTGCAAAAAACTATATTCAATATATCAAAAGACATTTCTCTGTTTTGACGTCCTCTGGGAATTCAGAAGCCTTCCATCCCTCATTCATATCCCCCATCCCCTAATTTCCTATTTGTCTCCACTCTGCTTTATCTCCCACCATTCTATTTCAAACAGATCACCTCCAAATATATTCAGAGTGAACTAAAACAAATGTGCAGATATCGCTCTTGGCACCAATAACTTGGCTCCAGAGTTCCTGTTACAATGCAGAGAACTCAAAATCACCCCTTTGTATCACATGTACATCCTATGACTCACATAATAGCTTATGCCTACCATATGGTAATAAGCAGGAGTCAGGCCACTCTCCAAACAACTTTATCCAACTGAAACCTCTCATTTTTGGCCGATAACAATTTTGCCAACTCTAAGGGAAAATCATACAAAGAGTAATATACAACTAACTCACAATCTATGTACAATAATATCATAAACAAAAACAAAATGGATTTGAGCTGGAAAGAGTACAGTGATTGCCCTCTGGACATTCACAGACAGAATTCTACTAAACATGAATAAAAGATACCTCACTGGTGCTTTGTTTAGTGATCTTACTTGAGCATTCAATCTTTACCACTCTCTTATATACTCCAGATGGGTGTCAGTCTACAAGCTATTGTCTGACTCAAAGACTTCCTCTCCAAAAGATCTGTTAAAGTTAAAATTGGTACAGCAACTTCTGGAGGAGCTGATTTTCAAGCAGGGGAACTATAAGGCTACATACTATCAAAACATATTTTTTCCATTATGATAAACAAACTCCCATTTGAGCTTCACACACTCCCCTTAATATTATAAGCAGGTGGCATTATCATTTATTGATCTGACTCCAATCTCATAGATATAAAGAAATAACTACAAGATGACCTTTTTAACTCTCAAAACCAGGTTCATTATCAGCAAACTCCTTGTGAATATTACTTCCCTCCAAAATAAAATCAAAATATGTTTAGTACCTTCCAAAATACCTAAAAGATCCTAAACCCTTGAAGGTAAAAACCAAAACAAAATAATTTTCCCTTAGAAACCATGCCTACTTTTAAGTATTTGGGTATATACCTGGGCCAAACTTTACATTTTCAGTTTCACATAGAAAAAAAAAATCAAATACCTGTTATTCTGATTCCATAAGATCTCTCATTTCATCTCATCTTCTGCAAGTGCCACCACAGGCAGGGCTATATTATTTGCCAAGATGGAGTACTGACTGCTAGTAAAATATGTTGCTTCTAAGACAAAACTCAGTAACCAGAGAAACACTCTCTAACAAAATCTGGCAATTCATAACCAACTCACCAAAACAAGAACACCACTTCCCCTCCATTAATAAAGCTAACTACCTCCCTAGATTACAAACAGCCAACCTCTTACTAGGCTCACTAATATTTAAGCTCCCACAGCTAAAATCCCCCACACCACTTTCCATGAAACTCTCTCCTATAACCTACTCCTAATGCCTCAGGAGCCAATCTATGACAGGTCTAGTTCTGCACCAGCCACAGCTTTTCTCTGCTAGTCCTCAAACTCTGGTAGGAAGTTAAACAAGACTCGAGATCCCCCTTGGTCCAAAGCAGAGCAATCAATTCAAATCCCAGGGAACATCAAAGATAAAAGTAAAAAACATACAGGATTGTACAGTAACTAAACAGTTTATTCACAAAGTTGAGTGCTTTCATGACTATGTGAAACGGGACTTCATCAGAACTTTCATTCAAATCAATACAATAATATTTACGTTTACATCAAAAGGATCATATGACAGTTCTTAACCAATCAAACCAATTTAAAAGCATACATAACAAAAATCACATTGCCTTAAAAAACATCAATATCAATCCATAATATATAAATAAACCACATACATGAATTGAAATATAAATGTCTACCACAAAAAACTTTCTGAATATATATTAGAACACTATTAAAATCAATATAAAGCCTACATAATCATTTAAAGCTTAGCTGCACATAATTTAAGCATGCTGCTTAAAGAAACAGCATCACTGAGGCCAGGGTGTACACAGGCATTTAATCTAATGTGTCACAAAAGCTCACAGCACTCGAGCTTGACACAGGCTTGTTCTAAAATTATTTGTACAAGCTAACTTGTGGTTGTATAATGTATTATTGGTGTTTGAGCTACAAGTATCATAGTAATGCTCATGTATTCTTTTTAAGGCTCATTCAGTTTTACCTATACAATATCCATGGCTGTAATCACAGACTGCGATATAAACTACTCCCATGAAATTACAATCTCATATATAACTCAACTTGATCTCATAATTGTGGCACTTATGGTTCAAGGTTTCTCCTTCAAAAATGCATTTATACTAGTGGCAAAAATCGCACTTCTTCATACGCCTGCCTAATGTATTCATCCTAAGGGAGTTTTGTTTAATATTTGCCCTTTTCAGCCTCTCCTCAAGGTTAAAGAGTAATATCCATACAAAATGTGGACAATTATCTAGCAATTTATTGGCAGCACTATCATATTCAATTAACTTCCAATTGCTATTAATTATTTAATACTAATACTCTCATCCCAGTATTTAATTACCATTGTATGTTCATACTTTCCAAGCACATCTTTGTGTGTTCTATTTTCGCATTGTATAACCCTGCCCAACAATGGAGAAACACTAATTTCTCTTCTTATAGTTTTCTTCCTTAATCTCATACAACATTTTAATAGAGTAACTCCTATTAACAAACATATTGATTAAATTATCAGTTTCAATAGCAAACTGATCATGTTCAGACACTATCCTATGTATCCGCACCATCTGTCCCTTAACTAAACCTTTTTTTTGACGTAAAGGGTAGTTACTAGAAAAGTGCAAAAAAAAAAAAAATTTGAAAAACAGAGGTTTCATAGACAACCTGAAGTTAAAATGCCACTGATTAAAATCTTTCACTATTATAACATCTAAATAATTAAGAGCTTCACTGGAATACACAAATATGAATTTTAAGAAATCAGTAGTATTTATTTATTTATTTATTTACATTTGTTTACCAGGATGATCTGACTAGGTGGAAGGCCATTTTCAGTTGAGGGCCGGGGAGAAAAGCTCCATAGCACAAATTTTTCCATCCATCCTCAACCTTTTTTCCCATTTTGCACATGGGGTTGTGATGTCACTTCAACAGTGACAATTATCTTGAGCCAAAGTTTACACCACTGGGCAGCTAACCCTGCCATGGTAGTTCATCCACCCAATCACTCACACACACACACACACTTGCACCTATGGCCACTTTAGGGTGTATAGACTTAAAATTACAAGCACAATTCATAGTATTAACAAGCAAGTTATGAATGTTATACATCATGAGAGTGGAAGCAGAGATACAGACAGTTAGTTATAAAGTCTAATAGACACAAAGCCATTTTACATTTTTTTAATAGGTTACTAGCTAAAAATTTACAATTCTTTAAAAACAGTGAGTTACTACAGTCTTTCAACAAAAGAGTGGATGCATTCATATTTTGTACATATGTATTTTGTGGCAGACTGATTTCACAGATTTTATGAGCATGGTAGCAGATTACCATAATTTAAACTATTACCTTAGACATTGTTTTAGGTCTGTAAGTATAGCTTGCTAGAGCTTAGTTGAGAAGGTTAGAGGTAGGAGAATAACAGAGGTACAGAAGTTAATAGTATGAATAATCTGGGGTGACTGTATCCAGGAAGAGAAAAAATGAGGGATGAGGCTGGATGGCATTAGCTGGAGCTGATACAGGAGCACATCCATTTGTTATTGAGGTAGTCTTTTAGCAGTTTTTTAAATTGTGGTGGGCTGGTAATGTTTAGCCTATGTTGGGGAATTCTGTTCCAAATTTTGGAGATATAACTAGAATAAAGGAAATCTCCATTTTTATTGTTGCTTTTGGAAACATTTAGTAATGTTTTATGTGAGGATTGGAGTTGTCAAGTGGTAACATAAGGTTGAAGCATTTGTTGTAGGGCAGGGGTCCTGTCTGGTTGGTATACTATGCAGTGGGTGAAGATGAGTTCAGTCAAGGTTAAGGGTTTGGGGAGTTCTAACCATTTTAATTGTTGTAGAGCAGAACAGTGGTGGGACCTGTGAGAGGAGCTTGTGGTGAATTTGGCTATTTTGTTGTAGTAGGACTCGAGTTTTATTACGTCAGTTTTGTTTAGGTTAGTGAGGATGGGAGAGGCACACAGTACAGTGGACAGGAGATGCATTCTGACAATGTCTAGTCTGGTTTGGTTAGTAAGGAAAGGCTAGCTTAAGGTGACTCTTCTTACTGTACTGTGATAGAGGTAAGTCAAATTTCAATTTGTTATTGATTATGACACCTAGTAGTTTAGTTTGTAAGATGGCAGTTATAGTAGTGTTGATGGATAAGGATATTTGAAATGTGGTTAGGGGATTAGTTGATTTCGTAGGGAGAAAGAGCACAAACCTTGTCTTGTTTGGGTTTAGTATATGGTTTGTTTAAGCTAACCAGGATTCTACTTCAGAGAGGGACTGATGTGTAGTGATCTCTAGTTGTTTTAAAGAGGATGCAGTACATATGAGGGTTGAGTTATCTGTATACTGGATGACTGAGGCAAGAGGAATTGACTTGTGCAGCTGGGCAGTGAAATGGTGAAGAGTAGGGGGCCTTGTATGGAGCTTTGGGGTACTCCCATGTTAACAGGAAGTAGGGATGATACCTGCTGTTGCTACTGGCAGCTGGTAAGGTAGCAGTGGAACTTGCTAGGAAGGAGTGGCTAGGTTTTAGGTTGGAGAGCTCTGACAGCAGTTTGTGGTGAGAAACTGTGTCAAAGGCCTTGGAGAGGTCTAGAAGGATGGAAGATACAAATTTACCATGATCTCTGTGTGATTTACTGTGTCAGTGAAGCTAAGTAGGGCAGTTGTGCTGCTATGGTGAGGGCAAAAACCATGTTGTGTGTGAGATAAGAGCTTGTTAGATAGAAGAGGGTTTAGAAGCTGGCTGTGAATACATTTTTCTAGTCTTTTGGAGAGAGGTGGAAGAATGGCAATGGGTCTATAGTTTGTAAGTTCACTGGAGTTACCCTCTTTGTGCAGGGGAATGAAGGTGGATATTTTCCAGGTTACAGGGATGTAGTTTTCGACGATGGAGCAATTGATAAGGATAGAGAAAGGGTTTTTCGAATTTATAAAGCTTGCTTATCATGCATGTTTTTGTTACTATCATATTAGGTTTGTTCTGGTTACTTTATTATTATTAAGAAAACCATTGTTCCAACCTGCACTGACACAGCTCATTTTTTTTCAACATCAACTGCAAGTACTCAGGGATACCTGGCCCTGGTGCTATTAGAGTGATATTCTGGGCATGGTGTCTTTTTGAGGGACTTTTGGTGAGGCAGTTTGGAGAAGCTTATTACATTTTCACCTGGACCTTACACTAAACCTGCTTTGAAGTTACTTAGATTTGTTTGATATTTCATCTTGCTTTGTTTAGCTTTTTTATCTTTTTATGTTCCTTCTGTATATTTTTTACACTATTTACTGTTACTTTACTTATTTTTTTTATTTCTGCTTCATTAGTTTACTACTGTTTTATTATTTTAAATATGTTATAATCTTCTGTCTCAGTTTAGGCATATAGGTTAACAGCTTTATTTATTTTTCCCTACATTTTTTTCTCCTTTTTATGATGGAGACCGGTTGTTAGCCTTCCATCTTTTTGTTCTCCTGAGACTCATCAGAAATTATTTTTATTTATTTAGGAGGTTAGGTATAATAAAGAAACATGGCTTTTTTCTGCTTTCATTGTTTTGGGGTTGGGGGGGGCAACAGGGCTGGAACTCTGGCCCATAGAAGTGTATCTCCATTCCATGAAACATCACAGACCTAGGTTCCTATTGGTTTTGTATGATACACTAATGTTTCCCTTAGCCCTTCTTGGATTAAATGTTGGAACACACATTACTGTAGCTCCAGTCAGAATACTGCACTTTAATGTCAGATCTGTATACAGTAAGTTGGTTATTATATATCGCTTGTTACATTGGCTTTTCTAATGCACAACTCTTTGAACAAAAATATTAGTCGAATCTTAACAAATCTGTTGCCCACAAGGTTTTCTGTTATACAATGCCTCAGAAATAAGCAACATGAGGTGGGTGGGGGGGGGGGGTCGACACATTTTATCATTTTGTCTTGAAGATGATAGTATTAAATGCCAGGGGCACTGATAAGTGTGAGTGCTTGTCACTGGCAGTGGAGCAGACTGTATTTACCTACTCATCATCTCTTCACCATGTAGTCAGAAGTTGTTGGATGTTCTTTACAGAGGTGACTGATCTCACTGCTTATTAAGTGCTGACCTAGCTTAACTGTTTAATGCTGGGTGGTTTCAGTATTATGGTGGATGAAAATTTAATGGCTTTTGTAAAATAATTCCTGTGTAGTATTTAGGAATTCAAGTTTGCTCAGGCTATTACCTGTGTTACCCACATTTCTGTATATATCTTGGAATGGAGTATTCATGCTTAATATAATGACCACGGACTACATGGTGCAAATTTTCCCATGTTCTGATCACTCTCTTTTGTGCCCACAGCTGACCTCCCATGGGTAGAATCCCCTGATCTAAAGCTGGTATAATACAGGAATTTTAGTCTGGTCATTTTAGATGCCATAAGTCTTGTGCTGCTCTAACACCTTCAGCATTGCAGTGCTGGTGACACAATATGGCTGAATAATGTATGTTATGGACACTGACTGGGACATACAAGACACCCAGCCATGCACATCTGGTTTACTTAAAACCACAAAACCTATGGTTTGTGTGCTCTATATGCTGAGGAGTAATGTGCATGCAGTTTGCGTTCCATCACACACTGAGCCTGACCAAGGACATGCATTTTCTAGATAATCATTTTGCTCATTACTTGGCATATATCTCCTGTAGAAAGTCAATTTAATGACAAGTGTCTAAACCAGCCTGCTAGGCCTCTTCAGGCTAATTGGTAAATTATGTTATCCGGACTGCCTGGTCACATGGAATGTCTTTATCTTCTGAAGAATGTGATCTGGCTCCTGCATTCACTGCTGCCAATCTTGTCTCAGTCAGTTTGGGATTCAAACACAATGTACTGGCAGGGTATATGGACAGTCTTGTGGAAGGTCTACCATCTCTGACTTGGCAGGACTTCCAGTTATGCAGTTATGATGACTCAGTTTCTTGTGTTTCTTCTATATGCACAACCACCTACAGTTTGGTCTCTTTCTGTAATAAGGTATTTTGTCCTATATAGATAAGTTTGAGCTGGTCCTCTATCATACTGTTACAGTCATTTTTTAGGAATAAGTTTTTAATCTACATTTAAGGGGGCCTTAGTTATTCCTATCTGAAAATGGTTGTCTTACACTCTGACAATGCTGATAGCTATAGACCTATCTTCAACCTATCATTTTGGTGTAAGCTATTGGAGAAGACTATATACAAAGTTGGACTCTTACAAGGCAATGACATCTATGACCCATTGCAGCCTGGCTTTTACTATAGATATTGAAACAGTTCCTACTACATTCTTTAATAATCTTACCATGGTGAGGGACCAATGTAATTATTTTGTTCTGGCCCTATTTTTTTTCCTTTTTCTTAGCCCATGGAATCCTGTTAGGCCACCTAAAAGATAACTGTAGCATGGTTCTGGATTGATTTACCTCTTACTTTTCTTGACATATGCAGACAATAATGTCAAGCATGAATTAGTTTATTCCTATCTTTCTTACTTGTGATGTAACCCAGGATTCCATACTAGGCACATAATTATTCATTATGTATAGAATTCCCTTAGGAGATGATATGAAGGTGACGTCTACAACTCAGTTGTTATGCTGATGACTGACAGCTATATCTCTTCTTTCTTCAGGAATGTGTATCTAATGCTAATAGTCTGGATAATGACATGGAAAGAATCCATGACAGAATAACAGCAAGTTATTTGGAGCACAATACCTCAAAGATACTTGTCATGGGTAACTATGCCACTCTGTGGGATTTGCCTACTCCGCATTTGCTCTCTTATATATTATCTACAGTGCTGATAAACTGGAATTCACCTTGAAGTGCATAATCAGGGTGTTTTACTTGAAAACAAGTTATTCCTTTAAGATCAGGTTTCTGCTGTTCTCATAACTTCCTATTTCTATTTTAAGAACATCGCCTTCATTTACTTGCGTATTTGGAAATATCAAAATGTTTAATCCTAAGCATTGCAAATACAAAATATGTGGCAACAGCAAGTTATTTGACTCAACATGACAAAATAAATATCAAATAATTCCTATATTAAATTTAAGAATGTAATGTTATGAAGGTACAATGAATGCCAAAGTTGGCCTCACAATGCACATTCCTAAAACAGTGGTATCCTAAGGACCTCTTGAAGGAGGACTCCAACATGTACACCTGAATCAGGGAAGGCAGCTGATTCAAAAGACCTGAGACTAGATATACAAAGCCAATCCTGCCTGCAGTCTCTAACCAGGCCCTCAGAAAAGCTAGCAGCCTCTTACCTGATGACCTGAGTTGATGAACTGCGGTATACAATCTTAGCAACTCTGTAAGACAAGTAGAACCCAGGGAAAACAGACCATGGAAAGCAAGAATAAGAAACTTAAATACATATCTGGCTGCAAACAGCATACAGAAGAGATCCTGAAGCACAGCTGTGATAGGGCAGATTCAAGGAAAGTACAGTTTTGTTAGTTGAACGTACCATTACAGTAAATATTTGAATGATCACTGCTGCAGTAGCCTGAGCTATATGGATTACATCCAGCCAGCTTCCAAAGCTTCAGGGCATCTTCCACATGCCCAAAACCATCAAGAAGCTCAAGCTGAGCAACTAAATGACAAGTTTGATGCAAAGCCCTTCACACCTTTTCTACCAACAGAAAGGAGAAAGCTGAGCCCTGATAGGACTAAGCCGGGAACAACAAAACATAAATGTCCACACTCTGGCTTAAAAAAGCACACCAAGAAAACAAGGGGGGTAGAGGGAGTGGTCAACTACTGCAGCAGTGGTAATTCAAACATCTACTGTTGTTGTAAGTTCAGCTTACACAACTATACTAAATTCTTCATATTGATCACTGCTGCAATAGACAGCTAACTACGTTTGGATTGTGGAAGGACAAGAATCCAGGAACCCCTGGAAAATGGTCCTAGCAAAGCTTGACCTGGAGCTAGAGAAGGAATCAAGCTTATAGTGCTGTGTAAGAATATGTACAGAGGACCAAGTAGCAGTTTCTACAATATTTCTCGAATCCATCCCTTTCCATAAAGTCAGAGATGAAGCCTTAAACAACCATTAGGAAACAGTCTGTTTTGACAGGTTGTGCTCCTTCATACCTTTACAAGAAATACACAACTGATCCAAAGATCTGAGTGATATAGTTCCATTAAGATAGTACTCACGGTGCCAGTGGACACCCAAGGTATGGGGTATCCTTTCTACCTCATGTTTCGATTCAGGAAAGAAAAGGAGGAGAGGGATAGTTTGGCTTAAAGCAAACTTGGATACCACTTTAGGCATAAAAGAAGGATTAGTTCTCAAAGAAGCCCTGTCACTATGGAAAATGAGGTAGAGCCAAATAACCATAAGAACTTGCAATTTGGATACCCTCCTTGCAGAGTTCAGAGCAATCAGTAAAACTGTTCCCTGAAACAGACCCCAAGTCAGCCAAATTAATCGGTTCAGATTGGGCAAGTGTTAGCTTCTCCAATACAAAATTAAGATCCCAAGGAGGGGCCACTGGTTTACTTGGCAGCCTCTTATGAAAAACCCCTTTCAAGAACATTTTGACATAAGACTGCTTTGAAAGAGGAGGCTGTATGCGTATACATGCTAAAATGGCTGACAAATTATCCTTAATAGAAGAATAAGAAAGGCCATTGGACAGTAGCGCACACAAATATTTTAAAACCAGAGAACAACTAGCCCTGGATGGGTGATGGTTATATCACTGTCACCATCTATAAAATCTTTTCCATGTGCTAATATATGATTCTCTAGTAGCAGGCTTTCTTGCCTCCATTAGTACCTGCTACACATCCTCAAGTAACAGGTGCCTAAAAGGAAATATGACCCTATCATTTAGGCAGTCAATTGAAAATGATTGATGTCAGAGTGTAGCAAACACCCCTGTTCTTATGTAAGTAGATCCAGTCTGTGAGGAAGCTTGTAGTAGTTGGCCATTTCTGAAAGAAGGGAGAACCACAGTTGCCTAACCCAGAAGGGAGTCACCACAATGATCTTGGCGAATTCCTTATGAATCTTCAGAAGTACCCTGGATATTAGTGAACAGGGTGGAAAATCATACAGGAACATTCCTGTCCAAAGAAAAGATAAGTTATCTGTCTTTCAGGCCTTCTTGTATAGAGTCCTGGAACAGAATTTTGCCACTTGATTGTTCACAGAACAGACAAAAAGGTCTACTTGAGGAAGTCCCTACAAATGAATTAAATCTTGGAAGAACCCCCCCCCGATCTAGCTTCCATTTCTGAGTATCTGCCCTGGTTCTGCTCATTTTGTCTGCCACACAGTTTTGTTCTTACAAAATGTAGGATGCCTGTAGAGTGATATTGCACTGTGAAGATATATCCCAATATAACATGGCTAATCTGTGTTGATGTATCCCAAGACTGTGGTATTGTCTGAAACCACTCTGAAGAGGTTCCAGTGTCCACAGATGGCTCAGAGTGGATCAGTGCAAGCATCTCCCAGATATTTAAGTGCTTGGATCTGTTCTTGGTGTCCCACAACCCTGCACTTTTACCCTCCTGAAACTGCTCCCCAAGAAAAGTCCAAAGTGCCTGTGGTAATTGATTGTTTTGCAGCAAGGAGGGAAAAGGGGAGACCTGGATGTAAGGATATCTGTTGTAGCCAAAAAATATTTATCTTTTGACAAACCCCAGCACTGGGATTTCAAGAGAAAGTGTTGATGCTGGGACCAAAGATATTTCAGACATCACTGTATCTTTTTCATGAGGAGTGGAAAATCTTAGAGATAAATCTAAATAAGGACCTATTTTTTTCCTGTGGAAGAAAAGCTCGTTGAACTGAGGTGTCTAGTTGACTTCCCAGGAACACAGTTCTGTGTGAGGGAGTCGAGAAAGGTTTTTGACTGTTCTCTTGTAATCCCAGCTTGTGTAAAAGATCTCTCATCCAACAGATATATTCCTGACACTTTGAAAAAGACTGCAAAGATAAGTAAGTTGTCTAAATATGGAAAAATGTGGACACCTTGTAGCCTGCAGTGAGCTATAATTGGAGCTAGACATTTTGTGAACACTCTTAATGCAGGAGAAAGTCCAGAGTTTAAGACAGAGACCTGATAATGTGATCAAGGCATACAAAGCCTTAAGAAACATCTGAAGTCTGTATGAATAGGGATGTGATGATAAGTATCTTGTCTGTCGAGTGTCACCAGGAAACTTGAAATAGGTTGCAGAGGTAACAGATTGTGAAGTGACATAATTTTTGAATTAGGTAACTATTACAAAGGGTTGAGGCAAGAAAGATCCAGAACTGGTCTCCAATCATTTTCCTTCTTTGGCACTAGGAAACTCTTTGAATAAAAATCCTTCCTCACTTGGGAAGGAAGAACTGGTTCTATCAATCATTGGTACAGTATGTACTGAATAACAGGTAGAAACAAACAAGTCTGATCTGGAGGATGAGGAATGACCACTAGAAAAGAGGAATTTCCTCCCACTGCTATCTGTAATCTTGAATAATACTCATAACCCATTTGTTTGAAGCAATCTGTTGCCAAAGAGAAAAAAAAAAAAAAAAAACAGGAGAATAAGACTTCCTCGAAGAAAAAGTGACCAGGATGGAAATGGGTCACAACATCCTTTGAATAGTCAGTCAGACATATTCGACTGTCCTTGGTTTGAGGAGGTTAGAGACTTCTTTTTGGAACTCCCTTGCTATTCCTTCTAAAACATCTGTTTACCCGAGTTCTGTTGAGACTGTTTATTTTATTTTCTGCCAAAAATGGAATAGGAGAAAGAAAATCCCTTGAACAATTTGTAAAAGGAGAGCTGAAAAATCTTAGAGATTCCCTGGATCAGCTTGCCCCTTTCATTTCACCTTTTCATCATGTCTGCAGCAGAGGGGCAAACACAAAATTTCTAGCCAAAGAAGAATTTAAAATGTTCTTTTTAACATCATCTGGAAGGTTCTAAGAATGTAGCCATGCAAGCCTCCTTAAAACAGTAATCACGACCATAGCCCTGGAAGAAGTATAAACAGTCATACAATACACTACAAACAATGAGTAGTGACATGTACAAAAAAAAAAAAGTTACTTAAAGCAGATGTTTTGTCACAAGAAAAAACTGCACATAAAACATTTGCCATACTTTCATAATTTGCCAGAACAAACTTTAACAATTGAGCCTGACAATTCAAAATTCTGAAAAATCAAAGTTGCAGAAGTATACACTTTTCCCCCATACCCATCAATAATTTTCCCATCCTTACCAGAAAGACTATGACTGGAATTAACTAAGTGCTTGGCAGCAAAAAGATTACCTAATGCTACATGTGCTGGGCCAGGTTTGGGATTAGTGTATAACAATTTAAAAGAATGAGGAATTTTATACCACCTAACTACTTTTTTAGGGGCAGCTGGCTGACAGGAAAAAATTGCAGACAGTAATACATACATCCTCTAATGCTGACGCTGACAGAAAAGGAGAAATGGTGTAGGTTCTAGAAAATCCTTCTGCAAAACTCAGTATTTTCTGAGGGACTAAGAAGCGTCAGTGTTCTCCCACTGAAAACACTGGCACATTCTAGCAATAGTCTCAGAGAAAAAAAAAACACAGGAGAATAAGAAAGTCAGCCCTCCTCTGAGTCTGAAACAGAAATTTGAGGGGGAAAAACAAAAAAAAAAGAGTCTGTCTCTGCATCCTCCTGTTCAGATTCAAAATCTTGAATCTCTTCAGGAAAAGAGTAATCCCTTTTTCTTTTACCAGAAACTACTTTCCAAGAAGGATCAATAGTCTGAATTAAACATCAAAAAATTTAAGAAAATGGAAGTTTTTTTTTTCTCAGAGGGGATTTATCTGTCTAACAAAGGAGTCCAAGAAGGATCAATAGTCTGAATTAAACCCTAAGACAGACCCAGTAAATTACTCCTGTCTAAAGAAAAGTGTAGAGGAGTAGATACATGTTTAGTTTTCTGTTTCTTTTTGACAAGAAAAATAGGGCAAACCATATTACCAACAGCAGCAGCTTATTCCCCAGAGGTGGGCACAGCATTCAGACACAACAGGAAAACCTTTCCTATTCACTCTTAGGACTGACAAGAGTGGATCTCCCTTGCCCACTAAGGGGACTCCAAACAGCCACAGAGGATGTGGCTAACCCCCAGTCCATAGTAGCTGTAAGTGCTATACCAGAGGGGCTCCAGGGTAAAAGATGAATGGTCTGAGGTACAACAAATGACCACAGTAGTGTCACACACACCTGCATCTGAGGCAAATTGCTAGCTTACTCTCATGGCAAAGGTTGTTGCTTAACAATTTATTTTTGTGGATGGAAGAAGGACTGACCTTGGGACATGTAGGCTGTTCCATGGTCAATCCGAAAATAGTGTCTCTTTCCAGGGAAGACAAGCAGCAAATGCCAGTAAAACCAGCAGTCCACAAAAGCTATTTTATTTATTTATTTATTTACTGAAAAAAATATCTGTAAAAAGCACTTTCAAGCACTATATCAGCCCCACTAAGGAAAAATAAACATGATTTCTCCACAGAAAATGTGCTTTCAGTTAGTTAACACTACTTTTAAACTGACAGAAAAAAATGAGTGGTCCGTTGAAAAATGTGTTACAGTCTTGAGACAGTCCATTAAAACACAGCACAACACTTTGAGCTTTAAAATAACTTCCTAAAGAGGAAAGTAATAAAACTTCAAAAAAATTTAATAAAATGGAAGCTTTTTTTCTCAGAGGGGACTTATCTGTCTAGCAAAGGAAAGCACAAGCCAACCATCAATCCTCAAATGCCTCAGAACAGCATACTCTTAGATGACAGAAAAGCTCTGAAGGCATTGTGCCCAAACTTGTCTTTTAGTCAGCTCAGTTCCAGCTGCTTGACGGCTCAGGGATGTGATAAGTGCCCTGAAGCTTTGGAAGCTAGTCAGCCATTATATCCTTGACAGGATATACACCATACAGCTAAGGCTACTGCAGCACAGATCAATAGGAAGAACAGTGGTAGTCAACAACCTGGTCAGAGTTCTATACTGACTGCATATGAGCCCAATCATCATATGAAATCAAAGGTACATGCCAATGTAGTAGTCAAGGTGTGATGACACCAGAGCACGAACCACAGTTCAAAGGTCCAACGCTGACTAAATTTGCTGATGAATGCAGAGTGGGTGCTATCATATGTAACCTTATGGATACTCATAGGTTTCAATAAGGACTTGGCCATTCTAATGCCTGATGCACTGACCACAGGCTTAAGCTTAATGCTTTTACTGGAGAAAGAGTTTCCCCTAATTCATTCTATATTAAAGACACACTCTTCAAACTGACATATTCATCAGAGATCTGGGTACCTTCACTGATGGTCATTCAAGCACCATTTTTCAGACATACTCAGGAAATCATTCTGCTTAGCACAGTTAATTTACAATGAAATTTCCCATTAGTAAAAAGCAAGTCATAATTTCTGTGTAAACATATGTCATCAAACCATCTACTGAATTCAAACCCCTTGCCAATATCTACCTCTCCACACATCTTGTAGAACTAGACAGGCCCCAAAGATTTCTAATCAAGATAATTACTGCATTAAGTTCCCTAAGTTAACCTGACAGACTTAAAGCCCTCTCACTTTATTTCATGTCATACAGGCTCCATCAAACGGACCTAAGGTTATCCTTCTAGCCACAAAAGTCCCTTCCCTGGTTAATTTCTTCCACTTATTTACTGGCACATAACTAGGACCTGTTGGCATGACAGATATCTAACCACCTACATCTCTTAGTTATGGAATTGTCTTCCTTACACATCCAACAAAGCAACGTATTAGCTATATTAAAAAGCAGTCTTGATGACTGGCCCTTCATAAATTCACTCCTGTGATATGTAGTATGACTTTGCTTGGTTGAGGCAACTAATACATTTAATTATACTGGGATTATACTGATTAGGTATTCACTGGTAATCTATATTTCATGTCTAGTATGCAGAAGCAAAGAATAGAAGATTACATTCAAAGCTGTAGTCACAATTTTTCTAACCCTGCATGACTTAGGTCCCCCATACTTGTGAGATTTTATTGCATGGTACTGACTGCTCCGATCCTTGCATCAAGCTACTCTGGGACTGAAGGGCTCACCAAGATATAGCATTACTGAAGGAATAACTGCATTCTTCCACAGCAAATGCAAGGGAAAAATGGACATTCTGGTCAGTCATTACTGCAGCAAAGTGCTACTTAGTGTTTGCAGAAATCAGGTCATGCAAATGATCCAGAAATGAGGTCCTTCCTCTTTGTGGCTAATGCATCTCTGAATCACCGGTTTCTGTGATAATTTAAAGGGCCTTTTTTTCTACAATCTTACCACTCTCTGCTGCCCCATTTCCGAATCCTGCCCAAAGTTTTAATATACATAATATTACAGCAATGGTGATGTTTTGTGATGGAACTTGCCTCATCTGTGTAGAATATAGGTAGAATAGGTAATATTCTTTACCATAAACATTCTAAATTCTCCAGTTTATTTGTGACAATGTGAAGTACTGCCAGCTATGCCAGGAGAAGTAGGGCAGTAGATGTATAACATATGCTATCACAGCTAGCTGGAATGTAGTAAAGAATTATATGTCATTTGTATATCAAACTGATTTGTACAGATGCTTGTGCTGAAAAATGTATTTGTAAAGCTGCTTGTGTTAAAAATGTACCAATAGTGTGCCATGCTGGACAGAAAAAGAAATATACATGTATATCAGACTGACTGCAACTGATTAAATGTATATCTTTTAACAGAGGATACTGGAAGAGAAGAGGTTAAGCTCAGCCTCAGCTTGTTTGTGTCTTTTGGCTTTTCCTTGTTAGGGGTCACCACAGTGGAACTCCGGTCCGCTAATGATTGGCAGTAGAGTTTTACGTGCTGGCTTGCCGGGCCTAATGCACAACCTTCAATGAAGGAACGCCCGTTCACGCATGTCGCCACACAGAAGATGGTCTAACTGAGAATCAAATGGGCAACGTCTAACTGTGAGGCGACAAGCTAACTTTTAGAAAATATCCTGAAATTAAATTACTTAATTTAGGCCATAAAGATTGTATCTTACAGTTCTGACTGCAGCCAGAGACAGCATGTTTGTGTCAGAGAATGGTTTATTAACTCCAGTAGGAAGAGTGGAAGTGTTTTATGTTTTTATAGCTTCCAGATGCTATAACACATCTCAACAAAGCTCTAGCTGTGTGTATGGTAACACCTATGTGCTAAAGTCTGGTTCAGTTTCTATCAATGGAGGTAAAATAGGAACCAGAAGTTAGATGACCAGATGTATATAATGTCATTCTGTAATCTAGGACAAAAATGATATTTTAATACTAGATGAGACTGAAGTCTCAGGGCAGTCTGTTTTTGGAACCTGACAAAGAAGGACTCTTTACCTACTTCATCTTGCCTTGTTCTAGTAAGTGAACCAGGGAATAGTAAATCTTTACATCTGTCAGGAAAATATAGTGAGATTAGTTAAGTACTGTTTTTCTGTATCTGTGTGAATCTATTCATCTGTGTTATTTTTAATACTTCCTGTGATTGAAACTTAGGTGTTTACTGTAAATTGATATTTAGTATGTTCATGTTCCTTTATTATTTATTATTAAATATATTTAAACTTGTCATTGTGGCCGGTCCTTTAGAGGATATTTTAAACATTGAGAGTACTTATTTCTATTTGGTAACACTGTGGCCACTCCTGAAAACCTTACTGCTTTGGTCAAACACTATAATTTGTACTAATATTAATTTCACTCATTATAATTGGGTACCCTTGCAAGAGCTTTAGAGTAGCTGGCTTTGGAATGTCTGGTAGCAGTAACTACCTTAGAGTCTGGGCAGAAGGGGGAGTAGCTATTAAATCCATGCCAGCCTTTCCCAGGTGCATGCGTGTGTGTGTGCGAAAATTAAATCTCAGAGTGTGTGTGTCAGCTTCTTTGAGCAGGGATGAAAAGCTTTGGTTTCACAGACAGGATGCTGGAGGACTTGGTTTGGACACTCAGCTGAGGACTCGACTTTATAGCTGTGCCAGTGGGGAGTCTTACTGGGGATCTGGAGGGAGACAGAGAGAGAGAAATCCAGACCCTGGACTGAGTGTGTTCCCTGTGTAATCTTAAGGGAAACTGTGCTTGATGCAGAGACATGCATCTGGAAATACTGGCTGTATCCAATTTTGTTACAAGTGAACATCCCTCTCCAGTGTCAGTGGTGGAGATTCAGGCTCCTTGATTACTGGCCCAAAGCGGGGATGTCACAATATTAATATATCTTTTAATCAATAATGCTTTACCTAAACATTCCTGCACCTTACAATGACTTTACAGATACTCCACAACTCAATAAAGTGTATAAAGCATTTTACTATTTTACTGTCCATTAACTCATAAAGTCAAAACTTCACATAGTTATTCCTGCTCAATGTATACCACCATTATTAAAATGGCATATTAGTGTAGCCTGTTAAAATGACACAAATATGAAATATGTCATGAAAACAAATATAGAAAAAAATTATGTATATTTTAAAATGTAAGATTTTTTTTTTTACCATTATTAAAGAAACCGCTATTGTCATGCAAATACGTAGGAAATTTCGCTTACAGCAATTATTCATTACCTTATACTTATTCCATTTGTCATATAAATATGTTTGTGGAGTTTTCCCACTACTACAAATGAGTATTCTCTTGGTCATGTCATATGTAACAAACTGTAATGAAGGGTCTTGTAACTGAAAAAAGTCTATGATTTAGAATTCAGAATAGGCTAAGTAGCCATAGTGGCCCACTAATTCTCACTCCTCAAGGACTCTTGCCACTGCATCTGACAGAATTTATTGAAAAAGTATGTTCCTAAAAGTCCTCCAGATGTTGTGAGTGTTCAGTCTACTGATCATCATCTGTTAAAGTGTGAATATCAAACACATTGACTGGTTTTAACTTTCTTCTGAGGACATTAATTCACATTTCAACTATACTGAAAAGTATGCAGTCTATTCTTTGCCCTCTTTGGATCTATTTCATTCGTTCCTCCTCAGGTTGATACCAAATTTGTTCATTTTCTGAAAACAGTGAGTGCTCCTAAGTCAATCTATTTGTTTCGGCCATACGATTCGAGCAGCAAAGGGGCAACTTTCATAAGAGGTCAGTCTTTACATTAAACAGCCATTCTTCTTATTAGCTGGTAAATGCATGAATGCTGTTGCTCCAGGAAGTCACATGAATGCGTCTGTACACACATGCACTACATCCTGGCTTATATGTATACTGTAGGGGCACCAACTGCTCTTGGTGTTCCCCACACATTCTAGTAATGCTGCCCCCCATCACACACACACACACACACACACACACACACACACACACACAATGGGTGACACATTCCCATCCTTCTGACCCCAATCCTTGCACTGCATGATCTGCTAAATGAACTTGGAAGGCAACACTTAATAGTAGAGAAATCAAATTTCAAACTAAATCATGATAATTTGATGGGTTCCATTAGCCATATCTGATGTCAATGAGGTTGTCTATTTCAGTATTATTGCTTTTTTAGAAAAAAAAGTCATGTTCACAAGCTTATCTTTCGTATGTTCAACACATTTTAGACCGTCCTTCCTCTCTCTCTGTTCATAAGCACTCACAAATTCTTTATCTGAACCTTAACTTCTTGTTCAAGCAACTTATGCCTAGTTCCTGCCATCCTGCCAAGTGATTTCATAAATTCTCTCACTACACATAAACCTAAAAAAATTCTTATTCTTCATGATCCAGTTTCTGCAAAGAAAGGTAGCCATACCTTTTGATGTTCTGGCAAAATGATATCTAATGCTGACTCAGAGCTATAACGAAAGAAACTGTATCCAAAGTTTTCTCTGAACTGTATGTTCATCAATTGCATCTGCATTCAGTTCCAAAGTTTCAGTCTGTTTGGTACCCATCTTATCACTTTCTGCTTTCAATTTATACACTATATACGTGTTAAATACACTACTATTTAAACTACTGCACATCAGCTTTTGCAAAAATAAACTATATGTTATATATAACTTTCCACAATCTTATTAGAAATGATGAGAGGATGGTGCAAGGCACTACTAAAGAGATGCATGAAGTACAAAATCACTTCTTGCTTTTAAAAAATGTCCACACCTTTGTTGCTGTGTTTTAGGTCAGCAATTCTCTCAAAGTGATACTACTTGATTATAGAAAATCAGAGTTCAATACCAGCATGATGTGAATGGGAATATATTTTATGGTTCTGAGTGCAAAAGACACAATTAAAGTGAACAGATAATGAGTTTTGTGGTGCATTTTGAACTTTCACACTAGTTTACAAACCCACCTGCTGAATCTTAGAACTACAGCCTTACATGGCAATCTCATGCTCATGTGTCTTTGTTATTTTTCAGAAAGGTAATCTTTTCTCTCCAGTAAGGTTATTATAAAATGTGAGTGCATATGCCCGCTCGAGCATGTGTGTGTAGAAAGCTATAGAGCTCTGCCCACTGTTAATAAAAAATGCAGATTAATTTCTATTAACAATGGCCTAATTACTTCATGGCTTCCTGCTGTCACTAATGAAGGTATTTTGTCTAATTAGGTGCTAATAAGAATGAGAAAAGCTAACACATTAGGAATTGTATAAATAAGTTTCACACCAGCAATAATGAATACTAATATATTCACAATTAATTATAGAGGGACATGGGAACCTATGATCCCTAATGCAACCTACCTCATGACATACATTTTTGTTTAGAAAGCCATTCTTACAATATCAACCTAAATTTTATACAAGTGTATAAAATAATATGATTTAAATGAAGATTTGACAAGCTAGAAAAAAAACTGCAGTCTTCTCTTCCAACACCTAGATTCCATAACGAAAGTGCTTGAACATAACAGGGTCTAGACCCTCTCTGTGCATGTTACCTTCCCTCCCTCTTCACTATGTATTTTTTGCTCCTTAATGTGATAACTGCAAATACAATTTTGCAAAACAGGCTAATGTAAGCAAAAAACATTGCATGATATACTATAAAGTTATTTGACTGGATTTCTCAAAGTACTGCAACTTCATACAGGACTCTTAACAACCATTCAACTGAATCTGTATTTAACAGTGTTACTGCAACACAGTGCTGTCCTGCAATTTGATTACAGATGGGACTGAGTAAACTCTCTCAGAATGCCATTTAAGAATATCCATTGGTCAGTTTTCTATAATATGTATGTATGAGACACTACACATACTGAGTGCAAGATGTAGAAAGGAGTATGTATAGGCCACAATAATGGCAGATGCATGATTCATAAATAAAACTATATATCTGCCTGTACACACTTAGTACACCCCACCTTAAGATGAGTGGCACACTGAGCAGAAACTCTGTATACTACACATTTCAGCCCAACAGTGAATGTTACATGATACAATGGGATGGGGCTGCTGCAGCAAGGCTGGACACAGCCTGCTGTGCACACTGCAGAGTTACAGTGTAGTTGGCATCATGAGGAGTGGGTATGCCACTGCACAAAGCATAGCAGTCTGTGTACCCTACAAAGGTACTGTATGGTTATAACTAAGTGGAAGGAGCTTCAGAAAGATGCAGGCACATTGTATGGGAAACTGTATCCCTTACCATTTGAATGCACACAGTGCTGGGAGTGGCTGTCAAAGGATAAATGAATAAGTCGTGTGTATAACGTACAAGACATGATATCCTTCATGTATTGGCATCCCTGGACCTTGCAGCAGGGAATACATTTCTACCGTTACTAGAAGCAGATGGGGCAGACAGTCCACAGATGCACTTTATTAATTGCTGTCACATACATAAAACTATATGCATGTATATAATACATATAATACTCTTACATATCAAGCTTCACATCTGTGGCTTACAAACTGATCTGCATAATTTATCACCCTAGTCCAGCAAAACTCCCTTTCAAGCACTACCATGGCTCCTGCTAGGACTCAATGAACTGGGTTTGCTGAATCTAGCTTCAATTAATTGTGTGCAATAAAACAAGACCAGATGAAGTAAAGAGGTATGAATAAATGAATGGTGGTTTTGTGTGTGTGTGTATATATATATATATATATATATATATATATATATATATATATATATATATATATATATCCACACACACACACACACACACACACACACACAAAGATAGACTGTTTGAATTCACTGTCATTTTTGATCCTTTTATCACTGGTGTGATGCCCACACACTGTCCCAGTAATCAAGGACCCTCAATTCTCTCCACTAGCACCAGTAAGGGTTGTGCACATTGGGGGGATAACAAGTACACACACATAAAGTACAATTTCCCTTAAGAGCACACAGAGATCACAGTGAGTCTGGGGCTGGTTTCTCCCTTTCTCTCCAGATCCTCAAAAAGACTCCTCACTGGCACAACTATAGGGTACAGATCTCAGCCTAGTGGTCAAGCCAAAACCTCCAGCAGCCTCTCTGTCCAAACAGTGCTTTGTGTCCCTGCCCAAGTAGCTGACACACACACATGTAGATATGAGTTATATGCAAACATACAGACACTCCTAGGGAAGGCTGGCACAGGTTCTCCAGCTATGCCCCCTTCTCTTCAGACTATAAGGTAGAAATCACTGTCAACAACCACTGTTATCAGCTACTATAAGGCCCTTCCCAAAGGGTGACCAATTTCACTGTGTAACGTTACTGTTATCCAAATAGTAAGTATGACTGAGCAGCAAGAGTGGCTTGGACAGTATCACTAAATACATGCAAGAACTCTAGAGCTTAAATTATCTCTACACAAAACAGCCACAGTTGAAAGGATTAAAATATTTAATAATAAATAATAAAAACACAAGACAAATCTCATCAATTCAACACAGTGCTAATCAAGAGTTCAGAGATCACAGGAAACTTTTAAAACAATATTGTAAGATAGTCTGTGACAAAAATATAGAAAACAGCTATGCTAATCTGGCTATATTGCTATCTAACTCTAAGAGAAATACTAAAGTCTAAGATCCTACTTACAGAGCAAAGCAAGTGCTGGTGAGCTGATGTCAGCTTCAGCCAAAATGCTCAAATCATTCTCTCTGAGACAGTCTTAAATTGATATACACATTACTGCTGAGTCATTTAATATTACATAAATTTTGACACCTCTGCTGAAGTTTCCCAGGCTCACAGAACTCAAAATTTAACATTTGTTTGTAATCTTGCACCTGCCAAGAAAACACAGCAATAAAGGACACTTTAAATATAAAACCTAGTAATTAACTCTTGTCCTAAGACAATAGAAATAATTTCTTAGTCCAGACATCCTGTCTCCAAGCTTGAGATCAAACAGTCACAAAATGCTTCACTTATCAGCTTTCTTCCAGCAGGGTGCACTGTGGTTACATTTTTGAAGCTTAGAACATATAACACAGTTTTCCTACATTTAATTTTCTTACATTTGTAAAAACACACCTGTAGATTACAGTAATATTTACAATGACATAGAATTATCTACAAAATTATATCTGTCTAGGCTGGCAGCCTTTACAACTGGCATCAAAACATCTATGTTTATTACAATGATTATGTTGAGTCAATCAATAGGATGTTGTCTAATGAAAATGAATATGTGTTGGTATCGCTCATAGAAGTTCATAAGAGTTTTACACAAATACAATAGTTATTGTATGAGTATCTAATGGAATGTCTTATTACTTTGGAACTGTATAATTTTATGAACTTGGAATTTCCAGTTTTAGGCAATTTATTTGCAATTCCAAAGATTCATAAGGATCCCACCCATCCTCTGTTTAGACCTATAGTGTCTGCCCCCAATTATATTACTGAGGGAATATCTCTGTTTCTTGATTACACCCTCAACCCAGAAGTGCAAAAATGAAGTCTTACATCAAAGACTCGTAGAATTTTTTAGATAAGGTCAGACTATTTTCTGACAATTATACCTTCAATGATAAATCTAATATAATATTTACGGAAGATATCAATTCTTTATTTACTTGTATTCCTCATGAAACAGGGGTAGATTATGTTAGAAAGTATTTAAGTAATATAGAAAGGTTTTCGGATGATGTTATTTATTTAATATGTAGTTTGCTGGATATTATGTTAAACTATAGTTATTTTTTTGTTTGACAAAAAAAGTGTATAAACAAGTGGGGTAGCCATGGGGTCTGCTGCTGCCCCAGTCTATGTGAATTTGGTACTAGGGTGGTGGAAACATCGGGTTTTGTTTCCTTTGATAGACAAATTCCATATAGTTTTTTTTTTTATTATCGGTTTGTGGATGACTTCATTTTTGTCACAGAAGGGAACTCAAATGAACTTATCAGTTTTATGGAAAATATCAATATGAGTTCTAACTTCTTGAAGTTCACCTTAGGTGACGTAGGTAAAACTGTAAATTATCTGGATGTCACTCTTTATTGGGATGATACATTACATAGGTTTAATAGTCAGATTTACAGAAAGACAACATTTGTTAATTATTTACATTTTAATAGTAACCATCCTTATCATATGAAGAAGAACATACCTAGAGGCCAGTTCATTCGAGCCTCTAGGATGATGACAGATGATTGGATTTTCAAAAAATAATTGGAATTTATTATACATATGTTTTCAAAGAGGGGATATCATGAAGAGTTATTGTCTACTTCAGCCAATGAGGTTAGAAGTAAAAGAAAATATATTTTCCTCTGATTCTTAACAAACCAGTGAATAAAAAATGTGGTAAAGGGATATCTGACCACAAAGTTTTGTGTGGCCTTGATGTGACAGTAGACAATAAAGAATTTTGCTCAATTATTAGAAACAACTGGAAAATTATTAAAGGAAATGCAGAATTGTTAAATGTGGTTGGTTGTAACCCAAAATTTGTATTTAAAAATAGTTACAATTTTAAAAAGATTTTGCGGAATGACCAATTTTTGGCACCCAATTGCACACTTAAGTCAAACAGGAGCAAAGGTATGTACAAATGTGCTTTTGTGGTATATGTAGGTTTATATCAGAGGGATATTTTATTAATCTGAAATTTCTGGACAAGACAATACCCATTGCAGGAGTATATAATTGTAAAACTGTAGGAATAGTATATGTAGTGTTGTGTTCTGATTGTGAAAGTTACTACATATGTATGACAGAAAGAAGCCTGATTAAGAGAGTAAAGGAACATCTTTATTCTATTAAAGTGAAAGACACTAACAACGCATTATATAGACATAAAATTAATTGTATCTGCAAGACATTTTTATTTACTATATTGGAACAGGTATCCAAAGATATGAGAGGAGGTAACTATAGGAACAGATTAGAAAAAAGGGAAGACTTATGACAAGTTAAAATTGGGGGCAGATGTTTTTCCAGGTCTGAACGATGCTGTCAATATTAAATGCTTTTTTAAGGGTTAAGAGATTAACTATCTGTTTTTAAAATAAATAAAAAAATGCTGTTGTAGGTAAAGAATGTATGTAATTATAATATTTTAGTATTCATATTTGTGTAATAAGTGATTTTTAGTAACTTATTAGTTTACTAATTATTCAGTTAGAGTTGATTGTTTTATAGCTAAGGTCTGTTTTCTTAGTATATAATTGATGGTGCGTTTTTAGTTATTTGTACTATTTCTGAGGAAGTCTGGTTTCAGACGAAAGTGGAATAAACATGTTTTATGCTAATTTTGGTTGTATACAGTTGTTATATTTATGATTTGGATTGATTTTTTGGGGGTGGGTGGCCACAGTGGTGCAGCGGTTACCATTGCCGCCTCACAGCAAGAGGTTCTCCGGTTCAGTCCATGGCTGGGGTGCCTTCTGTGCGGAGTCTACTTGTCCTCCCTGTGGTCGCGTGGGTTTCCTCCAGGTGCTCCAGTTTCCTCCCACATCCCAAAGACATGCTGTAGGTGGATAGGACACTCTAAAATTGGCCCTAGGTGTGAGTGTGTGCGTGTGTGTGCCTTCTGTGGAAGGTTGGGCGCCGGACAGGTGATCTGCTGGGGTGACCCCTAACCAGGAAAAGCCGAAAGAAGAAGAAGAAGGATTGATTTTTTGGGGGTCCTTTCCATCTGGCCGACTTGTTTTAGCCCTTTTTGATGTTTTGTCCTGGCTGAGAAGTTTTTTTGAGTGAAATCCATGTTACTAATGTTAGATTAGGTGGATGCTTTCATCCTAAGTCTGGATTTCAGATAACCATTAGTACTTTAATATGAATTGAATGATGTGTTTTATATTCTTACGTACATACATACATGCATACATATGAAAGTCATTCACACTGTTGAATCGGCTGCTTGTTGATGAAGTGAATGACTCTGAAATGTGGCTGAGTGTTCTGTTAATCAAAATTTTTTAATATTTTGGATGAATGGAACATTGAATATATACAGGTAAGGAAAGCATGTGTTTGGGGAAACTAATGCCAAATCGTTCAGATATTCTCCTTGTGTTACCTTACTAATACCTTCTAACCCTGCACCTTACCTCTGTAAAACCTTTTCCATAACTATACCATGATTCAGTCAAATTATTATTTATTTTTTAAACAAGACACATCTTTATTAAATTAACACTTATGACATAGGCGATCATACATTTATATAAATGAAAACAAATCACATTAACACAATCCCAGCTACAAGCATTTTACATCACAGATCCTAGTAACACAATTCTAATTGCAAACATTATACACCACTTATAATCTACTCAGTCATTGTCAGTCAAACATTACATAGCCCATTCAAGTCCTGCCTTCTTTCAAACCTCATTTCTTCCTTGTATCTATTTTTCCCACAATTCCTATTTTTTCATGTAATTTGCTGCTATCCTTTTCTAAAGATCCCAGTTCCAGTTGTTTTATCTCTGTTACTATATTTGCTACTTTTAGTAAAGTTGGTTTAGACTTTGATTTCCATTTTCTAGTAATTGCTTTTTGACAGGCACTATAATTAGACTCAGCAGTACCTTACTATGTCTAGGCAATTCTGATTCTGTATCATAACTCAGAAAAATAATTTCCTTAGTTACATCAATCTGCTCATCCAGCATCTCCGACAGAGTATTCTGCAGGGAATCTTTGAAGTCAACCAACTCATTACACTCCAGAAAATATGTTCCTAATTACCTCTTCCTTCCCCGACACTGCCAACATTTGCTGTCTACTTGAGGAAACATTCTCTAGGGTCTACTTTGGGTATAAAAATATCTATGTAAACATTTCCAAGCAAAAATCCTAAATCTCTAGATTTTGTTGCATATTTGGGAGACATACATATATCCCCCATTGTTTCTTTGTGAATTGCTTATCCAATCTCTCTTCCCATTCTTTTCTGAACTCCTCTGACTGATTCTTATAATTATCATGCAATATTTTATATGCTCTACTAATTATTCTTTTTTAATGACAACTTCTGTTCTAGATTCTACTAAAAAACTGTACCAATGCTGGTCTTTCATTTAGGACCCCATATTTCTTTCTCTTTGCCTTTTACTATATCATCAATCCTTGATAGGGAAGCCAATCTCTAACCTGTAGTCCAAATAAATTATTGATATCTTCCCATTCTATTACCTTCCCCTCTCTAGTTATTTGCTCCTAATACCTTGGTTCCTTTTCCAATTTTCTCCAATAAATTCCAGTTCCCTCTTGCATATTGTCTGTATCCCAAATTGCAGTCATTTCTATCAGCAGAATCTCCTTTCCCCATTCTCATGTTGGCTTAGTTCTTAAAATACTTTCTGCTACTTTATAAATATAATATTATGTATGATTGTTATTCTCCTTAAAGACCTGTATCCAAAATCCCGGTCTCTCTTTGTTTCTTGAGCTTCCCCCATTTAATCAGCATCCCTTTCTACTTTGAGTTCTAGTCTTCTGCTTGTGCTATGTGTAGGAGCCTTACCTGTGTTGCTCTGAAATACCCCTTCAAATTAGGTAATCCCAATCTACCTTGTTCTACTGGAAGAATCAGCTTATCCCACTTGACTTTTGCTGTCTTCCCCTCCCAGATAAAATCCTTCATCTCTTTATTAATTGCAGTCTACAACTTCTCCTCTGGTCGATAAAAATATGCTTGACCTGTGTATAAGACTAAAGGGACAAAAAACATTTTAACTACTTGTGTCGTACTGTCTATATATAACAGAGCTTCCATTTCTCAGTTTTTGCATTATCTTTTTTTTAGTCTCTTCCCACATATCTTTAGTTGTCACACCGGTATCATTTGTAATCCTCCTAAATAGTTCATATTATCCTGTATCGAGTACCAGTAAGAGTGAAAGGGAAGGTCTACAAGAGGGTAGTAAGACCAGCTATGTTATATGGGTTGGAGACAGTGGCATTGACAAAAAGGCAGGAGTCAGAGCTGGATGTGGCAGAGTTAAATATGTTAAAATTTGCACTGGGTCTAACGAGGGTGGACAGGATTAGGAATAAGTATATTAGAGGGTCAGCCCAGGTTGGAAAGTTTGGAGACCAAGCTAGAGGCAAGATTACGTTGGTTTGGACATATGTTGAGGGGGGATGCAGAGTATATTGGGAAAAATGATGCTAAGGATGAAGCTGCCGGCTAAGAGGAAAAGAGGAAGGCCTAAGATAAGGTTTATGAATGTGGTGAGAGAGGACATGCAGGTGGTTGGTGTGACAGAGCAAGATGCAGAGGACAGGAAGAAATGGAAACAGATGATCCGCTGTTGCGACCCCTAATGGGTGCAGCTGAAAAAGAAGATAAATATGGATATTGCTGAACCATTTCATGTGTGGGTGCATAATTAACTGCTATTGCCTTTATTTTAACTTCATTAATTTTATATTCTGAAAAGATATGAAACTGTCTCAAAATGTTCCACAACACTGTAGTGTCCCTTTCTGGTTTTGTCAGGTATAAAATAATATCATCTGCAAATACAGCCAGCTTTTCTTGACTAACATACCAATTATATCCTTGAATTTTCGAGTCCCTTATTTTCTTTGCCAATAGTTCTAAACATAATGCAGATAACAAAGGGAAAAGAGGACACTCCTGCCTGGTTCCTCTGCTTAAGCAGAAATTATGAGAGAGGACCCCACCCACTTTAATTTTCACCTCCGATCCCTCATATATCCTGCTAATCAACATTACAATTTTATCAGGGAATGCAAAGGTTTCCATTGGCCTGCTCATACAGTCCCAGTTTACTGTGTCAAATACTTTTTCTGCATCATGAGCCACTAACAACAGTGGCATTTTCTTAAATTCCGCTTCTCTCTGGATCATCAGTGCTCTATTAATGTTGTCAAGTGTTTTCCTCCTCTTCACAAAACCACACTGATCCATATTTATCAATTTTGGCATTACTTTTGTCATTCTTTTAGCCATTATAGACATGAACATTTTATAATCATGGCTTACTATTGAAATGGGCCTATATGAAACTGGATCTGATGGATCTTTACCCTCTTTAGGTATTATAGCAAACACTGCTTTCTTCCAGGATGTTGGTACTTCTCCTTCTCTTAAAATACTGTTAAACAAAACCTTCCAGATCTTTATCAGTTTTTCCCTCCTAGCTTTCAAACTTACACAGAAATACCATCTACTCCTGGGGAATTTCCTGTAGATTGGTTACACTTCACCATTTTTATCTCATGTCCTCCTATCCTATCTCTTAATAATTGAGCCACTTTTACCTCAATTCCTCCATAAATGTTTCCATTTGAACCTTTTCTTGATTTCCATATTTCTCTGCTTTATACAGACTTTCATAACATTTCCAAAATATTTCTGATACTTTTACAGGATCTATTGTTATCTTACTTGTTTTATGCTCCCTAAGACTGGTGACAGCCCTTTCTACTTTCTGTTGCCTGAGTCATTGTGTTAAAAGTTTTTCTGCTCTAGAGTTACCAAAAAACAGCTGCTTAACGGCAATCCTTCTAAACTCATGCATATTATTGAGATAATCCTTATTTTCTGTTTAGCATTCTACAGTTGCTCCTCTTCTTATTCTGTGAGATTCCCCCTATTTTGCATTACTTTTATATTTGTCAGTCCCTCTAAATAATTCTCGTTACTTCTTAACCGTATTTCCATTTATTTTATTTCTACCCTGTTTTTAAACTCCACTTTAATTTTATCCCACTCTCTAGATATATTTTCAGTAGAAATGTCTATCTTCTCTAATTAATAACTCCTGAATAATTTCCACTACCCATTCCTTACATTCTTCTCTTTTCAAGAGATAGTTGGGAAGGCACCAGTGTCTCATTTGTATTTCACTACCTTCTGTTTTTATTTTAGTTATTATTGCTGCATGATCTGAAATAGTCATTGTGTGGCTATCAAAACCTTCAACTAAATGCACATTCCTGTGAAATGCAAATTCTGTCTAGCCTAGCCCAGTTTTTTGTGTCTTGGGGAATAATACGTAAATTCACTCTGAGCCCCTAGTACTGAATTTACATCTTCCATGCCAAATGTTTTCATATTTTTTTCAGGAACCAGACACATCTTCACTGTTTCAAATCAAATTCCAGTCTGCACCTATAAGTAATGTTCCTTTCTGAAAACTAATTATTTTTCCCAGAATTTTCTTAAGCTCTATTATAGGAGTTTTAGGTGGAATATAAATGCATCCTTCTCCCTTGCCAGTACCCCTTAGTACTACAAAGCTATCATTATTATCTTTTTTATCTTTTTCTATCACTGTTGGAGCTCTTCTTACAATTAATATAAGTACTTCTCTTTTCCTTTTTCCCAGCTATTCTGCTGAATAACTATCTTGTAAACCTTTCTTAATCAAATTCACATCTTCATTTCTTTCCAAACGTGTCTCCTATACCATAGCTATTTGCACTCTACATTTTTATTTCACTACTCTTTCTTTCTTGTATTTATCTGTGAGACCATGGGCATTTAAAGATATTACAAAAAACATAATTGTGTTAAAAGGGTATTATTCCCACCGTTTTTTATGTAACAGCTTTTTGGTTAAATGTCTAATTTCAGCTTTTGTGTTGCATGCATATACTGTTTTGAAGGTTGATCTTTTATACCATTGTTTCTTGTCATATCTATTCAAGCCTTGTCACATCTTATAAAATGTTTGTTTTACTGAAAGCCCTCAAACAAAAAAACAAACACCCCCAATACCCCTTAAAACCTATTAACTTAATAACACAAAAAAAATGTACATCTTCAAATATTGAAGTTTTACTCTCCTAATAGGGACAAATGTTTCAAGCTGACAGACACACTCACAAACTCAAGTTAACCTAAAAGAAAGGCTATCCATGCTATGATACATGGTGCAGCCTCTGCTTCAGCTAAGTGCTGTTTGTTTTTGTCTCATCTTTATAGCTTCCCCAGCTGAGCAAACGCTTGAATGCTTTCAGAGAACATTATCTCCTAACCATTTTTCTTTATCAGATCATCTCCTGGGAGAACCAGATATAAAGCTGCTACAAAATATATATTTGCTTGAAAAAAGCCTTATAGTATTTAATATTCTTTTTCATTTATCTGTTCTCTCTTAAAACTTAAAACATATTACTAAATTAAGCTAAGAGCCTTAATCCAGTCATTCCCCTATACAAAAATGTGAAAAAGCAAACCAATTTTTCTTTTATCATACTCTTTTAACCAGACTTTTTTGTAACATTGTAGTGCAAAAGAAAAAAAACAGGAGCACATGTTTACCTTAGTATCCCCAATATACTTAAAAATAACAGAAAAACTTTACAGCATGCAAAGAAAATCATGCACTATAGAAACAGTACTATTAAGAAAACAATTGTGTTACTTTACCTCCTCTCTCCACTTACCCTCTTCTAAGTATTTTTCTGAACATTAATGACGTGGAGAAGGGCAGATGCTTTAGAGTCCCTCCAAGTTTAATAAAGTCCAAAAGAGTCCCATATTTTCCAGATTTTCTTGTTCTGTCATGTTTCACAAATATGATTATTGCTTTGTAATCCCACATTTATTTTGCAAATTACTGGTTTTATTCCTGTTCATCTACATCTCCCAAATTCTATCTCTGCTTCATTTCTAATGTACCCTCAATTCTTCTAGTCAGTTCTTGTGTTCTCCAACATTTTCTGCGGAAAGGCTGGGAAAGGTTTCACTAGCACAGTCTCTCTGTGGACTTTATTACCAGAAGAGCAAGAAGCTAAATCTCCTTCTGTTTCACAGCTCACTTTTTGTTGGATATACGTTTGCATTTCCTCCTTAGCATGTACTTCATCCAAAAAATGATTTTGTACCTTTAGGGAAGAATATTTAAATATAGCTGGATACAGCAGTTTGAATTTCATGCCTGCTTCTCGACATTCCAGAAATAGTGGTATACATTTCCTCCTCTTCTGCCTGTAATCTATTCTCCATAAATACTCTGCTGTCTCCCAGTTTTAATATTTTGCTTTTCTGCCACAGTTCTGTCAATCAATTCCTTCTGCTGGTAGGATTGCATATTTACTATTAAAAGTCTAGGTTGCTTTTTCATAGCCAAGTTTGGAGCATACACACAATGTGCCTTTTCAATTAACAGCTGCTGCTGTGGAATGGCAGTCTGGTTGCTTATTTGTGCTTTAATATAATTAATATAGTTTGTTCCTTCCAGGGTCTTTGGTACAGCAGAAAATCTCAGGTTTCTCCTACTTGCTCTCTCCTCTAATTCTATTATTTTTTGAAACATCTCTTCTTGAGCAATCTCCTATTTAGCCAGCCTTGTTTTCATTTCGGCTTCTGATTTTTGCAGTTTTGTCACCTCATCTGAGTATCTATCTAAAGCTTCTTCCATTTTTTCAGTCTTTTGTTGTTTGAGTTGATATACTCCATCAGTGTCTTATTTATTTTAATCAGATCTGTGTGCAGTTGCCTTATGCTTTCCTCTAGATTACTGGAGGTCATATCTGGAGCTTGCACTGACTTTTGCTTAACAGTTGTATTACTTTTCCCAGTAAATGTTTTTTTCTTCACCTTTTGTAGCTAATTTTCCTTCAGGTCATTTGTATTTCTTTTTTCTCAGCATCTAGACAGTGCACTTGCTAGTCAGTTACTGGAATTTAGCCATAAAAACAAATCCACTGGCTTTCTCTGCTAAGTTTCTGTTTTTAAACTGGGAGAGCTAATCTCAAGCTGTTACTCAATGTGCAACCATCTTGGTAGAACCTCAATTCAGACAAATTATGTCTGAGTGTGCATTGGAGTTTTGCTGATCAGATTGATACAATTTCCTTTTACATCTTTTATTTTCCAATTTTGTGATTTTTGTCAATATATTAATTTTCTAAATTCTGGAATGCAATTACTCAGACAGCTGCTGATGATATAAGTGATTATTTGAAGGAGTTTAACATATGACAGCAATCCTACCTTCAGATTTAGGGCAAAGTGTATACACACAAAAAAAATAAACAGAAAAGAGGTTTAGAAGGGATAGAGAAAATCAACTTGTGATGTTTACCATGTTTCTGAGGTAGACAGTATTCCGGGTAAAAGAAAACAGAGATGGGTCTCAGTCTAATCACTTTTATGTCCAAGGCTAATGTGAATAATTGGCAGGCCATTATGAATGTTGTAGAATGTGGGAGATATACTGAGAGTTGGCCCTAGATTATTTTGTATGGACCATGACAGACAAGTATGCTATGGGAAAAGTATATGGGCTTAAGATACCTACTGAGGTATTCAGCTGGTGTTTTCTGGTTGCACACAAATGTAACACATCTTAGTTGCTTTTAGTGGTAGCAGGTTGAGTGCTGGTAAGAACAGTAGCTGACAATGCTAAAAAATGCAAGGTGAACTTTTTGGCATCATTTTTCTCACAATCTAACATTAGAGGACTGTACAGAAGGTGTCTATCTTTTTTTTGGGAGGAGGGGATCAAATTGTATGAGAAAGAAGAGCCAATGTTATGGTCACTGTTACATGCACAGTGACACTGCTATGCCTTTTCAGGGGGGTGGTTTATGTT
This sequence comes from Protopterus annectens, assembly GCF_019279795.1. NCBI lineage: Eukaryota > Metazoa > Chordata > Ceratodontiformes > Protopteridae > Protopterus > Protopterus annectens. The sequence goes on from NC_056725.1 coordinate 1,559,952,740, forward strand.
TGTATGAAAAAACTTTTGAAATATACTGCTGTAGACATTATTTTGCTTTTATAACAAAAGAAATAAAACCAGTACATCCTTGTCCCTGATAATTGCATCTTCCATCATTTGAAGTGATATATAAAATAAAAGAAAGACTAACTAGGAATTGTGACTTGTCACACCAAAATCGGTGTGCATCTGTTGTATTACCTCTGCACCTAAAAGCACAATATTAAAATAAAAATCCAGATTTGTTATCAAAAGACTTTACTAGGTAATAGTCTTTTTAATGTAATTGGCCCTGAAACAGTCAAGCAATACTAAATCTAGCCGTTGGTGCAAAAGGTTGGACAAGCCTGACCTAGAGAATTGTATATCCAAAAAAAGCCACAAGAATGCATTATTCTTACTCCGTAGTCTGACAACATTATGTCTGACAACCAATACTTGTCTAACTCAGTGGTTAATGTAATGTGCTGTGACGTGATTCTTGTCAACGTGCAGCTGAATCTACAACTTCTAAATATATATTGTAAGGCTTCCTTTCAACAGTCCCTAAATTAAAAATATTATTTTCTGACTCCTAAAAGCACACAGTTGCATCGAAAACACTGAAAACACCTCCATGAAATACTCCGCCAGCCAGAGAAGTACATTCAGAATAGCTACCACTTCAGAAAAGAAACCACCAGGTATATTAAGAAAAATACAGAGAATCTTTACATTTACATCTGTATTAGTTCTAATAATAACAAAACGGAACTGTGTAAGACTCCTGCACAGTGGCTCAACAAATTTAACATCTGAAAAAGGACAGACTCTTTTTGTTTACTACTGCTTCAAGTAAAGTTTATAATCTTAATCAAATAACTTTGTAGAAAAAATGCATATTCTGAACTAGGCAATTATCTGTTACAAACTTCTAGTCAATACATGTAACTTGGGAAGCCTTTAAGTGAATCTATAAATCAGCTACTTATATTTCTGTCCTTCCAAATATTAACCAATGAAAGGCAGTCATCACAAGTCAGACATGGCATGTACTACCAGTACAGTAACATTGGCCTTTATACTTCTCATAAATGGGCTGCAAATTCAATTAGCTGCTTCTGTTTGTACTTGAAAGGTAAAGTTTAATAACATAATTAGCTCTGACATAGCCTTGTAACACTGCCACTTATCCCATGAGAGCAGTGTTAGGCTGCACACTGAGTTTGTACTTCCTATTAAAAGGTGTCAAAAAGAACGCTACTCAAGACTGCAAGATATGTATTTTTCCATGAAACTGCATATGCATAGCAAGAATTTGACTTAATACCTAACGCACTGAAAGTAGGTGGTCTCTCAGGAGGAAAGCAAAATGGTTGTAGTTCAGTGCACAGGGATGACCCCTTAAGACGGAAAAAACAGCATGAGATTCAATTAATCCAAAACTGATTCATATGTTTGAAGTATAGGAGTCTCACCCAGAGTGAAAGGCTTAGGTTCCCTACTGCCTTAGCCCAAATTATGATGTATTCAGTAGTGCTGTAAATTTTACTAATCCCATACTCACAAAAAAACTAAGCTATGCAGTTGATACTGGATACAGAAGAAAACTGAGATGATGAAAATGCAGTTGTGCAAAACTGCTGTCAGCTCTAAAAAATGCAGCAATGACAAGTGTAAGCTGAAATATAAAACAAGATGGACATAGGAAATCACATGCTTAGAAATCATTTTATTTGCATTCATATTTGAATCAAATTAAACAAGAATGGTTAAATGTCAGACAAGAAACAACAGGTAAAATTATGCCCATATAAACTGCCAACATCCCTTTTTCAGTTGTGCATTATGACAATTATATCTAAAGACTGTTTTCCATAATTGTTCAAAATTTTTAAATATTTTGCAAAGTTGATCATAGGCAGGATTACCAAATTATTTCTAAGTAATTCCATGGCTAATACATATAAAGTAAATGATAAGCTAAGTAGTAGGCAAAAAGAAGGCCAAAAATAAACATTAACAAGAAGGATATGAATGAGAAGAAAACAGTAGCTACACAAAGCTGAGCAATTGTAGAGCTGATGTGAGGTCATGGGTTCAATCCCCAGACAAGGATCATAGTTTTCCTGTCCCATTGAGTGGTTAATACAATACTAAGTTCATGGTTTGTACTGCACTGGGTGCTTGCATGTTAAAAAAATCACTTTCAGGCTGGTTTCCTTGCTGAAGGAAAAAATGCACTAGGGAAGAACCAAGTAACTAACTTTCCAGAGACTTCTTGTTGGTCTAGTGGCAATTACAGCTGGACTTCAATCCCCAGACAAGGGTCAGAGTTTTCCTTTCCTCTTGAGTAGGTTAAGAATGAATGCCAGAATCAAACTGCAGAGTATCACCAAGAAAACTATATGAAACAAGAAAAAGAAATGATATCTAATTGCCAAGAGACACATTTGTTATCAATGTCTGAAAAAAATAGTAGGAAAACATAAAAGCAAAGAAGACATGTTGCAGAAAGTATGCAAACTGTTTAGGAGAATAATGTGGGCTGATCATTATCTGCACATTTGGCATGGTGATGTTGTGGTTCCTAATGCTGCCTCATACTGCTTGGGTCACAGTCTGATTCACAGCTAGGGGTGCCTTTTGTATGGAATTTGCATGCTTCTACTGTTGATGTGGATTCATATGATCAGTTTCTTTCTGCATTTCAAAATTAAGCTCGTAGGTGGACTAATGGTTGTAATCTAACTGTGTGTGTGTGTGTGTGTGTGTGTGTGTGTGTGTGTGTGTGTGTGTGTTTGTGTGTGTGTATTTGGATGTGAGTGAGTGTGTGCGCCTTGCAGTGGAAAGTTGTTAATTCCAGCCCTTGCATATGTTGCTTGCAGGAATAGAAACTGATTCCTGCAGTCCTGAAACTGATTAAATAAGTACAGCTAATAAATAGCTGGATACTCCTTGAGGCACAGGCTGGAATAGATACCAGAATTAAATTGCCAAACTCATAACTTTTGTGTGATTATGTGCTTATTTTGCAGGAGTCTGAATTCAGTGATACCATTTTGTAAACACGCAAAACAGCAATTCTAGAACCCACAGAAGTAATATTTCTGATATACTAGAAGACTATTGATCAACAGAATTATTGCTTAACTCCTTTAAGCAGCCTTCAGATATCTGCACCGACAGAGAGAAAGAGAGAGATTTTACAACTTCTTGCAGTGTCTACAAAATCTTGAAAGATTCCCTTTCTAATGTGGACATGAAGAGAGCTGAATGATGGTTTGTAGGACACTTGGCTTCTAAAAATATCTGTCTTTCTCTGTGTCCCTACAATGTAATGGGATCATGCTAGCGAATAAGGTGATCTGCTGCTAAGCAATGATTGCCTTTACTGAAGCTTTGCTTCTTACTCTAGGTGTGCAATGGAAAATCAAGATGACTTCTGAAAGCAACATTAACTCCATGTATCTGAACTAGCAGGCAGCAAATATAGTAATTTATTATTGGATTATTACAGGATTAATTCCCTTAAAATTAACAGGTGTAGGTGTTTAAAATGCCACCATTCTGGGATGCTCTACATAAAATCATTAATTTGTTTAATTTGGGATGACTTCACCTGACTTACAGTGCTGCTTCCATTTTGAGAGAATTGTATCTGCTTCTTTTAACTTGTTTCTACATGACGGAACCTGTATATAGGATTTAACACTGTGTCTGTCATCAGTTCTCTACTGTTTTAACTACAAGTTTGTTTATGGCATACAACTATGTATTTCTAATAAATACTAATTTGTTTGTAACTGTACATTGTGTCTCCTTAACCTGGGTTATAAGTACAAAGGATCCTAAGAGACCAGTAACAGATCCTACCAACAATTAATTAAATAGATAAAATATAATTAAATTAAAAATGTTTACGAGTATGTGAGAAGGAAAACATATGTGCTGTGATAAGCATAAAATTAACTTATAAAACATCAATTGAAAAAAATGACATACTAAGGTGCCTCTACTGTAAAATGACCTTGAAAATTCCAGAAGGACCACCTGGTGACTAAAATGCACCTCACAAAAATATGTCATAATCAGAAGAGTGCAAGTACTAAAGCCTTAAATCAGGATTATGAGTTACTTTAAAGCACAAACTAGTAAGCTGCCAGAAGGTGCTGTGTCATATGTACCATCTGTCAAGTGTGAAGGACTAGAAGCGATCTTCTCTTCCAGAACAGATGACTGGTAAACTTCTGAATATTTAGTGAAATGAGACAGTAGTCACATGTACTGCAGTTGTGATTACATGTTCATCTTACATTAATAACTTATTTAATACATCAGCAAGATACTTTGAAGTATGCCCCTTATAAAAGCCTGTGAAAATTGTGCCAAAATGGTCTTTATGTAGTCTCACTAATCATATATTTTTACTTGCCAAATTGAAAGCTATTTGAATGAATACCATGTGCAATAGTTTTGCTGTTACTTTATAAATCACTTACAAAGAATAAGATGAGGAAAAGACCTCTGTGATTTCATCTTAGAAGCCAGAGAAGCACACCCATGTCTACTGTCTATCTGTATTCTTTTTGCAGCTCATAAACAATTTACAGCATCAATATAAAGCAAACATATTATGGAAAGATGCATGTCTTTCCCCCGGATAACTCCCATCACAGGCATTGTCATCCCCTTTGGTAAAAAGTCTGTACCCATGAACTACTACATAGACAGCAGTCTACTTAACACCGAATGTGTGATAAGAGACCTTAGGACCCAGGTGGACAGTAGTCTGTCCTTTGATAGTCACATCGCTACAGTAGTCAGGAAGTCCTTCTACATGGCACACCTCATCATAAAAGGGTTCTCATCCAGGAAAAGAGAGGTCATTGTTCCCCTCTACTCTACACTCATTAGACCCATTATAGAGTACAATGCCCCTTTTGGAATGTACTTCACAAGACATCTGCAGCAGCTGGAAAGGCCACAGAAGTACCTCACAAAGAGGATTACTGGCCTCAAACAGATGCCCTACACTGACCGTCTCAAAAAACTCCAGCTTTACTCCGTAGCTCCAAGGTGATCTCTGCCTAACATATAAAACTATGTCAAACCCAGAGCTGTTGGACATGCTACACCTAAAGAAATCCCAATCCCTTTGAGCTACATACTCTAGGGACCTAAACCTTGTCACCACAATAAACAAGACATGCTGGAGGGTAGATTCCTGTCCCAGAGACTTCCCATACTCTGGAACAGGCTACCCATCTATGTCAAGCAAAGTTCTTCATTAGCACTCTTCAAGAAAAATCTTGATGAGTGGATGGGAAATAGGAAATACACCCTGGGATCACTTCTGTGTCTCTGCTCGACAGTGGCACAGGAAAATAACTTTCTTGCGTGGCGTAAGCCGAGGAACCTTGTTGGCTAGGCTTACGTAGGCCCTCGGGCTGATAGTCTAGTACCTATGAATCTATGAGGCAACTGTTGACCTCTACTTCACAACCCTAAACAGAAGCTTGCTATAGACAATCTGAAATTTAACCACTAGGGTGAAATGGACTATCGAGGCAATTAAAAGATAGAAAGAAAGATATATATGTATGAAAATTAAAATAATACAAATAAAAATGGAAAATGAAGTGTTCAACAATTGCAGAACAGGAAATAAATAGGATACAATCTGGACAAACAGAGTAAGAGACAGATGCATTCAATATGACAGATAGTGATTTGGCTCAAAGAGCTTTGGAGTGGTGGAGGATAATGGGTCTCCAGAAGAATGGGGGAGATTCATGGGAGACCATGAAAGCTAAATATAGTAGTAAACTAGCCAGTAATGGAATAAACGGTATATCAATGTTGAAAAGGAGCTGGAAGGAGGCCAGCAGATAGGATGGGGTTGGAAAAAGTACTTGGTAGAAATGCAAAAGATAACATAGGCAGGAGTAGGTTCGGGGTGGGAAAAGGTAGAGGAAAGGAAGACAGAGGACAAGACAAGCTAGGCAGACGTTACCAAAAGAGTATAGACATAGTGCAACACAGAATGAAATATAAGAAGAACATAGCAGGCAGACATCAAGGAGAGTGCAAGTAGAAGAAAGCCAATGTGAATGGCAGGTACAATTGTTTTAGAAGAAATGAAGAGGAGACAGAACAGAGGGGGTTCATGCAGGACTCAACAGAATAAGAAAGGGTGGGAGGGTCACTCAGTCATATGGAAGAGGCTGTGCAAGAAAAGAAATGAAATGAACAATGGAAAGAGCTTGTAGAACGAGTTCAGTATGGATGGGAAGGGGAGTAAGGGACCGAAGCCATTAAAGAGAGGCGGGCAACCAGAACAAGTATTCAGATGAACTGTGTATGGGCGAACTGGAGAGGAACAGATCCCAGATAGGAGATGTAGGGATACAGGTCAGGAAATAAATAAAGCAAAACAATACATACGAATATTTTTTTGCCCATAATAGCACAAGTCCCCTGCCTTTGATGAAAACTGTTGTTCACTGTTATGTGATTGAAAATGCACTACAGACTGCATGTCTGACAGTAAAGCAGAGATAAAGGAAGAATGACCAGATTACAAAGAAAAGACAGAACTGCACGTATGCAAACATATTCATAAATGCTTGTGTGATCACTCATTGCACTAAATATGTTAGCCACACATGTACAACCAACTGAGAATATCCAACTTTATGAAATGATAATACTGGATATGAAGTGTGATTTGCTTGTATGTATACAATTTGACTGATGTTGTAAAGCTGTGTCTGTGGCAAAGAGAGATAACTCACTGCAAATGTGTTGTGTAAGTGCACTAGTCTGATGGTTCAAATTCAGAGCTGTCTAACTATTTAACCTTTGTTTCACTTTTTTATCTTTTTTGTGGCTCTGCCATTTGTGTGGTGCATGGCTTAGTGCAAACACTGTTAACTGCCTAAAAATTTAATGTCAGTTGCCTTTTTAAGTGCAAACATGCTTAGTGGCATTGCTCAGCAGTCAGGAACAAGGATGGTAATGACTGCAGAAATTCCACCTGTTACCCAACCATCTCTGTGGCACAAGTATAAATACATTGAACTAAAAAAGACAAAACAAAAGTAAACTGTGATTGGAGTCCTACTGTAGTTATTTTTACTGAGGAAGGGTCATAATGAGTATTTACACAAAGAATATAGGTAAGCTATTACCTTTTCCATTTGCACAGTGTCTACCCGTGTGCAAACAGAGTTCATTATTTAAGCAAAAAAAGTGAAAAATTAAATATGGTTTGCCTTCGTTCTCACAAACAAGCTAAGTGGTGATGCACAGCCATCAAGTACTCTGGACAGTACTGAGTGTGGAAAATACACTTGCAGCCTAGCTTTCCCTGTGACACCAGCTTTAAATGCAGTGAACTTATGGTCATAACACAGGTGAGCTAAGGTTCTAATCCAGCACACTCCATCTTTTAATAAGGGTGTCCCAGTGTAATTTTACTGAAAACTGTGATTATAAAGGGAATATTACATACCAATAGCTACTGTACTTTTGTAGGTATCATATGCATTATTTTGTATTATGTATGCAACTGGTTTATCATGACAATGATGAATATGTAATAAAAATGCAGCTGCATATCTCTGAATAAAACAATGGTTTATTGGCAATCATCTAAATGCCTCCCATAACCCAAGTATAACTGTAAGATAGAACGTTTTGTGAGGTATGTACCACAAATCACAAATGTATTACTAAAGTAATGCAAATCTATCCATTTCCAGTATATTGTCAAACATTAGTTCTAAATCTCACATGAGAATGCATAATCCAGGACCTTGTAATATCACACACATACAGCCTTAATTGAAGTATAGCACCAGACAGTCTTTAAATTGTATATCTGTGATGACCATGACTGCAAAACACTTCGTCTGTGCCAATGAGGAATAATCACCTATGTATGTGGAAATGTATACATTCTCTTTTACATATGTTTAAATCCCATATTGTACAAATTACTTTTAACAATGTGTAAGCCCCCGTAAAATATATGTCAAGTCATCTCCTAGATCCCTCAAAAGTTCTGACTTACAAGCGAAGTCATTTAGAATTTCGATGTTGACCACTGGGCAAAGTGTGACCAGGTATAGCAGCATACATGCCATAAATCAATGCCAAATGTTACATCATCACTGCTGTTTCATAGATCCCCTTCCTTTTTGATTGGCAATGTTTCTCTACCGTCACACAAATGAGGTTGGCATGGTTGTGTGTGTTTGCACACAGGTCATAAAACACAATATCACAAATTGGCATGAAAACACTTGTAATGTTATTGTAGGACCTTTGCAGACATGGCAGTAAATGGGAAAGATGGTGCCAAATTCAGGGCTCAAAGGTGAGGTGTGGAGGAGTTAAAAATCTTTACTGCACTTCTCATGAAGCACTACAGCTGTAGGCTGCTGCAAGGGGACTATACCATGTCTCAGTGTAAGGCTAAGGCTTGAAACAGCCTAGCTAAGGTTGTCTCCAGTGTGACTGGCATACCATGCACTGAGGGGAAGCACAAGCACCATTACAGTTATCCAAAATGGTGCAGGTAGGTAGAACTCAGCCAGTGGCTGGATGAATTTAGAACTGCTGACATACCACAATTGTGTAAGTATACAGATAAAGCAATTTAAAATGATATGGACTGGTGTAGCTAGGCAAGACTGGTATGCATAATTCTTTCATGTCTCTTTTTCTCTCATTCTTTATTTGATAGATGTACAGGAAATCTCAGTGAACAGGGAGGCACATTATGAGAGAATGGAAAGACTCAGAGAGGCAAGAGGTATGTATGAAGCACAACTGAACATGACGTATAAAATATATTTTGATTCTAGAGTTAGTAGCAACTTAAGCATGCGGATCTTAAATGTAACAGCAAGCATGCATGCTTTGTTCTGTAGCTGCTGGTAACTGTATTTGGCAAGTGTAATACTGTATTCAGATTAGGTGGGCTCATTTCCCAGAAGTAACCTATACATTAATGTTCAACAAGTGTCATTTTTAAATTTAAAATGGGTGATATTGGCTTCAATGCCATATTGTTAAGTTAATATACGGAATATAGCGTATTCCAAGGATTACTTGTAACAATTCACAATCATTTTTTGGGATTGGGAATGCTCAGTAGCAAACATACTAAAAGTATATTTATTGTAATAAAGCATGAACATGGCATATAATAGTTTGATCATCTCTTTTATTTTTTGTCTCATCCCACTCTCTCTCTCTCTCTCTCTCTCTCTCTTTTTGGCGGGGGGATATCTGGAATCACACCATTCTGATGTCATACCTTTCTGACAAAAAAAATGCTTTTCAGTACAGGGAGGGAGGCCAACCACTGCGTCTCATCCTGACAATCCTACACTAGTTATCACGCCAACACCCATCACCTTTGGGATGCAACCTGACAGTACTGCCTCCATATCCCCTGCATCACCTGGCCTGTCCACATCAGGTAACATTGCCTTGGCTGTTATTGCACTGGTACCTCCGGAAGTATTGGTGGACATGGTGATTATGTCACCTGCTAGGAGCTGCTAGGGATGGTGCATGATGTAAGAGAGAATGGTCTTGATGCCCACATCAGCCACCTGGAGAGGTTGCTTATTAAAAAGGATAAGAGACTCCCATGTCAAGCAGTCTCACAGAAACCTGAGGAAGGGGACAGTAATGACAGTTCTGAGGGTAAGAACTAGATTCTCACTGTTCCCACACTTGATGAGCATGTGACTGTGATGTCCCCTACCTATCCTCAATCATGATGTCCCTAAAATTTTTGTATTCATCACCATCCCAGTGTCTGTCTTGTTTGTCCTCTTTGCACCTGCTATCTCAGCTACCCTACCTAATAACCCTCACATTCCTATGTCCCTTCCCCCAGTGTTCCTCTCTTCTTGAAATCCAAATAAAAAATAGGCACCACAAAAAAATAATTGTACCATCTCTTGTCAACTCTAGAAAGCTGCACACACAATAAACTTATGATTTGCACTGTACTGAGGTAGGCATTACTGATAAAATTTGGGGAAGACACATACTTCAGTATAGTCATTAATGGTCATATTTGCACTGTTGATCACATTTACTTGGGTAATTCCATTCTGACACCATTTGTAAAAAAAAAGAGAGAATAGTTTAGATTTGAATCCTGGATCACCTGTGCTCTGATCAAGAGATCTCTGCTCTTAAACAGTGTTCCACAGAGAATGCTAGGCAGCAGGTGTATTTTCGGTTCCCTGGGAAAATATTCGCTGATCCGTGACTTTGACATTTTTGGCTTTCGAACTTTATAGTTCGACAGAATAGCATTCGCTGTTCTGATATAGACGCATATTTTCCACATTCAGTACTGTTCAGAGTGCTGATGGCCATGCATCGCTGCTTAGCCTGTTTGTGCAAAGGAAAGCATGTTACATTAAATGTTTCAAAATTTTATTTAAGCAGAGGAATGTGTTTGCTTGATGCTTAACATCATGCAAATGGGAAAGGCAAGGCTAACATTTTATTTTTGTAATAAAACTTGGGCCCCAACATGTCAAAGATAGACTATAGCATGACCATCATAGTAGCTGCCAGCAATTTCTCTCATAACATATCTTAGAAGCTACTTTACAAGTCCAAGTTGAATTCATGAAACACAATTCACGCTAACACTTTGCCATCAATCGTGCAAATCAGTTGGTCAAAGATGCACATTGTGATGAGGTGTTTAGCATGTCTTACTCTAGTTACTGGACTGTTATCTTCCATTACATGAAAAGGCATTCATAAACACAAGGGAAAAGCAGAGACATGTGTGTTTGAATGAACACATACTTTCTGATATTCATGTGTTCCCTGCAGCAAGGCACTTGCAAATGATATATCAGAACTCGGGCCATTATCAAGCAGACTACAGAAATGCAGAGCATAACTGCATTGTTACATTTGGTATGAGTTTATACTGACAACGGACATTGGTCACCCATGATCATATCACACTGAGATTGTCAGCAAATTCTACTAATATGGACATCACTTCATCTGAATATGAAGACACATACCGCCAACCTTGCAGCACTGGTGTTTCCAAAGTGTGTGTGTGTGTGTGTGTGTGTGTGTGTGTGTGTGTGTGTGTGTGTATCTAAACAACATCCTAAGAAACAGGTACATGTATGGCTCAGTTCTGCAATATGAATTCATTATAGCTTCTTTCACCTAGATTACCAGGATGTATTTAAATTTATTTTTGCAGACTGCAATCACACAATCATATCACAAGTCCAGCCTTTGCACACAAGTCTCATAACACTATATGTCACCTGCAACACTATGATGATGTCATCCTCTATAAAGAGCACTGTGCCAATGATGAAATCAGATGTCTGTGATGGTCCGAGTATTAAGTACTGTGTTCTCCAGCTTGTGTAACTAGTTAGATAGGGGAGTGAATCTCACAACAGTTAAAGTTTGTGTGTGTGTGTGTGTGTGTGTGTGTGTGTGTGTGTGTGTGTGTGTGTGTGTGTGTGTGTGTGTGTGTGTGTGTGTGTGTGTGTGTGTGTGTGTGTGTGTAGTCAGAACAGCTTGACACCAGATACTGCTGTCCTCACTCAAATATCATTCAGAAAAAAATACTTTTACACTGGTACATGACTCCACAGCAATTTCATATAGTCATCCTAACATCATCTTCTCACTATACACTAATGATGTCATCCTCTATAATGTGCACTCTGAGACTGGTAAAATCAGACTTGTGCCATGGCGCTAGCATTAAAGGACCACTACAAGCAAATGATGAAAAAACATATTTTTATCTTGCTATGAATTACTGAACCTCCTAAATGTGCTTGCAGCAAAATAAGTACTCATTCCTAATTTTATGTTTTTTTTTATCCTCGACTGCCCCTCACTGGGGCAGACATTCTGATTCCTTTGGAAAGCTAATCTGTCCCATAATGTACAGCTTGTGAGAATAAGTAGCCCTAACCCTTGAAAAAAACTGCCGAGTTTGAGAGTCTGTAGATCATGTGTCATTGACTGTTCTGCACTGAGTTTTACAAATATTGTTCTTACTGATGTGTTACACATTCTCTGAAAGAAGCTTGCAAAAGTCTCAACAAATTGCTGAGATAAAAATCTTGCAAGTTTCAGTTCTTATCCAAGTTACTCCTCCCATCTCCCCTCCTTCAATGAGCTACAGTCTCACATTTTCAGCTTTGGCTAGATTCAACTAATTAGTCAACTTTACATGACAACAGACTTCAAACAAATCACATCCTGTGTGCCACTAAAACTGTCCCCTCAAAGTTCTCTTCACTGTGAATAGCATTTTCCAGGAATTATTTCTAAAAAAAAAAAAAAGCACACACCAATCCAGAGTTTAGGCCAATCTATCCATTTCTTTGATTTGAATAGCATTCTGGCTGCTCATGTGGTTATCTTTGTGTAGTTATTCTGTTACATCATAACCTGAACTGTGGTATTTAATGCCAAGCTTTACATAACAATTAAACAGTTCTCGGTTTCTTCTTAACATTCTCTCAAGACACTGATGCAACCCAGTACTTGTCAGTACTGGTCGCACCACTGTTTTGTACACCTTACTTTTCAGTTTCTTTGGCATTCTTCTGTCATACACTACACCTGACACTATGCCAGTTAGCTGCGGTCCGTCTGATTCTAGCTTTAATCTCTTCATTCAGACTTTCCTTCTCCTCAACCACCCCTCCCAGATATTTGAAGCTATTAAACTGTTCCACTGTCTTCCCTTCTCTCTCATTTCTCAGCTTCTTATGATTTCCCCAGTTTGCTGCCATTACCACTGTCTTATCTGTACTTAGTTTCATCTCATTTGCCTGCATTTTTGCATTCCATTCTCTTATCCTTTGCTGAAGTTCTTGCTCAGAGTCTGCCTGTAATACCACATCATCTGCACAGAGCAACTTTGTTGATCTGTCCCCTCCTGCGTGTTTGTTAATGTAGTCCATCACCAGCATGAAGAGCAGTGGGCTCAGAGATGAACCATGGTGCACACCAACTCCCACTGGGATCCCCTCTATGAGAGCAAATGACGTTCGTACTTGAGTCACTGACTGGGTCCTTGTACACAGCCTGCACTAATTCTACCAATGTTTCTGGGACTTCGAACCACCGCAGTACTGCCCAAATCAGCTTTCTTGTGACCTTGTCATCTGCTTTCTGCAAGTCTAGGAATGCCCAATTGTACTCTTTCCTCATCTCTAGCTTCTTCTCAACTATCTGTCTCACTGCAAAGGTTGGGTCAGTTGTGCTGCATCCTGATCTGAATCAGAATTGCTCATCTCCCATCTATCTTTCTACTACTATGTTTTTTTTAATTTATCAATCACCCTCTCCAGAACTTTCATGCAGTGTGACAGGAGTTTGATACCTCTGTACTGCCCACAGTTAAATAAGGCCCCTTTGTTCTAGAACACTGGCACTTGTATGCTTATTCTCCCATCACTTGGGATACTTCTTTCTCTCCACATTGCTATGAGTACCCTCAGGAGCCAATTCTCCCCAATCTCACCCAGCATCTTTATCATATCTGCTGTGACCTCATCTGAGCCTGCTGCTTTCCCTGATGTCATTCTTACGTCTTCTAGGGTGAGCTCCTTTTCTTCTCTCATAGTAGGCTGTGTCTACAGCAGTACAGCTTCTGTGGGGTTTTCTTCATTTAGAAGCTGCTGGAAATACTCCTTCCATCTGCTTTTGATGTCTTGTGGACTGATGAGCAGGTTGTTGCTGACATTCCTTATGAAGGGTGTCTGACTATCTTTTTTATCTTTCTGTCTTTGCCTTGCAATCTGATATAGTTTCTTTGTGCCACCTACTGAGTCACTCTCCAGAAGCTGGTAGAGTGCCTCCAATGCCCTATTCTTTGCTACTGTAGTTCCTGTTTTAGTTTCTTTGTTAACCAGTCACTATCCCTTCCTAGTCTTATCTGTCTTTTCTATCTCCCACTTTTTCCTGCACTCCTCCTTTCTTTTGATGACTTCTGCATTCCATTACCAGCTTTTTTTATGTACCTTACTTCCATACCTGGCTCGACCACATATCTGTTCTGTAGTCCTCACACATGCTGCACTGCCATTCTTCTTCATCCCCACCTATTTCCTCCTCTTCAAGTGCAAGAGCATCAAGTAATTCTCTCCAGTCAAACAGACTCTCTGAGTCGCTGCTTGCAGCTGATTGTGGCACTGGTTTATGCTGCGAGCCAACGGTTTCACTGGGAATGACTTTGCATTTGCTGATTTTACCCCAATGTCCTTTTCCTTCTAGGATGAAGTCTAGCTAAGTTGCTGTCACTTTTTCTGAACCATGTGTTGGCTACTAGCCAGAGAGAAGTCTAGAATGGTCTCTCCTTCTTTATTTCTGTTGCCCCATCTGTGTGGGCCCAAGCAATCCTCATATCCTGTTCTGTCTGTATGCACATTCAAGTCACCTGCTATCAGCTGCAGCTGCTGTATGAATTTACTCTTTCATTCTTTTCACCACTATCACAACCCTGCTGCGGGGCATAGGCTAAGATTATGAATACTACTCTGTCATTACACTGGAGTTTGACTGCCATGAGTCTGTCACTAATTCTGATGCCTTCTGAAGCCTGTCTCTCTCACCACAATTCCATCATTATTTCTAGCCTGAGTAATAGACTCTGGATCTCAAGCCAAGTGGCTTTGCTGAACTGCCCTTCTATCTTGGATCTTGGATACATAGGATATCCAGCCTCCATATCATCATATCATCCACTTTCAAGCGCCATCCTGTCTGTGAACCTACACTGAGTATAGCAATTCTTAGTTCATGTTTAGCAGGTTGATTAGTTCTATATTCAGGTTTCATTCAACAGAGCTATCCCAGGTAACCCATGCTGGGCAACTGGACACTGGCCAGCCAGTAGCTTATTGACCCAGGACTGCTGGGATTTATGGCAGGCAAACATGGCCAACAGGGGCACATACACCCCTCCCACTGTTAGTATGGGTCCCTGGCGGAGGTTGGAGTAGGCCAGGTCCTCAACTCACTTATCACCAGTAAGTGTGAGGAACAAACACAGACACAGGGAGAACATGCAAATTCTAAACAGTTATTGGTCAGAGGTCAGGACTAAACCTTGTACCTTATGCATGGGAGGCAAAGACCTTAACCATTATGCCAACTGGTCTCCTGCTTCTGAGGTTACGCATATGCAAAATATAATGGCTAAAAAATTACCATCCATTAACCTATGCATATATTAATCTTGGTGGCATGATATACTGTTAAAAAAAGAAACATTTTTGGGGGAGAATGAGAGGCTGGGGGGTAGAATAAAAGAATGGGGTAGGACTGACATGGTCATAGTCATGGAGTATATGAACCTGACAGGAACAGAACAGGAGACACTGAACTCTAGGTTGGAGAGAGATGGATGTTGGCTAACGTCTTGGACCATGAGGGGTTTGGTCAGCTAGTATAAGATAATACTAGAGAGGACAAACTTCTAGATGTGGTCCTAAGCAATGTGGATATGGTCAGGAATATCCAGGGGCTGGTCTCATTACCTAAGAGTGTTTATACCACTAGCTGGTTTAGAGTAGGAGGAAGAGTAACAGTGCACACAGAAAAATGATGGTATGGAAGTACAGGGAAGAGGATTATGATGAGCTGGGAAAGGTCAAAAAATAGGGGCAAGGATTCCTAAAATAGGAGACATATATGTTAAGAGATGCATGTAGAAACAGGGGGTCTTTTCTGAACAAATCCAGGCTCCCAGTAGGAAAGAAAAAAAATAAATTGAAGTATCAGGGATAAAGTGTTGATTTGGAAACACTAAACAGCATCCAGTTCTGCAACAATGTAAAAGGCTGATAAGTTTATATGGATGTATATTGCAGATTAAAGTCTGTAATGAATCTGAAGTTCTCCAGGGCTTAGCCCTTAATGAAGAATTATAGAGGTATAACCAGTCTGGCAACCCATAAAGCAAACCTTTTCTGTTTCAAGGATCAGGTATCACAGAACTCATCTTCAAGGATAGGTACCTATCACACATGGCATTCTGACCATTAAAAGGAACATCATAGCAAGTGAAGAAAGTCAAAGCCTAATAATTTTTCCTCAGTAACCAAACCTAGGCACTGAGAGACTGAAAAGTAGGTTTATCAAGTTGCCTTGAGTTTATATCAAGAGGCAACAGTAGGTTAAAAAAGGTTTACTATGACTTAATAATAAAAAAAGTTACGAACATGTGGCATTTTATCAGAATACGTAGGACCAGATAGAACAGTGCAAGTATTCTGTCTGCCTCGAGATGAAAAGAAGATATTTCTCTACAAAACATGTTAAGGCCTGGATCAAGTACGTAAAACTGAAACAGTTCTATGCTGGACATGGATAAAAATAGATATTACTCTAGCTGACCTCTGCTGTACAAAAGGTGTTTACTTGTATTTGCCAGCTGGTTGCACCTACACAAATTGCTATTGTATTAAATAAAACTGCCATCTTGGGTGCTTCAGGGTGTTTGTGTCATTGGCCACAAACACATGAATGAACTCATGATCTCATCTCTATCCCACATCTTCATCATCTTGGAATGACAGACACCTTCTTGTTACGGCAATTTACTGCATTACGTTCATCACAATGAACAAGTCAGGAACCTTTACTACAATGTTCTGAAAGACATGATGGATATATAGGAAGCCTTCTACTCCAGGGTAATGATGGATATTGGTTCTAGTTGTCTAGCAAAGAAGAGTCTGGTTAATGGCTGTGAATGAGCTTTGTTCTGTGGTCCTGCCTTTGCTTGAATACTTTGTGACTCTAAGTCACTTAACTAGACAGTGCTCCCAAGTCCCACCTAGGAGCATGGGTGCCATAACCATAGAGCCAGGAGCCCCCCCCCCCCTCACTTTTACAGCTGCAAGACCTGTCGGGAAAAAATAATGAAGTGGAGTTTTCACTCTAACGTGGATTCGCGCAGGGGAGTTAAACTAACTAAACTAGCTGTTCTTGTTCTCTTATTGCTTTGTGCTATAGGACTTATGCTGCCACTGTTCCGTTGGTGCTACCAGAGTCATGTCGGTAAGGAAAGTTTTGTTCTTTTATTTGCAGGAGTTATGCTTCCTTGCGTGTGTGTGTGTGTGTGTGTGTGTGTGTGTGTGTGTGTGTGTGTGTGTGTGTGTGTGTTTGTGTGTGTCTGTGGAAAAATGCCCCATTTAGGTATACCTGGTGGTTACTGTTACTCAGGGTCTACCCATACCACCACTTATGATTCAGGGAGTTGAGTCCATAGCTCTCCACTGTCCGGATTTTCACACAATATCTGGCTCATACTTGTAGTCTGTTCCTCTTAACATTTGTGTTTTTCTGGAAAATCAGTGAGAACTGAATTCACTAAATAATGTTAGCTCTTTAAGTTTCAGTCTTTCAGGAAACACATGGTAAACAAAACACTTTATTTTAGCAACTTTCTAAGATTATACAAGCAATATTTAAAATGTATTCCTGGCTTTGGGCCTTTGCCCCTCAAATAAATTTTGGCTTTTTCCAGATTTCTTGTGCTGCGAAATTGAGAGATTTAGATGATTGTCAAGTGGATTTTACAAGGAGCTGAGAGCTTCAAGCAAAGAGAAGTTCAATGCTACTTATGCTAAGCTGTTTGCATTGTTAGTAGCACAACAGGTAGTACACTTGCTTTTGATGCACAAAGCTGTGGGTTCTACTCCCACAGTATGCAGATGGATTGCTGATACTGTACTGTGTTGTACGTTAATGGGAGTGGATGCTGCAGTCCTATGAATGTCCTACTTTGGAGGAGTTACTTAGTAACTTTGAACCCATTATCATTTGCCATCCATTCCCCATTGCAAAATTACTAGCTTACCATTTTTTAATGTAGCATAGGCAATTCATAGGTTCATAGGTGTGTACTAGGCTAATGGCCCTGGAGGCTTTACAAGCATAGCCCATAGCATTACCCTGGCATTGTGCCACCCGACCTTAGTTCCTAGTGCCTCTATTGAGTAGTGCCACTGGAGTGATTCCCGGGGTGAATTTTCTATTTCCCATCCACTCATCAAGATTTCTTTTGAAGAGGGTCAATGAGGTGCTCTGCTTGACATGTATGGAAAGTATATTCCACAGCATGGGCAGTCTCTGGGTTATGTACCTGTCCCACCAGCATGTTCTGTTATTTGTGGTAATGAGGTTGAGGTCTCTGGAGAGTGTGGTGAGGAGGGATAGGGATTTCTTTAGATGTAGCATTTCTAACAGAGCTGGGTCAAACATGGCTTTGCAAGTCAAGCAGAGATCGCCTCTAAGTAGGCAATATGAGACAGAGAATAGTGGGAGTTTTTTGAGTCTGTCCATATAGGACAAGTGTTTAAGGCCTAGGATCTTCTTTGTGAGGTACTTTTGTGGCCTCTCCAGTTGTTGCAGGTGTCTAGTGAGGTACATGCCAAATGGGGCATTGTACTCAATGATTGGTCTAATGAGGGAAGAGAAGAGGGAGACAATGACCTCTTTCTTCTTGGATGCAAAACCCTTAGTAATGAGATGTGCCATATAGAAGGACTTTCTAACCACAGTGGCAATGTGGTGGTCAAAAGAGAGGTTGCTGTCAACCTGTGTTCCCAGATCTCTTATAACGCTTTCTGTATTCAGTGGATTGAATTTATTCTTCAAGGGCAACAGGCACTTTATTTGTAGATGAAACAATAAAATACTACAAAGTTGTTTGCTAGCAGCAACCTCTTCAATAATTACAGATCCCTTTAATGTGGAATTATTTAGATGACTTTTGCAGAGATTTTGCATATATATTGGTGGATTGTAATGACAAATGTTTGAGTGGCCTTTTATGGTTGAAATGGGTAGTTTTGTGATTATTGGTTCATACATTTTGTTTCATTCTCACTAGGAGACTGTTCCAAACTACAAATTTAAAACACATTCTAACAAGTGGTGCTGTATTATACAACAATATAATTTAATACAATCAGCTTAATACAATCAGGAAGGTGAATCAAAGAACGTATACATGTATTCTTGCTCACAGGATGCAGGAGATCAAAATAGGGGAAGAGACTAGTCACCAATGGTGTCCTCCGGGGTTCAGTGCTGAGAGTTTTTTCTGTTTGGCATATACATCTCAAAAGTTAAAGGAAATACCAAAGGGCTTTGGCTGACTAAGTCTGAGATGACTAGAGCTAGGAGCAGTTACTGAATCCCCAAATGACTTAACCATCATGCAGGAAGGTTTGTCCCAAACAATAACTGGTGCCAGAATAATGAATTCAAACTAAACTCCAAGAAATACATTATCGTATCCTTTGGGAAGTCATCTACTCCAGGGAACTGCCAAACTGACAATGCCCCCTGAGAACTGACCCAGTTATTTGGCATTTGGGAACTTGTGTGTACAGTGACCTAACTTTTGACCAACATGTGCCCAGAGTCATAAGAAAGTCTTTCTATATTGCACAGCTTATAAACAAATTGATTGTGACTAGATCTAGAGATGTTATTGTCCCCCTTTACAAAGTCCTCATTAGGTCAATCATTTTGTATAATACCCACTTTGGCATGTATCTGTCCAGACCCATGCAACAATTGTAATATCCACAGAGATACCTTACTAAAAGGATACGAGTCCTAAACAGTAGGTCTTGCATGGACCACCTCAAAGATTTATCACTATACTCAGTATCCTACAGAGTTCACAGGTTCACAGATTAGTACTAAGCTAACTGCCCTTGCGAGCCATTTTAAGCTTAGCCAATTATCCCTTGTGTGACTCAAACCCTGCACCTTGTGTTTCTAAGGCAAACACCTTAGCCATTAGGCCACCCTCCCAAATCCCAAGTCTGGCATCCAAGGCATCCTCTGACCTAATACATATGGACCTACTGAACATTAGCAAGTCAAATGGTATCAGAAATACTTAGTCCAGGTATCTAAACTGAATGTTGTGGAGAGACGGATATATATCCAGAACAGACTATCCAGTGAAGTAAAACAAAGCTCATCCCTACCCGGATCTAAGGATGGGTAATAGAAAATGTACTCCAAGATTATCCCCTCGTGACACTAATGGATAGAAGCAGTTCCTAAATGCTGCATCCCTCACATGGGTCCCCCCAAATTATCTACAGTGTGATCACATTTATTCTCACTAGGGCTAATATACAATTATCAGCCATGGGATAGGTAAGACCAATCAGGAAATGTTAATTCAAGCACCAAAATGGAAAGTGGCTAAGCTTAAAATGTCCTCCAAGTGAACCTATGTTGTGGTACTAAATAGTTTTAAAAAACTGCCTTTTTAGATCACTAAGTGCCCCTGTCACCCTCTGCCCCTCCCCCCAGTCTTCAACAGCTTCCGGCGCATCTACCTAGGAAAGCAACTGTCTAGCTTTAAATAGATGGATAAATGACTGAATAAATTAATCATTTAATTAATCAATTAATCACTTTATTGTTTAATTAGTAAAATGATATATGCATTGTTATCCATACACTCTATTTAACAGAAAAAAAACTCAAGTTTGTATACAACAGTCCAAAAAAATGATTTAACTGCAATCAGTAAGGAAAATGAGATAAAAGCATGCTTTTAGATGGATGCTGGGAAGGGCCAATCAAAAGCATGCTACCATAAGGCCAATGCACAAATGGCTGCTGACCAAGCTATTTAACCAGCAATTCCAATTAACTGAACTCACTTGTGTTTCATATGTAGCTGAGCAAACTGTTGTATGATGTCATGTGTTAACATGAAACCAAGAAAGCAGAACAAAAGGAAAAACTCAAAAGTGGTGTTTCAAAGGGTGGGTGCAGAGAAATAGTCTAGCACAAAAATATGAAAAGTCTTACCAAAATAAATATCAGCCTGTCAAAAGTAGTGCAAAGATTGTAAACAACTTTCTGCAGTACCCAGGAAGCATATATGCCGTTCATGGAAACAATCCCCTACTAAGGATTAGTCTCTCACATGGCAACATTTTGAAGATCCATTCAGCGAAGTACACAAACATAACTCCAGAAGTCAATGTCAGAGGCACAGATAATAAGGCAAACTGCATGACCCCAGAGAGACAATAATCTATCTGGTATAGGAAACATAGAAGTCTGTGGTGATTGGGATGCAGCAGGTTTTCAGACCGCTAGTACAACAAGATTTCAAGGCAAATAATGAAGTCACCAGTCCTCAATGTTGGCATAATATCAGTCTTTGTAATGACAAAAAATAACCTGAAGGCAGGTTGTCTTATATTGCCTCATCCAACAGTTCATCGGAATTTGACTGCTTGCTCAGGTTACAGTGACTGCTTGAGACTGCTAGGCACTGTTTTGAGTTTTTTGTTTCCTCAATGATGTGTGAGTGTGGGGCTGGTACATGTAAGTTTGGGGGTTTGGGGGGGGTATAGGGGCACTGCAGTATTTTGATGTTGTGGATTTGCTGAAATATTTTCCAAGTGACCATGTTCCAATCTTACATAGTGGAAGCCCTGGAAAAATTCTTCTTCCCAAGAAGACACATGGAGGAAAATTTGTAAGCAGTGATCCAAACGCAAATTAAGTGATGACTAAATTATTAGATGAGGAAAAGTGAACCCACACTGATACCTTTAAATCAAAGATGAACAGAAAGGATGGTACTGCATGTAGTGAGACTAAAGAATCCATGGGATCACAAGTGACTTTATTAGGCCTGGAATAGTTGAGAGCAGAACAAAAGATACATGGCTGTTGTGAAATTCCACTTTCCTCTCTTAATAAAATGCATACTGGACACCAAATGTTAAATTATTTTTTTGAAAACTGAGACACAAGCCCAGTCAGTTACTATTTCAGGATGTAACTAGAGTTACTGATTTTACATGAACAGTGTAAGTTATCTATAATCAATCCAAAGATGGAACATCTGCAACTTTTCAAGAAGCAACCAAAACTTGAGGATTTACAGCCAAGTAAGAAAAGATAAGTAACGTAACCATAGCTCTCAACCATCCCTCTCCTAAATGAGGAATGCTACCTCTCATAATGTGCAACAAATGGGCAAAATGTGCAACAGTTACTAACAGCTTCAACTAAGAAGTTCATAGAATGATTAAAAAAGTGATATTTTTACTTACAGAATAGCGCTTGTATTGAATTACTATGATTTAGTTCTATTTACCAAGGATATCAGTTAAAAATTGTTAACAATGAATGTGTGACAGACCCTTTCAATGTGGAACTTTGAGGGAACATGAACTTTTTAAGACCTAAAATGAGGAACGTTCCCTGTAATGAGGTGCACTTGACAGGTATGAATGTAAAGGTAGAAGCATTTTGTAGTATCGCAGACAGATTGTGCAGGGTTATAAATGTCCATACACTAATACTTGAAGCAGTGCAGCTGTGGTCTAAAGTCATTCTTTTACCACATACATTATAAAACAACTGGGTTATATCTAGGGAAACATGCTACAGTTTTAAACATTTAAAATGATTTTTTTATCTTGTGAGTGGAGTAACTGAATTCTAAAGGCTAAGCATAATAAACATTTATTTATTTATTCATCAATGTGACTTCCTTGACAAGGGCAGACAACTCATGTGAGTGAGAGGGTAATATGATGAAAATAATCCTGATTCCTACGTATCTCCCTATAGGCACTATTTGACCGCAGTAACTAATGCAGACTGTGTTTGGTCCACTGAATATGTATCACTGTCCTTTATGCTTTGCATTTTGTTTTCTGTCAGTCTTCAGTGTCATCTTAAACAGGAACATGCTATGCTTAGCACGTTTACTTAGCAATCCAAGGGACAAACTATCCTTTTCTCTTTATATACAATAGAGTTGATCTTGTAGCAGGATGATGCACCAGCATTTTGGCAAAAGACTTGTAACACAATGTGCTCCTGTCATAACACTTAAAAAAGCTCCTTATTTCCAGGTATATACACATTCTTAATAAAAGCAAGTCTATTTTGATAATCAAAGATCAGAAACCAATAATGATGCCATGATCCCTACTACTGACAGAGAGAGGGAGAGAAAGAAAAAGACTGGCTGACTTGAACAGACTGACTTTTGGAAGTAAGTTGGTACTTCTGACTAACATGGATTTATCCTTCAAAAAGCACATTTCAGCTGCAAATTGTGTGATTTCTATAGAGTAAATCAGTTTCACACACCAGATACCACAATACAACTTCCACACACTTCCTGCCCTCCTTTTCTAAACTATATTCATGAGACGCTACATCACTTACACTGCCAATAAGCCCAGAAAAGTGGTTATAATAGGGTTGCCAAGTTTGCAAGAAATCTCTCATTATCCACCTACCCATTTGCCTTTGCTAATAAAACAGATGAGTTTTCCCTGCAGAATACTATACAGTCAATGTAGATTTACTTACAAATTACTGCACAACAGCCAAAGCCTTTGAGTATCCATTCAAAATTCAGGGAGTAAGTTCATGAGAACACTTAGGCCTGCTAACCAAACACTGCTCTGAGCCTCTTATTCCATAATTGTGCCAATGCACCTCCTTTCTTAGTTCCTAAAATAAAGTATACTTCTTTATGAGATTAGAATTGTAACACTGCAGAATTCAAACACAATTTCCTTGTTTAAAACTATTTTACTTTAGAGCTTTTTCTCCTGAAGACTCTATTGAAAAGGAACCCTCAACCCATCTAGACTATCCTGGTGAACAAACATCAATAAATAAATAAATTTAACAGTCTTTATATCCAAAACATAACCTGACCAGATTTTAAGAAAGCAGGTTAAAGTCACTGTTCTCACACTGTCTAATGTTCTGTGCAACACAGGCATGTATCACTGCTTCTAATCTCCTTCATTTACAGGATTTTAATACTATTTCATGTGCCTTCTCATTTAAGACAGGATTATAATGTGGTTGCTTATTTACAAAATATTCTTTAATTGTTACTATTAATTATTACTATTTGCATTAAGCTAATTCTTACGTATTGCACTGCTTTACCTTAGGAGCTTTTCTCCATGGGCACCCTCTGTAAATGAACTCTGTACAGCAGGGCAAAGTAATTCACAAAAATATAAATAAATGCATTTGATCAGACACAGTATGGAAGAATTTCCTTATGACTTTGAGCAATTCCATGACAATCTGGTGACAATGTAGTGACATGATAATTAACATCAGTGGCAACATACAGGGACGCTATATTTAATGAGCAAATGGTAACACATAGACAACAGAAAAATACAAATCATTTTCTTAGCTTTTATTTGCTACAATAAACTATTGGTCAGTGGGGTGATGACCTACGCCACATATAACTGTTGCTGACGGAAGAGTTGTAGTCAGCAGCTAACTGGCATCAGATTTAAAAATGTGGTTCTGCTCAACAAAAAAAGCTATATCTCATACTTTAGGACTAGGAAGTAATAATGTCTGAAAAGGGTATATATGTTATCAACGCAGTGAGTTTGGGCCATCAGGAACAGAGCAGCTCAGTTTGCATGAAATATCCAAAGTTTTGTATGTATACTGTGTAACACAGATATGACAAATACAGGAATTATAGTCCCTCTCCTCTTCATGCTGATGAGATTGCATCAGGAATACTGTATGCAGTTCTGGAGACCATGAAGGGAAACCGGTGAGAAGCAACTAGAAAGCAGCTAAAAGAAGCCAGCAGAGATAATGTAGGTGGCAGAATAGAAGGAATATAGAACAGCAACTGAAAACAATAGACTTATGCCCATTGAACACTGGGCCAGGGAAAGAGAGATTAAAATATGGATGCAGAAAAATCTGCACAGGAAATACGAAGGGATGCAACTGAGGTACCTAAATAAAAATGGGAAGAGGGACATTCACAGGCATCTAAGGGTACTCAATTCAACTTAAACCTGGGAAAATACCTTTTTAAAAAGGAAGTTGAGGGCCTTTCATGCAGGATTCCTGAGCTTGTTTGAGGGAATGAAAACTTACAAAAGACTTTAAGAGGGTGTAGGATAACTGGAAGGGGCTGGGCAAACTAATAGTGGTGGGGAATAGCAGCACAGATTACATGCAACTGGAGCACATTAGGTAGACAATCTGGTTCCTGTTTTCACATTTTTGTTATGTTATGCCACATGTTATAAACAGCAAAGGCAGTATAAACAATATGAGCATAGTTGGCCTGAAAGCCAATAATCAAGCCAGTGAGAGGTAGAGTAGACACTCTGGTATAGATTTGGAAAGGGCTCAAAGGTCAACAGAGACTAGGTTAAAGACCTGGACATTGGCTGGACAGAAAACACAAAAGCTCAAGGAACTACTTAGGCTGTAGCATCTCAGGAAGAAGAGGATATAGGTGGAGTTGAAGAATGGAAGTGCGAGAACTACAGAACCATCATGCAGCCAAGCCAGGTATAAAAATAAGGTACATAAGGAAAGCTAGTAGTGGAATGCAGAATTTCAGGCAGTCATCAAAAGAAAGACAATATCCTAGGATGCCTTTTAAATAGCATGAAACATGACCTATCAGGGCCTCTGGAATTACTATTTAACTGTAGCCTCCAACAGGCTTTGTGCCTCATAAATGGAGAACAGCAATTGTCATCTCTCTGCACAAATGTGGGCCATCTAGAGACCCTGGAAACTACAGACCCATAAGTCTCACTAGTCTTATATGTAAAGCCATGGAATGAATTATCATGCAGATGATCAATAGAGATATAGTAAACCTCCAGACACTGGACCCAACCCAGTTTGGTTTCGTCAAGAGCAGATCATGCCTACTCAACTTGGTGGACTTCTTCAAGGAAGTCAACAAAGCAATGAATGAGGGCAAAGTCATTCATACTGCCTACCTTGACCTGGCCAAGGCATTTGACACAATACCCCACTCGGGTATTGTTGACAAACTCAACAGGTTAGGTACAAACCCATATGTCACCCAGTGGACAGCCAACTGGCTCACGGACAGGACCCAGTAAGTTAGAATTGGGGAGTCCACCTCTACAAAGAGGCCAATCACAAGTGGAGTCCATTAGGGATCAGTCCTTGGACAGCTCCGTTTTGGCATTTACTTCTCAGAAGTGAAGGCCAATGTCAATGGTCTCCGGCTGACTAAATTTGCAGATGATTGCAAATTCGGAGCTGTCATTGAGTCTCATACTGACACAAATGTTCTCCATGAGAGGCTGACACAGACAAACAACTGGTGTGAGAGCCATGGACTAAAACTAAATGCCAAGAAATGCATAATACTATCCTTTGAGAAGTCGCCCATCTTTGGTAACTATCATATTGACAACACACCCCTTGGATGTGACCCAGTAGTCAGGGACTTATGGACACACTCAGATAGTAATCTAGCCTTTGATCATCACATGTCTACAATGGTGAGGAAATCATTCTGTGTTGCACAACTTATAAACAAAGGTATGGCATCTAAGTCCAAGAAAGTCATTGTTCCACTGTATCTGGCATTCATCAGACCTGTCCTTGAGTACAATGTCCTGTTTGGTATGTACTGAACCAGGCATATCCAACAACTGGAACGTTCACACAGGTTCTTGACTAAAATAATACAGGGCATAAGTAATATGTCCTATGCATACTGCCTCAAGGCCCTATACCTGTATTCTGTCTCATACAGGCTTTTGAGCATAGATCTATGCCTGGCATACAGGGCATTGTCTGACCCTACTCTGATGGATCTCCTGCATATCCACAAAACAAACAGCACCATAATTACCTGTTCTAAAGACTTAAATCTTGCCTGTGATATAAATAGGACCTGCTGGAGAGATAGGTATGTTTCCCAGAGCCTACCCCATCTATGGAACAGGCTTCCCTTCCATGTGAAGCAGAGTTCCTCCCTAACCCAATTCAACTGCAACTTAGATAATTGCATGGGAAACTGGAAACTCATCTCTGGTTTAGCCCTATGTCTCTAATGGACAGAGATAACCTGTAAATGGTTCATCTCCCAGACCCATGCTTACACTTATCATGGGTATCAAAACTTGTCAAAGATTTGGGGTGCATGGCTAGGCTTAGAATGGCCCCTGTGGTCGTTAGCCTAGTAAACACCTATGAACCTATGAAGGAGCTCAGGAAAAAGTGGGAGACAGGAAAGGCAGACCAGGCTAAGAAGAAATACTGGCTGGCTAACAGAGCAATTGCAATAGTAAAGAGCAAGGTGTCAGAGGCTCTCTATCAGCTTCTGGAAAATGACTAGTAGATGACACAAATAAACTTTATTAGGTTGCAAGGCAAGGACAGAAAGATAAAAATGATAGTTGACAGACACCATTCATAAAGGATGCCAGAAACAACCTACTCACCAGTCCACAGGATTTCAAAGGCTGATGCAATGAGCACTTCCAGCAGCTTCTGAATGAAAACACAATCCCACAGAAGCTGTAGTGCTCCATATACAGCTTATGATGAAAGAAGAGGAGGGGGCCATCCTAGAAGAATTAATAATAGAACTAAGGAAGATTAATGCAGGGAAAGCAGCAGGCTGAGATGAGGTCACAGCAGATATGATAAAGATGTTGGTTGAATTAGGGGAGAACTGGTTCCTGAGGGTACTCGTAGCAGTGTGGAAAGAAAGAAGTATCCCAGATGACTGAAGAATAAGCATACTAGTGCCAATATGTTCAAGAACAAAGGGGGCATCCACAAATTTGGGGCAGTACTGAGGTATCAAATTCCTGTCACACTGCATGAAAGTACTGGAGACGGTGACTTGATAAACGAATATACAGAGTAATAGAAAGTAAGATGTTAGATTAGCAGTTCAGGATGCAGCACAACTGACCCAATGTTTGCAGTGAAACAGACAGTTGAGAAGAACCTAGAAGTGAGGAAAGAGCCCAATAGGCATCCCTAGACTTGAAGGAAAGCATATTATAAGATTCAAAGAAAGTTGATTTTGGCAGTCCTTTGATGGTTCAAAGTCCCAGAAATATTGTTAGAATTAGTGCAGGGTATGTACAAGAACCCAATGCTACACATGCAAACAGTTTTCAGACTCACACAGTGGTCAGGTTCAACAAAATTGTTGCATGCAGATGATGCGTCATTATGGGCAGACTCTGAACAAGAACTTCAACAAAGGATAGTGGAATGGAATGTAAAAATAAAGGTGCAGAAGATGAAAATGAGTTACAAGTACAGACAACACAGTTACAATGGCAGCAAATGGGGGAAATCAAAATATGCTGAGAACTGAGATAGAAGGGAAAATATTGTAACAGGTTAACAGCTTCAAGTAGAACTCAACCACAATATACAAGCAAATCCTTTCTCCAAGTCTAGGAAGGCCCAGTTAGACTCTTTCTTCATCTCTAGAATGGAATGGCACTATCTTCTACAAAATGTTCCCGTTTGTGATTCTGTGCATGATAAATAAAAGTATGTGCACATGAAGGAATCAAGACTGTCAAATATACTACTACTACTAAAACATCTTCTGTATCCTTTATCAAATTACCTCCGTTTCATCTGTGTGACGCACTGCTCAAGATAGCTCTAGTCATTTTTAAACAACAGTCAAGATATTTAATCTAGTTTGGGGACCTTTCCTGCAAGTACCTCAATGCATTTGTTATATATCTTGGATGACGTGTAGAGATGGTGTGCTGACTGGGGTGACTGACTTCTACTTACACTTCAGTTTATGCACATAATTCTTTCAGAGTGGCTATAGAGCCCCATGTTTTCTATGTTAACCCAAGCCAGGAGAGTTCATTTCACTTATATAACCACAGCTACAATATAAACAGCAGCATTAAATCCTTGCAAATATTCCAGAATCTACCTGTGATCAGGCTTACCTTATTGACATACATGTGATACACAATATATTGCGACTGTTGCTTGTAATGAGGTTCAGAGCCACTGATGTATCACTGTTAGTGGTAGGGTGGGATGCACACTTGAAGAAAAATTCCTGTGATATGAAAAAGAATACAGTTAACTCTCTGGGATACAGCCTAATGCTAACATCTTTACTAGAGGAAAGACAGCTCTATTAGTTTAACAATGATAAGAACATTTGCAGCACATTCTAAACAAAACTATTCAAGTCCCGCTAGCATTACTGTTATATACTTTAGCAATAATCTATGCCTGGGTGTGGGTATCACAGGATTTACCCCTGGTTGGTGTGGTTTGATCACAAAAGCTATTATACAATAAAATTATTTATGGAAAAAAAGTCTTACCTTTTTTGAATAATGCAAATTGTATAAAATGACTTTAGTGCTCTTCTGTTGGCTTCTTTTAGTCTGGGGAATCCAATATATGTACTGCATATTTATTTATTTATTTATTTTTATTTTACATTTGTTGACCGGGAAAGTCCGACTGGATGCATGTCCATTTTCAGCGGAGGCCCGGGGAGAAAAGCTCCAATATGTGAATGGATTTATAGTCTGTGAAGATTTTCACATAATGTCAAATTTTTGTGTGTGTTTTTCATGAAGATGTGTTCTTCTGCAGATCATTGAGGAATTAAGTCACTAAACAATAAAGGACCCTTTTGTTGAAGATTTAGAAATTATGAGGTATGCTGTGGAGCTGTTTGAAGCACTCCCAAGCTTTGAAATGCATGAGTTTTTTTCTTTCTTTAGGTTTTGTATTATTGTGCCTTGGATTGTGCTTTGGAGTCGTTTATTATATATTTTTTTATGTTTTTTTTTTTTTGCTGTATGAATTCTCCATTACAAAGAAAATTAAGGGGCTTCTTTTGGGGAACATGCATCATTATGTCAGCATTACTAACAGAAAACTCCACTGAATATGAGGAAAATTATGGACTCTCTGCAAAACTGTTGACATTTAAGAGGAATGGTACCTGGCAGTAGAATCGATCATTCTGCCAATAACTATATTGTCCCTAGTTTTGCAGAATATTCCTGAGTTTTCTTGTAGTTAGCTGTACTTTTGAAAATATGGTTCAGATGCTGTAACACAGCATATTTTAATAGAAAGTACTGGCCACTGAATGAACTGCTTCCTACTGCTGGTTACGTGTAATTAAAAATGGGCACACTGATTGGGCTATCCGGTCAGCATACACATTTTTGAATACAGATAAGCACTTATTGTATAATTCTGGCTACAACAACAAAATGTGCAAATGATCTTGACTCATTGGTGGAGGATGAGTGGCCCCTGTGGGTAGGAATAATGCTACTCAAGAGCACTTCATCTTTCCCAAGGAGAGACTTGGATCAATGGCCTACACTAGAATTACACGTGGTAGGGGACAACATTTATGGTATTCATCATGTACTCAGAATGTTGATAGAGATGGCTAGATATCACAGTAGCCTCAAATAATGTATAATGTATAAAAAGATGGTGAAAGTGCTAGCCTTTGGCCTGTCCAGGGATCTCTATTCCTTAACATGTGCCAGCTTCAGTGGAATACTTCTTTATATATGCAATATTCAGCTTTGATGAAGAGAGCCAGTGACAGTTGTTGCCATAGGCATGACTGATTTGAAGGAGGAGATGAATCAGGATATGCTTTCAGAATTTTAAAGACATTGTCACATAAATATGAAAGGAAAAAGCTACCAAAGTTCCTAATGGAAATAATGCAAACAGCAAATGAGCTGCTATCATAACGCAACTCACTGATGTTACTTTAATCAAGTCTACAGAAGTTATGGCCAATTACTGATTAAAGTCATTCAGCATTTATGTAATCGTATTAAACATTATTTATTCCTTTATAAGCCACATGTTAACAGGACAACAAAAAGAATACACCCTAAATTGACTAGCAAGCATGCTTAGGGAGATACGAATTAAATGACATTGGATACAAATGTTATCTATTTATTTAACTATTTGGTTTTATTTTTGCTATTTAAGTAGTTTATAATTATACAGAATACAATAAACAATAAATACCTATGCCATCAAGCTGGGGGTAACAGTAATAAATCATGAGGGGTGACACTGTCAGACTTAAAAGTGTCTTATATATTTAGAACAATCTGAGCATTCATTACCTTACTCCAACTTTAGAAGAAAAACAATACATGTATACAGTACATTGTTTTAGCTGAGAACAAACTAATGTGCTAGCAATAGAAATGCAGACTAGGAAGCAACACTCGGCAACAGTTTTCACTGTATGACAAGTGCTTTTCTGTTATAAAAGAATAATTAAATATTAGCCAGAGGAATATTTCACTTTATTTCTACCAGTTCATATTTGGAACTATATTTTTGCAGATAGTATTATTTGGCATTACACATAGATGGGGTTTAACTTTTTGTAGTAAAAACTGTACAAAAAAAGTTTACTAAGGTGAAAAGGTCCCCCTTTTGGTGTCCTGAAATAAATTATTCTTACCATATGCATCTGTCAAAATTATGAATGGAGAGTCATCTTTGAGAGGTACGACTCATTTTTCTATACACCTGATACCAGTGGTCCATTTATTAAAATAATATATTGGTTTCAAAATATGCTTAAAAGTTCCAGTAAACAGCAAATGTCTTGTATAATGCTGATACTTTTTATGTTGTTGGGAGATCCCCTGTAACAAAAACAGAAGTCCAGTTACATTAAAGCATATTGATATATACTTGAACTGTGACTTCTGACTCATCTTTTTCTACTCACATAAATTTTTATCAGGGGTTTGCTGCTGAGTAGAAAGAAAAGTATAAAACCTGCAGGCAGTGTGTGTGTGTGTGTGTGTGTGTGTGTGTGTGTGTGTGTGAGAGAGAGTGTGTGTGTGTGTTTGTGTACATGCATGTATTTGAAAGAGATTGTATTAATTTATCTTTGCTTTATGACATAGTAGCCTTCATGCCATATTTTGTCTGTTGAGATTTAAATGTTTCTGTGTATCTGTTCAAATGACTTTCTGCTCCATGAACCTATTCTCAGCCTCAGACACACAATCATTTCAGATAACCATCATCAGATTGCATAAATTTCATATCTAGAGATATCAGTGACTATTACTAATTATTAAATAATTCCATTCACTCCACATTAACTATACCAAAGTTTTGCATGTACAGTCCATTAGTGTTATTATGATCATTAGCATTCTTTCCCACAGCTTCTTTTTCAAGATTTTGGCCAAAATATTTTATTTGCTGTTATTTTGACCATTCGCCATTATTAGCTAATGTGGAACACACCTTTACCACTTCCAATACTCCATTTTACTAAATAATTGTATAATTTATAGTAACATCCTTATGACACTCTCCTCCAATTTTGTGACTATAATTACCAGACTTCCTTCATTTGCTTGGTGTCATTATGAAGTTGGATGTAATCATTTACTACTTTAGGCAGGCTATAGATTTCAAGATTTAATGAGGTATTCAGACATATTATATCTGTAGGTATGATGATGAATATTTTAAAAAGATGACATCTGTCTGTGGAAAGGTTGTAAAATAATTTAATGAATTTAAATTTTAGCTTTCCCATATAGTAAAGCCACATTTTGTTATAAGGGTCTAAAGCTGTTTTTACGAAAGCAGAGTTACAGCAAATGCTGCAGCAGCCAGGTCTACAAGAGCTAATATCTTTCAAGAATTCCTGCAACCATAAGAACTGATTAAGCTGAACAAAAATAAAGTAAAAATACATCTTTAGTCTTGATTCTTTAACAAGTGCTTTTCTCTGGTAACCGAAAGGGACAAGTTATAGCAAATGTAAGCAAGAGAAATATTTCACTTTATTTTAGCTTTGTGCAGATATCATTTAGTGTATGGTTTTGATGCAATATACAATACAATCTTGATTCTATGTCAAGGCTATTCAGTGATAACCAACAGTGCCAAATACAGGCAAGATAAATATTTTGATTGTAACTCACATTCAGGTTATGGGTAAACTCTGCATTATTCATATCTCAGACATGCGTTGCTGCTATTATAAAATGGCATCACTTAAAAAAAATACATTTTAAAAATAATGCCATTGTGCAATAGGACTTAATTCCATTCCTGTGTACTTCTGATTTCTGGAATCCCACTTGGATGCAATATGTATGTGAGTGGTAACACCTGTACAGTGTACTCTGAATGGTACTGCCACTACTTTGTGTCAATGACTATATAATCCTGTACAAAAAACTGACCAGTTTACTGCATGCCTACACAAAGGGAAACAGGTTACACTATTTTGTAGTACAGTTGTTCAAATTGTGTGACCCCTGAAATGCTGGTTTAGTACAGGCAGTAAATGAAAACTGACAGTCATCTGGCAGAATTAAAAAAAAAAGTAAAGGAAAAGCAAGAAACAAGGATTTCTGAAGTAAAGAGCCACACCAGTTCATTAAAGCCACATTTAATACAAGTAAAGAGAATACTGTGGTAAAATATTTTTGGAGCAGTAAATGAAAATACAACTGTGCCTTTTCACTTACGGAGGTTAAATGTGACTGCTTCCATAGCCTTGATGGATTGTTATATTATTTTGTTAGTTGGTGAACTGATAAAAAAAATGGCAGCAACAATTCATACAGGTTCAAAAATCGTCATTTCTGTGCATGGCTGATGACATGTCACTGTGCAGCTACTGAATATCTTTCTGTGAGTAATATGGATTTATCATGGCCACGATGATTGCTTTGTCCAGTCAGTGGTCATGTCTTTGAACATAAACTGCTGTTCACTGTATAATTTACTTTCCTTTACACAACTGAAGATCTCATTTGGTGTTCTGTTCAGATGCAGCCAGCAGTAAAAAGGTCTGGATTCCATGACAAATCCTATGGTATAATACCCAACACAGAAATGGAGCACAAGTAGAAACCATATTGACTGAATTATGCTGACATCATTTTTAAGGAAGATTATCATGAAGTAACAGACAGCAACATGGTTTTAAATGTTTTATAAGAGTGGGCAGTAAAACAGCATGTATAGGCTGCCTAATGCATTTGTAAAAAATCACGGGAAAGCAACATTCAGCGACATAGTCGTCACTGACTGCATGAGTATTTGGAATATTTTGCTTTACTTTTATACTTGCAGATATGGTTTGTCACTTTGTTTAGAAGCAACATACTGTAAGCATTATTTAGTGCACTGTGTAATGGGCAAGTAACATACAGACATGTGATCTTCATTAAGAAGCACTATTCCATCTGTGCCATGCTGTGTATTACAGAATTAGTACAGTGCACATCTGTGTTATACAAAATGAAACAAGAAAGGGAAACTTATTTTACCCAAACAAGCAAAAGGAAAAATTCATTTTATTTTACAGGTCTGCAAACATCTTTTGATGTACTGTGTAATGTAGAAACAAAACAGAACAGCGTGGTCTTGATTGTTTGAGAAGAACCATTTTTTCTAAGTCATTTACCATAAATTAATACAGCCAATAGTAGTGCCGCTCAGGATAGAATTGTGCTGTATAGCTCCACAGAAAGATATGATGTACATGGCAAAACAGACAAGGAGTGGAAAATATATTCTACTTATATAAGTAATAGCAATAATGTCATTTGCTGGACTACGTAACAAGTAATGGCATACAGCATTATGGTCTTGATTATTTGAGAAACCATATTCTGTGCTTGCTCTGCACCAAAAAAAATGATATATCATTCAAATGTGCTGCATGTGATAAAACAGGACTGTATTGCTGAATAGATAACTGTGATGTGTGCAAACAGAACCGGAAACCTTTTACTAATATCAGTAAAAGATATATTTTCTTTTATTTTAAAACATGTGCAAACATCATTTGCTCATTCGGCAGTAGGAAAGTAACACTGTTTTATTGTTTGATACTTCACTTTGTTCTGTGATATGTGCTACAGTACACACACCTGTGGTAGCCAAGGTAGATGAAAAAAGGCCAGCCAGTAGAAAAAAACTACAAACAATCCAAGTTTTATTAAATGTTAAGCATTTTCATTCCCTTATGTTGGAACGTCATTAGAACAAAAAAAACTTAAAATGAATCTCTTTATAAAGCAATCCCCTTGTCACTTAATAAACTAGGGTCTATATTAAATCAGCGAACGCTGATTTATGGACTCTATGTAAGTGAAAGTTTACAATCCCGAACACTTAGAACAGCAATTTTTTTCCTAGGGAAAAAAAAATTGCTGTTCCACAAAAGAAAAAAAAACTTTAAAACATTACATAAAGTGGCGGGCTTCACCCCACCCCCCAACGTGGGAGACTGTGTCCCCCACACCCCCTACTTAAATATACCAACTCCAACATCA
Source organism: Protopterus annectens (assembly GCF_019279795.1). NCBI lineage: Eukaryota > Metazoa > Chordata > Ceratodontiformes > Protopteridae > Protopterus > Protopterus annectens. Next base: position 1,559,987,965 of record NC_056725.1, read on the forward strand.
CACTACAGTAAAAAAACGGCAAAATAATGAAGGCGGCCAAGCAATTTCTTTCCAAGGGGAAGAATTCGTTTATATGCCGTTTCGGTATTTTGCCGTTTTATGCTTTCAAGTTTGATCAAGACGCATTTGAAAGAATGCATCTTCGATCATTTAATAGGGAACCATAAAAGAACAGCCAATCAAAATCTAACACCACTTAACAATTATAAACAATTAGAAACAGTATAATGCCTTAACTTTAAGAACAGACTTCATTAATCCCTGGAAACACTGTAGCATTCAACAAAACTTGCCATTTTAATTCACATAATTTCTCTTGAAGATCCTGCTTGACCTGGCTTTTTTCATCTATCTTAGCTACCATAGGTGTGTGTTCTTTTGGTTTGTTCCTCACCATTTGGTTCTTGCTTTGTAAGATATGTGCTACAGTACAATACAAGCTCTGTGTGCCATTCTGTGTACAGTAAAATCAATGTAATATTTTGCTTTGCACTTTATGATCAAGGGAAAGCAGCACAACAAATATTTTAATGATTCTGGAAAAGCAAGACTTAGCAGCGTACTGCTTAATATGGAAAAGAGGGGGGATGTTGTTAGCATTGAAGAGAATGCCTGTAGTATTGATTTCATCTTCTGCAAGACATGCTTCCTAATTCATTTTAATGCAAAAATGTTCATATCGGCAACTCATTGTTTTGAAAATGTATTAATTTGCATGGACTAAAACTAAATGCCAAGAAATGCATAATAGTATAATTCCGTAAGTCATCCACCACCCCTGGTAACTATCATATTGACAACATACCACTAAGAGTCGACCCAGTACTCAGGGACTTTACGAACTCGCACAGACAGTAATCTAGCCTTTGGCCATCACATATATACAGTACTGAGGAAATTATTCTATGCTGTGCAACTTATAAATTAAGGTATGGCATCTAGGTTCAAGGAGGTCATTGTTTCACTGTATTCATCAGACCTGTCACTGAGTACAAAGTCCCCTTTGGTATGTACCTAACCAGTCACATCCAACAACTGGAACATCTACACAGGCTCCTCACTAAAAGATTACAAGATGTAAGCAAAATGTCTTAGGCAGACTGCCTGAAAGGCCTATCCATGTATTCTGTCTCCTGCAGGCTGTTGAGGGAAGACCTTTGTCTGGCATACAAGGCACTGTCAGACCCTACCCTGTTGGACCTCATGCATATCCACATAACAAACAGCACAAGAATTACCCATTCTAAAAACTTAAACCTTGCCTGTAATATAAATAGGACCTGCTGGAGAGACGAGTATGCATCCCAGAGACAACCCCTTCTCTGGAAAAGCTCCCTATCCATGTGAAGCAGAGTTTCCCCAAACCCAGTTCAAGTGTAACTTGGACAACAGGATGGGGAGCAGTAAATTCATCTTTTGTTTGGAAGGAGTTTCATCTCCAAGCCCCTGCTTATACTTATTAAGAGTACTAGAACTTGTCAGAGATTTGGGATGCATGGCTAGGCTTAAAAAAAGGCCCTTGTGGCTGTTAGCCTAGCACACATCTATGAACCACTATGTTTAGTATGGCTGTCCCTGTACTAAGATCATTTGACAGACGCAAAGCATTGCACTTGCGCACATGCTTGCAAGCTAACACAAAATGATACCCCTGTACCAAATAAGGAATGTACTACCTTACAAAGTAAAGTGTGTTTTCTATGTGCATTAACTGACTGTGTTTGTCAACCATCAAGCCTCTTATCTAAAGTCCATTCATTCTCATGTTTTATTCCATTCAAACAATACACATCACCTCCTAGAGGTTTCCACTCTCTAAAGGAAGTGCGCATCATTGGCGTTTAAATCCTTTGTTTGCTGGATACCATCAGCCAAGAAGCTGTGAATGGGTGCTTCGGTCCTTTAAATCCCTTTTCTATCTTTTAATCTCCATTCTATGGAACCATGGTTCACATGGTGTGGTTCTAATTTCAGTAGTCTGAGGGTATGAATTCATGCCATTATGCAGGGGTCATCTGAATTTAAGAATGTATCCTAATAATTCCCACCCTAGGGCAGTATTTAACTTTACTATAGCTATCAGAAGCCAACCTTTTTCTAGTTTGTTGAGCATATGAATTTTTAATAGTCCCATCCCGTTCTCCTGGTAGCTGATGTAGCTGATGTAGGCACTCATATCACTGTCAGGACTTACAATGCTTTTCCCTTATACCTGAATGCTCTTATACATGCATTAATGAAGTCTACATTAAACAGCTTTGCAACACCAAGCCTATATCCTCGATCTTGCTGATGTTTGGCACCAGCAAGCTTCCACTTGTGCTGACAAGTACAACAGACCAAAGACTCCATCCAACCCAAGGAATGGGTGAACTTGCATTGGTCATTTATTCTCATCATCACTTGCTTCCTCCTCAAGCTACTGAACTCATTGCTCAAACCAGGTCATGTGTGTCTCAGTCAGGTCTTTACCTGTAAGTACCGCAGAAATGGCAGGCACTATGTAAATTCAGGTGTAGCTGCTATATTTCTTTAATCAATTTATAAACAGACATAACCACTTTATCTGCATTCATATTGTGTTAATTTCTAGTGAAATGGGCCATAACTGACTTGTGCCCTTTTGAACTAAAACAGTAGCCATCAGGTTGGGAGAGTATTATATTTATAAAAAACAAGCAGTGAATATACTGTAGGACAGGAAATTATAACAGATTTGCACTTTCATTACTCCAGAAAACACAACACAACACAACACAAGAAACGCATTCATGAGTACTTAGCTATGTTGTGACCCCCAGCCCCCATTAATTTCTGAGTTTTAATTGAAACTGTAGTGCAGCACTGTGACCGACTGTATGGGATCAGCTGCCGCACAGCTCCCATTCCTGTACTGAGCATATGCCTTCTATTGTCCCTATACTATGTATTGTCCAGTGACCCAGCTCATATTTGGACAATTATATTGCCCCACTTCTCATTGCATAATGGCATTTTATCTGGTAGTCTGGACCTTGGTAGGTCTGTGCAGCAGTATTCAGCACTTGTATCTCTCACACACACAAACACATACACATCTATCTATCTATCTATCTATCTATCTATCTGTCTATCTATCTATCTATCTATCTATCTATCTATCTATCTATCTATCTATCTATCTATCTATCTCTCTCTATCTATCTATCTATCTATCTATCTATCTATCTATCTATCTATCTATCTATCTATCTATCCATACATCTATCTATCTACATATGGTTTGAAAGCTAGTCTCTTCATCTGATTACCATTTGATAAACTTTAATACAAAACTCCCATTGGGTAGGTTACCTGATCTTTAGCATTTCATTCATGCACTAATTAATCATTCATTCATTCTAGGAGTGCATGCATTACCCAATTTAGGGTTGCAGGGGAACTTAAAAAAAACTCCCATCACTCAGTGAATGCAAGGCAAAGTGACAAGTCCTGGATATGATGCCAGTCTGTCAAAGTTAAGCTGTCAAACAGAAGAATGTAAGTAATGTTACTGGTAGTATACTTGCAGCTCTGTTAGACCAGCTTCCACTGAGAAGTAATGAGAACAGCTGTGATCAGTTAGTGGTAGTATATAAGTTCATTACAGATGCTCTTGAACAAAATACTCCATTTCATGTTTGCAGTATTGTGACTGGTTTGTTTGAGCCTTTGGGTGATCATAAGTTCGGGAATCTGGAAAGTGGAAAGCAAGTTAGAGTGCTACAGCACAAAAAAATGCCAATTTCTTTGACAGACTTAAGCAATTTTATGCTGGCCATAAGACAAAAACATTCCAAAACATGCTGTTCACAGAGGGTAAGGCCCTGACTGTGTCCCAGGTGATTCGTGCTCAGTTTGGATCATGGGAAGTTGGAAAAGTGAGACAGAAAGGGTAGAAGTGAGTAGCTAACATTGGCTAATTTATTCTGCGGGAGTGATGCAGTCTTATCTGTGGCAAACTGACAATTACAGGACTGACATGAGCCAGAGTGATGACTATGCAATGCAGCAGTTAGGGGGATTGGCATGTGGATGCATGTATATTCCTAGAAAACAGTTATAATAAAAGTTAAAGCTATGATGGGGGGCATTGTCTGGAGGGGACAATTTGGGCAACCTAGTCATATGACTGCCTACTCCTTGCAGCCAACGTTCCCCTCCAGGGAGGAACTAATGGACCATTAGTCGCTCAGTTAGATCACAGCATGGATAGACTGAAGCTCTTTAATTTGGTCAGCAGACTAGTGTCCCTGGCTGTCACACTAAAGAATGAATGAATGGGATCTACAGTGTGCTGGGAGCTGGGCTTTATGGTCTGTGCAGCTGGAAAATCTAAGAGGAAAGCCATGTTTTCTTCTGAGAAATGTCTGTGACCTCAAGCCAAGCAGCAATGCTCCTCAGTATTAAGGACATGTTGTGCAGTTCAGTCTGTCATATTAGATGGAAAGCTTCATCTGTCTCCAAGTGAGAAACTGCTATTCAAGTTTTCATGGCTATGTCTGAGGAAATTAGGATACAGACTCTCCAAGAAGTCTTCATTAAGATGATTGATAATTTTCAGATTCTGTCTTTGGACCAGACTCAGATGATTTTTAATTATATTTTGTAATCAGGGTTTGCGAACTTGATTTTAGATATGTACCATATTATTTGTGGAAGCCGCAGTGGTGCAGCGATAGCATTGTTGCCTCACAGCAAGAGGTTCTCCTGTTCAATTCTCGGCTGGAGTGCCTTCTGTGTGGAGCCTGTATATCCTCCCCATGGTCGAGTGGCATTCGAAAGACATGCGTGAATGGGCATGCCTTCATTGAAGGTTGGGCATCGGGCTGGCACCTCGGCACCCATAAAAAAATCTACTGCCAATCATTAGCGGACTGGAGTTCCGCTGTGGCGACCCCTAACCGGGAACAGCCGAAAAGACAAACAACAAACCATATTATTTGTGGACTGGTTGAAACCCACCTAACCCTCACAGTCTAGAAAATTTTCAGGATATGAACTTCTCATATGAGCAGGGATATTTCCAACCAGTTTAAAAGGGGTCTATATTATATCATCGAATGCTTAAAAAAGTGAACGCTGATTGATCGACCTAATTTAAGCAAAAGCTTACAATCTTGAACTGTCAGATCAGCGATTTTTTTCCCGGGGAAAAAAATCACTGATCCAAAACACATACACACAATACAAGCACACCAAACAAACAGAAATCCACACACATACACCTAAAATCTGATACCTAACCCTACACTAAACTATGCACACACCACTAACTACCCACTTACCTTAACCCAAACCCTAACCCTAAGGTCCGTCACTATCACACACTCACCTCACCCGCTCCCTAACCCTAACTCACTTAAATCCGCCCTAACCCTCATGTCCACTCAATCACACACACATCTAACCCGAGCCCTAACCCTAACTCACTTAAATCACCCTAACACTCACATCCACACAATCGCACACTTACCTAAATCCGACCGGTAACTTTCCACCATAACACTGAAAATACCAAAGCAACAGAAACGGACAACCAAATTCTTTCCCTAGGAAAAAAATCGAGTTTCTGCTGCTTCGACATTTTGTAGTTTCACGAAAATAAGTTTGATCAATCAGCGTTCGCTTTTTTAAGCATTCGAGGATATAATATAGACCCTTTAAAAGATGCCTTCATTACTCTTGTCCTTATGAAACTGTCCCTGTAACTTAGCAGAATGGAAAATTTATGTCTAGTTTCCAAACTTCCATTTAATAGTAAGTGAAGAGAGAAAGCAGAATGAGCATTACTTGAATCTTTTCTAACAGCTCATGGTCTCCTACATTGATAGCAGTTTGGTTTCAGAAGTAATGACACTGTTCTTCAAAGAGTGGTCACTGATCTTCTTGTTGCAACAGATCAGTGTTGTTACTCTCTTATCATCTTTGATCTCTCTTTAGTAACTGATACTATGAACCATGGGATTATGAAGGACTGCCTGTGCCCTTACTGCCGTTTACTTCCTTCAGTCTTCAACTGCTTTGATTCCTTCCCTTCTGGACTGCACATATATGGCTGGCACCAACATCAACTGTACACTGTGCTTTGTCCTGTGATGTGGGGTTCTGTAGGGCTCCATGCTTGGCCACATATTGTTCAAAGTATGCACGCTTCTGCTTGGAGATATCTGAGGGACAGGTTTGCATTATCATTGACAGGTAGGCAATAAAAAGCTTTATGTGTCACTTCTTCAGGAAATGATACTAGTTCTTTAATTTCTTGTAGGAAGTTTATATGCCGTCCTTAAGTGGTTGAGGGGTAACCATTTCAAACTCCACTTTGATAAGATAAAGGCTATGACCATCAATGTCTCAAGCAATATAATGTTATGACACAGGTTGTGACCACCTCTGCAATCCTAAAACCCATATAATGCTATAGCCCCACTGCCAGTAGGGGTTATGGGTAAAACAGGATGTTGGAATTTTTTCCAGGACTGCACAGCCAAGGTATAATCCACAGGGATCAGTGGCACAGAATACCACTTATGGCTGCTGTTAAATCATCTTGTTATTTTTTTGAGGAACACTGTTTAAATTAAGCACTTGAAACCACTAGTGGAGCTTTCAAAGTTATGCAAGCACAGGGCTCTATAACTGGACTACTGTTATGTCACTTACACTGTGTTTGATACCTGAGTAACACAGAGTTTTTTCATAGTAAGCAGAATACTGCAACACATTTATCAATGGTCACTTCAAAGTACTCTCAATAAATAGTGTGCTATGCAGTCTGTGTCTTCAAGTTCAGTTTAAAATGTAATAGTACTTTTATATATTGTACTACATGATATGAATCCCACCTAGGTAAAAGGCATTAGTAGCTACATATCCTGCACTGCATGATATGAATCCCACCTATTTAAAAGGTATAAGTACTTGAATATGTTGTACAATGTGATGTGAATCCCACTTACTTCAAAGGTATTAGTATCTGCATATCCTGCACTGCACGATACAAATCCCACCTACCTAAATGGTATTAGTACTTGAATATGTTATACTATGTGATGTGAATCCCACCTACCAACCTAAAAGGTATTAGAATTTACATATGATGCACTACACAGTTGTATTGTATAATATGAATCCCACCTACATAAAAGATATTACTACTCAGATATGATGCACTGCATATGAATGCCATCTACTAAAACATATTAGTACTTAAATATGCTTCATTACATAATATGAATCCCACCTATCTTAAAGGTATTACAACTTACATATGCTGCACTAGTGATACAAATCTCACCTACATAAAAGATATTAGTATTGGCATATAGGTTCACAGGTAAGTACTAGCTAGATGCCCTTATGGGCCATTTCAAGTCTAGCCAATTTGCCTTTTGGTGCTTGAATTAGCCTATCCCATTGGGTATTAGACTGACCTTACCCATCCCATGGTCAATAATTATATATCACCTCTAATGAGAATAAGAGGGATAAAAGCACAGATAATGTGAGAGGAGCCATGCATGGGATAAAGCTTTTAGGTGCTGCCTCTGTCTATCAGTAGTATAAGGGGAAATCTTGGGGTACATTTATTGGTTCTCATCCATAGATCCAAATTATGCTTGAATATGAACAGGGATGAGTTTTGCTTTATGTGGATGGGGAGTCTGCTTCAGAGCAGCAGGATCCTCTACAAGATAAAACTGTCCCTACAAACTATTTTGTTTTTTTTATTTATTTATGATTTGTTTTGTGGAAAAGAAGACTAGGTTCCATAGAGCCTGCCTGTTTGCGAGGGCCGGGGAGAGATACTGCTCTCAGATGTCTTGTCTTTTGAATGGGAGGAAGAGGGAGAGTACCGAAGAGGACGTGAACACAGGGAACACATGGACACACAACACAGAAGGCCTCAAGGCACCTCAGAACCGTTGAACTCTTTTTGCTGAGGGTGTAACGTTAACTTAACTGCCAACACACGCCTTGATGTTGCAGAAGAGGTTTATATTCCCAAGACCAAATATTTCTGATACCATTTGACTTGCTGATGTGCAGTACAGCCATCTTTACTGGGTCAGACAATACCTTGTATGCCAGACACAGGTCACCTCTTAGCAATCTGCAGGATACTCAGTATAGTGACAAGGCTTTGAGTCGGTCAATGTAGGACACATTGTTCAGGACTTGTATCCTTTTAGTTAGGTATCGCTGTGGGCATTCAAGTCGTTGCATGTGTCTGGACAGATAAAGGGTCTAAAGGGGCAGTATATTCGGGTCTATATTATGATATCACATGCTCAGAAGAGTGAACGACATATAATCGACCCCATTTAAGTGAAAGCTTGCAACGTTGAAACCTCAGAACAGTGATTTTTTTCCTTTGGAAAAAAAATCGCTGTTCTGAGAAAAAAAACTATAAAACATTACATAAAATGGGGGCAACATGGGGGGCTGTGCCCCCCACACCCCCCTACTTAAATATACCAACTCCGAAACTGCCCTCCAGTGCCAAAAAGGCAAAGTAGCAAAAGCGGCCAAACAAATTCTTTCCCAGGGAAAGAATTTGCTGCAAAGCCACTTCGCTATTTTGCCTTTTCGTGATTTTCTGTTCGACAAAGACACATTCGACAACCTGACCTGCGTCTATGACAGTGTAATAGGGAGCCATATATTCAATGATGTAATGAGGGTTGAGTAAATTGGAACAATGACACCCCTGGATCTAGACACAATCTTTTTGTTTATAAGTCGTGCAATATAGAAGGACTTTCTTTCAACAATGGACACATGGTGGTCAAACGTTAGGTCACTCTCCACATAAATTCCCAAATCCTAAACAACTGACTCAATTATTAGGGGCATATCATCAATGTGGTATTTCCCAGGGGTAGATGACTTTCCAAAAGATATGATCATGTATTTTTGGCATTTAGTTGCAGTTCATGATTTTGGCACAAGTTATTTATCTGGGACAAACCTTCCTGCAGGATGGCTAATTCATGTGGGGATTCAGTGACTGCCCCTATCTTTTAGTTATCTGCAAATGTAGTCAGCCAGAGCCCTTTGGTATTATCGTCTTTTACTTCAGAGATGTAGATGACAAACAGGAGAGGACCCAGCACAGACCCTGGGGGATTCCACTGGTGACTGTCTATTTGTGGAGTCAGCTTCCTCTAGTTTGACTTCTTATACCCTATTTGTTAGCAAGTTGGCAATCTAGTGGGTAACACAAGGGTTTATTCCCAGTTTATTTAGATTTTCTACTATATCTAACAGGGTGATTGTGTCAAAAGCTTTGGCCAGGTCATGGTATGTGGTGTGTACAGTTTCACCTTCACTGACTGCTTTGATGACCATTTCAAAAAGTCCACCGGAGTAAGCAAGCATAAACTACTCTTGACAAGTACAAACTGAGAAGGGTACAATGTTTGGCAGTTTCCAATGTCCTTACTGATTAGTTTTATGATAAGTCTTTCCATGGCTTTGCCTATGAGGCTGGTCAGAATTATAGGATCATAGGATCATAGGAGATTACTAGGCTAATGGCTCTGGGGCCCTTACAAGCCCAGCCAAGAGTTTATCCCCAAAATAGAAACCTCAATCAGTATCTGTCACCCCTGTCAATGAGGGACACAGGTGGAACTTCTGGGACAAATATGTGGCTGCCCATCCACTCATCAATTATGGGTCTGTAAATGCCTGGGTTTTTAGAAGATCCTCCCTAATGCAGGGGAATGACTTCAGTTGTTCTGAATTCACTTGGTATAAAATTTGTATGGCAGTCTTAGTGATGATATGATGCACTACATATGAATCCCGTCTACCAAAAAGATATTAGTACTTAGATTTGCAGGCCTCTATAATATGAATCCCACTTACCTAACAGGTATAAGTACTTATATATGCTAAAGTTATGAAGCTCACTTTTATAAAAGGTATTAGAACTTAGATATGATGCACTACATATGAATCTCACCTATCTAAAAGGTATTACTACTTACATATGCTGCACTATATGAAATTAATCTCACCCACATATAAGGTATTTGTATTTACATTTACTGGACTACATGATATGAATCCTACTTACCTAAAATAGTTGTTGATTCCCTATCAACAGGATCCAATCCTATCCTCTACTGACAGACAATTACTATTGATTCCAAGAATATAACTGAAGCAATCTGGTTTAAGTTACTATATACCCACTCATGAGGAATTCACTGTGGATAGTTTTAAAAGTCACTAGTAAATAGGTCCTCATAAATTCTTAAGTACTTCTTTCAAAATTCTTCTTTCATCTCCTACTACTTTTCTGACATTCTCTTAAAAACTGCTTCCATCACAAACACCTCCTTCTTGTATCCTCATCCATATAATCTACCTGATATCAACCAAAGTTCCTTCTACTTTGCTTTAGTACTCAGTTGCTCTCTACTGACCATCTAGGACCATTATCTGGAAATCTGTATCTGTCTCCCTATCTCTTCTACATTGTCCCTGCATAAGCTTTGCGTTTCCAAGTTGAGCAAATAGTTAATACACTGTAGCTACATCTGTTATTCTTTGCACACAATAATGTCATGGCCTCATAACTGCTGTCAGTGTCTAAGAAACATTATTGCTTTTAATTTTGCTTAAATCTGTGATGTCCACTCTCTGGGCTAGTAATAAAGGAACCTTAATCCTCACCACTGATATTGGAGAGGGACCATCATCTGGAATAAAAATAGATGCACACAGTATTTCCAAATGCACCTCTCTGCATCAAGCACAATTTTCCTTAAGAGCACACAAGGGACACACACAGTCCAGGGTATGGATTTCTCTCTCTCTCTCTCTCCAGGTCCTCAATAAGACTCCCCACTGTCACAGCTGTAGAGTTAAGGCCTTAGCCGAGTGTCCAAGTCAAGTCCTTCAGCACCCACTCTGTAAAACCAGTGAGTAGTGTCTCTGCTCCAAGCAGCTGACACACACACACACACACACACACACACACACACACACACACACACACACACACACACACACTTTGAGATTTGATTTGCCCACACACACACACATAAACACACATACACACACACACACACACACACACACCTGGGAAAGGCTAGCACAGATTTACTTAGTATGCCCCCTTCTGCCCATACTATAAGGTAGTTACCACCACCAGACACTCGGAAGCCAGCTACTCTAAGCCTCTTACAAGGGTACCCAATTACATTGAGTGAAATTAATATTAATACAAATGGTAGTATTTTGACCAGTGTAGTAAGGCTTTCAGGAGTGGCCACAGTGTCACCAAATAGATATAGGTACTCTCAAAGCTTAAAATATTCTCTAAACTTGAAAACAACTTTTCGTTGTGACCAGACTGGTTATCTTCCTGGTAGCTGGTCTGAGCTGCGACTAAGATTGAAATAATTTCCTGTTTAGTCAGGTTAGCATGCAACAGTCCTTTGGCTTCCCACACCTTGGCCAAATGGATCTTTATTAGCTTGCCATAATCCTCTGCTGACATCTTTGCCTGCTTTTCCTGACTAAACTAACAAATAAATAATGAAATAAAGTGTTGTGAAATGACACTCTGAATGTTTACCTTGTGGCTTCTTGACAGTACACCCACCTTCAGTGACAACTGCCTACAGGGTATAGAAGTGCAATTAATATCCACACCACTGCTCACCAATATGTGATGTTCCCTCTCTGGGCCAATAATCAAGAGCATTAATCCTTACCACTGACACCAAAGAGGGACATTCACTTGGGATAAAAATAGATACAGTATTTCCAGATACAGCTCCCTGCATCAAGCACAATTTCCCTTAAGAGCACACAGGGGACACACTCATCCCAAGGTCTGGGTTTCCCTCTCTCTCTCCAGGTCTCCAATAAGACTCCCCACTTACTCAGCTGTAAAGTTGAGTCCTCAGCCTAGTGTCCAAGCCAAGTCTCCAACACCATCTCTGTGAAACCAGTGCTTTGCGTTCCTGGTCCAAGCAGTTGACAAAAACACTCATAGGTTCATAGGGGTGTACTAGGCTAATGGCCCTGGGACATTTACAAGCTTAGCCCATAGGATTACCCTGGCATCGTCCTACCCAACCATATTTCCCAGTGCCTCTGTTGAGTAAAGCCACTGGAGTGATCCCTGGGGTGAATTTTCTATTTCCCATCCATTCATCAAGATTTTTCTTGAAGAGGGCCAGTGAAGTGCTCTGCTTGACATGTATGGGAAGTCTCTTTGAGATTTGATTTGCACACACACACCCCTGGGAAAGGCTGGCACATATTTACTCTCTCTGCCCCCTTCTCTGCAAACTATAAGGTAGTTACTGCCACCAAACACTCTAAAGCTAGCTACTCTAAGGCTCTTACAAGGGTACCCAATTATACTGAGTGAAATTAATATTAATACAAATGGTAGTGTTTTGACCAATGCAGTAAGGCTTTCAGGAGTGGCCACAGTGTCACCAAATAGATATAAGTACTCTTAAAGGTTAAAATATTCTCTAAAGGGCCAGCCACAATGAAACATGTAAATATATTTAATAATAAATAATAAAAAATGAAAATACTAAATATCAATTTACAACAAACACAAGAGTTTCATACATAAGAAATATTAAACCAGCACAGACAAATAGATTCACACAGATACAGGAAAACAGTACTTAACTAATCTCAATATATTTTCCTGACTAATCTAAAGAATTACTATTCCTGGTCATTTACTAGACCAAGGCAAGATGAAGTAGGTGAGGGGTCCTTCGTTGTCAGGTTCCAAAAATAGACTACTCTGAGACTTCTTTCTCATCTGGTACTAAATATCATTTTTGTCCTAGATTACAGAATGGTATCACATACATCTGGTCATCTGACTTCTGATTCCATGCTACCCCCACTGCTAGAAAATGAACCAGAATTTAGCACATATGTGTTACCACACACACAGAAAGAGCTTTGCTGAGATGTGATAAAACCTCTAAAAGCTATAAAACCATAAAATACTTCCACTTGTCCTACAGGAGCTAATGAATCATTCTCTGGCAAGACATATAGTCTCTGGCTGCAATCAGAACTGTAAGATACAATATATATGGCCTACGCCAGGTAATTTAATTTTTACCATTTTTCAGAGTTAGCTGGATTGAGACTAACATCTCTACTCTTCCAGTGTCCTCTGTTAAAACATATACCTTTAATCAGTTACAATACAGTCAGGATCCACTGTTGGTACATTTTTTAACACACTCAGCTTTACAAATACATTTTTCAAGCACAAGCATCTGTACAAATCAGTTTGATATACAAATGACATATAAGGCTTTACAAAATTCAAGTACTGGCATATTTTACACATCCATTGCCCTACTTCATCTGACATAGCTGGCAATACCTCACATTGTCACAACATCATATATCATTAAAGGCATATGAAAGATAAAAGGAGATTTATCACTCTGCAAGTACTGTGTATTTAAGCTTCTTCAAATGCTACTTTCTGACAGTTAAGACAGCTACCTGTTACTTTACTGACATAGTACTTCATGTAAATTCTTGTGTGTACCATATAATTTTCTGAATTAATGTTGTATGTCTAGAATTTTCTTCCCAGGACTCCTGAAACAGAATTCGCTCAGCTGAATCTGAAGGTCTATAAACAAAAATAAAGAAAAAAAATCCATAGACACATCTATTTTAAAGGGGCATTTTACTTTCTACTGGTCATATTACTTGAAAGATTTTCACTGTTATTTGTATTTCACAGTCTATTTTATTATACCATGTTAGAAAGCAAGCAGAAAAAAATAAATTTGCTTTGACTGGCTTAATTTGTTTGATTGAAAAGGAAAATACTGTTAAGAACTCTTCTTGCCCACTGTACCATCTTCTGGATTCTTTTTCTTGTGGTTGAAAGGAATCCTAATAGCGTTTGTCTCATAGAAAGCAAATATCTGGGCTTCTCTTCCATTTTCATAATGACCACAGAGCTATTCTGTATGGGCCCTCTCAAGTCCTCTTATCCACAATAGAAATTCTTCTATAGGTTCCTTATTACTTGCTTAGCAAATAACTACACAGACAAGATCAGCATCTTATTTATTAATTTATTTCCATCTGCTTTTTTTAGTTACCATAGCACTATATTTGTAATAGCCAAAAAAAAAAAAAGCATCAGAGAAACTTTTCCAGCTTCTGGACAGTAACTCAACAGATGGCACAAGGAAACTCAATCAATTTGCAAGACAAAGACAGAAAAATAAAGACAGTTATTATACACCACTTATGCAATCTACTCACCAGTCAAGAGGATATCAAACACAGATGGAAGGAATACTTCTAGCATCTTCTGAATGAAGAAATCCCACAGAAGCTGCATTGCCCTACTTACAGCCTATACTGAAATAGGAAGAGCAGCCATCTTAAAAGTAAAATCAGATCTAAGAAAAATGAGGTCAGAGAAAGCAGCACGCACTGATGAAGTCATGGCAGATATGAACAAGATGTTGGATGTGTTAGGAGAAATATGGCTCCTGAGGGTATTCGTTACATTATGAAAATAAAGGTGTATCCCAGATAACTGGAAAAAGGCATTATAGTTCTGGTGTACAACAACAACATGGGAATTTACAACTGTGGGCAGTACAGAGGTATCAAACTTTTGTCACATTGCCAGAATGTACTGGAGAGGGTGATTAATTAAAAACATTCAGAGAAGCAGAAAATAATGTGAGAGATGAGTAGTTTGGATTCATATCAGGATTCAGTACAATCAACCTAATAAACGCAATGAGACAGATAGTTAAGATGAAGTTGGAGATGAGGAAAGAGTCTAGCTGGGCATTTCTAGCCTTGGAGAAAGAATATGACAAGGCCCCAAGAAGGCAGACTGGAGCAGTCCTGTGAAAATAGGAAATAACAGAGACTTGGCAGAATTAGTGCAGTCTAAATACAAGAACCCAATGGCACACATAAGAACAGTGATCAGATTCACAGAGGGATTCCCCAGTGAGAGTTGGTGTGCATCAAGCTCAACTCTGAACACACTACTGTGCAAACTGATGATGGACTACATTTACAAACAGGTAATAGGTTCATAGGTAAGTACTAGGCTAGCTGCCCTTGTGGGTCATTTTAAGCCTAGACCATTTCCCTTTTTGTACTCAAATTAATGTATCCCATTTTGTTATACATTGGCCTTACCCATCCTATGGTTGATAATTATTTATTACCCCTAATGAGAATAACTGGGAATTATACCACAGATAAACTGAGGGGACCCATGCATGGGATACAGCATTTAGGAGCTGTCTCTATCCATTAGTGCTACAGGGGGCACTTCTGGGGTAAATTTTCTGTTTCTCATTCATAGATCTATGTTGAGCTTCAAAATGGACATGGATGAAATTTGTTTCATGTGGATGGTGAGTCTGTTCCACAGCATTGGCATTCTCTGCGTAATATGCCTGTCCTTTTAAACTGTTCTGTTCATGTTGCAGAAGAGGTTTAGATCCCTAGAAAGAGTATTTCTTTCTTATGCCATTTGACTTGCTGATGTGCAGTAAATCCATCAGTTATGGGTTAGAGGATGCCTTGTATATCAGACACAGGTCAGCTCTTAGCAGTCTATAGTGACAGGGCTTTGAATTGGTCAATGTAGGACATGTTTTTTCGTCCTTGTATACTTTTAGTAAGGCATCTCTGTGGGTATTACAGTTGTTGCATATGTCTGGACAGATACATGCCAAAGGGGACATTATATTCAATGACTGGCCTAATGAGGGCTGAGTAAAGGGGGATAATGACATCCCTAGATCTGGACACAGTCCCTTTGTTTATAAGCTGTGCAATATTTATTTATTTATTTATTTATTTAAATTTGTTGACCGAGTCCGTCCTGGGGTGAGGTCCATTTTTTTCAGCGAGAGGAGGAGAAAGCTAGAATCTTTATCTGTGAAGTGCATACCAGACATTAACAAATGTTACAAGAAGACATGATTGCTATAATCTGGGACTGAGTTCCATAATTTGGCTATATAGAATATAGAAGGATAATATAGAAGGAATTTCTCACAACAACAGACACATGTTGGTCAAAAGTTAGGTCACTGTTCACATACAGTCCCAAATTCTGAACAACTGTGTCAACTCTTATGGGTGCACTGTGAATGTGGTAGTTCCTGGGGTAGAGGACTTTATAAAGGATGCAATAGTGCATTTTTTGGCATTTAGTTTCAGACCATAATTTTGACACAAGTTATTTATTTGAGACAAATATTCCTGCATGATGGCTAAATCGTTTGGGGATTCAATGACTATGCCTAGCTTGCAGTCATCTGCAAACTTGGCCAGACAGAACCCTTTGCTATTGGCTTTTACTTCTGAAAAACAGATGCCAAGCAGAAGAGGTGCGAGAACAGAACCCTGAGGGACACCAATGGTGACTGGTCTCGGTGTGGAGATAGCTTCCTCTATTTTGATTATCTACATCCTGTGAGCCAGCTGGCAATCCAGCGGGTGACACAGGAATGTATTCCCAGTTTATTTAGCTTTTCTACAATGCTTGAGATGGGAATTGTGTCAAAATCTTTGGCCAGGTTGAGGTATGTGGTGTGTCATAGAGGACAGATCAAGAAAGCTGTTTTTGCAGATGATGTGGCATACAAACAGACTCTGAAGAGGAACTTCAGCAAATGGCAGAGGAATGGAATGTAAAACTGAAACCATACAGGATGTAAATGAGTATGGACTAGATAGCTGTTACAGTAACAAATGGGGAAAATCAGAAGAAGCTGAACATTAAGATAGAAGGGGAAATAATGTAACAGATTAACAGCTTCATGTATCTAGAATGGGTAGTGTAGGAGAAGAAAAGTCTGCATGAGGAGGTCAAAGTTCAAATCAGAAGTGCTGCAACCAAATTGAGAGAGTGTCAGGGGTATGTGTCTGACAGAAGTCTGACAAGGTATCTGAAAAGTTAGCTGTCTAAAACAGTGATAACACTGCTTCTTCTGCCTTGCATACCTGGACTGCGAAGGCTGACAAACTGAGGAAGCTTGAGGTGATGGAGATGAAATGCCTGGGTAATAGGATGCACACTGTGGGATAGATAAAGACGTGAGGACATTAAAACAGAACTAAGTGTAAATTTGGTCACATGTACAAGAAAGCAGAAGACAAAGGTAAGAGTAAATAATGATATCCAGCCCACAGATGGGGGGATAGACTGTGTGAGAGAAGACATGTAAACAGTCAGGCTTCACTGCTGAAGAAGGTAGGACACTGTCACCAAATTAAGAAAAATGGCAACAACTGACTTAACACCATGACTCAATATAAAAAAAAAATTGGTAAAAGGGGGCTGATGATGACGATGATGAAAATGATGGATTCCATTTCCTGACCAAGATAGACCAACTTGACTGTTCTATCCTTTTTAGTGAAATCCCAGGGAGAAAAATCACCACAAATAACAATATCAATATCACCCATGGAATAAAGTTTTTTGTTGTTCAATATAAAACATTTTTATTGTTTTCTGCTTTTGGTTGATGGTTGAGATCTCTGTTTATTCACAAATAACAATATATTTACAATTAGAAAGGATTACAGTCAAATATCAGAATGAATATCATACAGAAAAGAAATGAATAACACATATGTAGCAACAGTTACCATAGATGGCCTTATGTTCTTATTACATTCAAATTATGCAGGTTTAATTATTAATCTTCATCCACATTAATAGAAATTGCAAGTGACAGTTTACAAGAAAGTTTAAGATGGTAAAGATTAACTTGAGAAGGAAAAGATATGAAAAAATTGCAAATAGTATTACGATGATCTACACTGTCTCATTTAGTCTTTACAGATTAGTTCACAGTGTGACTACACAAGCAGTTCCACATAGTATTTGGACTTTTATTATTTTGTAACAAAAGCTTAAGGTTTGTTTCTGTTTTGAGATCAGAGAACTGAATTCCACAGTTTGCTACATTTATTTATTTATATATTTATTTAAGTTTGATGACCGGGGAAGTCCACTGGGCCATAAAGAGCCCCTTTTCAGTGGAGACTTAGGGAAAAAAGCTCCAAGACATTGCAAGTTAAATGTTACAAAGAAATAAAGAGTTCATACAGAACAATTAAACATTACAGCAGTATAATACATTAAGTAATAAGCACTTAGAGAGTTAACATTGAAAACATGAGGATTGCTAGACCTTTGCAGGTTAGGTAAACTCAGCATTAACAGAAGAACATTATGTGACTTACGCTCTAAGTGAGTTAACTTTCAAACCATAGCTACAATCCATTTGTGGTTAGATGAACCATTTTTTCTGGAAGAAGCACCAAACTATTTATTACTGAAAGTATAGTACATTAGATAACAGAGAAATTCAGTCCCAAGTAGGGGATGAGAAGAGGCAACAGTATATAGGCAGTTTTCATGGTGGTAGTTTAATTTTATAGTATGCATTTAGATTTTAAGATCAAAACTGTCAATGTAGGCTACATCAGCTTAATAAGATTATGACTGATATATATTGGTTTGGTTTATTTATGATGTTAGGCATGATTTTGAGTTGTGAGAAATTTATGGCAAGCTGGAATGCTAGCCAGTGCTTCTACAGATGTCTTATACAATGATGTGCTTTATTTGGCAGATTGGTAATGAATTTATGAATTTTGAAACACAACTTTTCAATTTAATGAGGTATGATTTTTTTGATTACTGGTTAAGGGAGGGGCTGAGTATAGGATGCATACAAGTAAAAGTAACTGTTACTGTAGCTGTGTTTTTGGGATCAAACAGGATCTGATTTTATAAAACAATCAAACCTGGCTGTTATTTAGTTGCAATGTAGTTGACATGTTGATTGAACTCTAGGGTGGTTGTCATAGTTGTTATGTGAAAGTGTAAAGGCTATCAACTCTGTCCGAGAATGAGCAAAACAAAGCCACATTTTATAGAAGCCACTTATGCTAACACATGATGGCTGCAAATAGGAATAAGCAAATTAAGTCATAATGAAATGCAAATGGGAAACGATGCAAAACTGCATATGCTAATAAAGCCTTCTTCCACCTATTTGTTATTCATAGTCAAACTTTCACTCTATTACAAGCCATCTGCATATTCATTATAAAAGGCAAGGATGTGCCTAGTCTATCCACTCTGCAATCCACAATGATTCTAGCCTGCTCTTCCCATTGTGAGCTGTTGTCTTGGCTGAGCCAAATCTGTTTGTGCCCAGGGCAGCTCACTGGCCAAGATGATGGAGATATAGGCAGAGAATATCTTACTATAATCCTGACAATCAGGAGATACTTGATAGGTTCAGAGTGAACAAGAATATTGTAAGGGTCTTAGTGAGTATGTATGGCCTCCACAGGGGCACTGGGGGAAGCATGGCCTTCCTATCACTGTAGATATCCTGGCACTATACTCGCCACAGTGACATTGCAGAGACAGACTGAGACATGTTGAGTATCTCACAGGCTTCTGCACTGAGGATATTTCAGCAGTGTGTGCACTCTTGGTATGTTTAGAAGAATACATCTATTTCCTACTGTCACTTCATGAGCAAGCCTGGACTAAGAGTCCATGTTATGGGAGTGGCATATTTCCCTGAGGTACTTGGTATGACAGAGTGCACCCATACTGAAATTAGGGCCCCATCTGGTCAATGGGGAGCAGTACTACAATAGGAAGGGCTACCATTCCATCAATTGCCAGGTAGTATGTGATTATTTGGGGAGCATCGCCAACATCTCAGCCTAGCATCCTGGCAGTGCGCATGATTCCTATATATGGCATACTAGCTCACTCTACCACCTCTTCCTGCAAGGTAGGATGCCCATTTGGTCATCTTTCTGGTAAGTGGAAACATATATATTTTTTTCCTTTTTCATTTAAGTAGTTACTCAAGGTAAAAAGCATTGCAAAATATTAAACCACTTTTCTTTGTCCTGTCTCTCCCACACTTTTTTTCAATTTCAGGTGATGCTGGATATCCACTGAAGCCTTAGCTTATAATGCCAGTGAGAAATCCAAGTGGAACTGCACAGGAGAACTTCCACACAGCCCTCTCACAGACCAGTATTGTCACTGAGACAGTCTTTTGTCTTTTGAAGAATTATTTTAGATGTCTGTATGGGTCTGGGGTGCTCTTCTACATGACCCACCTACTACATGCAGGGTGTTTGTTGCATGTTGCTTTCTGCAAAACATGATCATGCACCAGTGTGATGATGAAGACCGATGCTATCATTGCAGATCCCAGTTCCATTTCTACTATGACTAATAATGACCACCTGTGATAACCACCTGGCAGCAGTAGTAGTAAGAGATCCCATGCAGCAGGTTCCTGCATGGCATATGGCTGCACAGGTAAAGATACAGCATCCAGCTCAGAACAATGGACTATAATATTCAGGTTAGTCTTTCCTTTCATGTAAAAAACATTTACAGTATAACTGATGGACACAGTGATATCTGAGGGCCATGCTGTGTGGTGCATGGTCTACTGCTACTGTTCATCAGATATTCTGTCCTATCTTTAAATAATCAATTTTTTTTAATTTCAGAACAGGTACTTACTCATATTATCATTTATAAAAGTCATGCCTGAGTGCTCACCGACTACTCCTCAGTGATGTTGTAAGGCATCATATAAGAAATAATCACATTTGTAACTGTTTTGCACAATATATTCTGTTGTGGTAGTTTACCTAAGTATGTACATACTGAATGCCCTAAAGTAGTACTGCTAGCAAAACATGTTACTTCAGTACTTAATGAATCTTGCAATTGAATGAAAATATATCATATTTTTTTATATTATACGTTTCCTCATTTTAAACTATGTTGCAGCAGTGTTTGTTTACATGACAGGATACTAATTATAATGTTTAATTTGCATATTAGGGTTTCCTTGAATACTTGCTAATACTACTTTAAGTTGTAGGTAACTGACAGCTGTAACAATACTAATGCATAGAGCTTTAATGGCATTAATCATTGCAACAGCTTTCTTTCTACAGTTCCATTACAGGAATGAAATGCAGACAGTTGAAAAGTATCCTAAGTCTCCTATTTTTTAACTTCATTTAACATTTGTCCCTTCAAGTTAAACAGTGACATGTGTGTATGTGAAGATCAAATTGTAATTAACAGAAATGCCACACTTGAATCACAGTAGATCAAGGTCAAATGTGTCATACACTCTTCCTAAAGATAGGCTAGGTGATGGTGCAAGTGATTTTGATGAGGGGCTACCATGAGAGCTGGATGGTGTGCTGGTCCGGTGTTGTGACCTACTTGTTCCAAGCTTTTCCTACAGACACTGTTTTGAAAGTGCTGTGGGATGGGGACCTGAAATGAGAGCTCCTACTAGGTGTAGATGAATGATGACTTAGTCTGCATAAAATCTGTTATGCTTGTTCCATCTAACTAATTATAGTACTTTCTTGAGAAGGATTTGTAGTCTCATGTGATCTGCCCTCACATGTCCGGACAGTACCTCATCCTCTTCCCCTTCCAATACTGACTACTGCTTGAGTGCGGTATGTACTAACTAGTGTACAGATGGAGGCAGCCATAGATGCTTTGTTGTGCTACCATGCTATGCATCAGTGTGATCATGACATTATCCCTAGTTTCTGCCATTTCCATGTAGTGCTGGAAATCCTCGAGTATACTTTGGAGGACCCTTGACCATTTTTAGCTGACTCTCTGTGGCAGTGCTCTTAGCTCTAACAATAACACAGCACATTTGCTGCTCGAACACCAATGCTTTACATGTTTCCTTGAGTAGCTGTGACAAATTCCTGCACCTGGTGCCCCTTTGAAAAGTTGTCACTGTGAACACTGTTACTTTTGAATGTCGGATATCATCCTGAAAGTGTTCATCTCAGTCTAAAGACATTGGTATAGAGGTGCGTGGGGTATCTCTCTGTATGAGCATGAGTGTAATGTCAGCTTTTGTGATTCACTGTCACTTCCTAGAGAATATCTAACATGTTGTGAAGTATAACATCCTACCATTAAACTTGGGGACTGTGCACTACTTTCCACAGAATGCTTCATAAATATAGCTATATCATCATCATCAATCTCCAGCAAACACTCAATTGCTGATATCATTCAGATTTATTATCATAGTGGAACTGTTTGTTTCTGCTGTTGACCCTGTAAAAGATTATTTGAAAACATTACCAATAAAGAAGTAGCAAACACTAGTGTTTGCTCAGTAAGGAGATGTGAGAGAAACTTACCATGCATACTGTCTTCATTGTTATTCTCTGCAGATGTGAAAGGTTCACCTGTTAATAGTAATGCATTTAATGGCATCTATATAAATATATGCTACTGTTTTTAAACCAACCTTCATGAGCAGGTGTGTGTTGGTGCTGCAGATGTTGCTAATAGCTAATGTCCACACCACCTCTGATTATTCCATTACTGTCATCTTCTGTGTCACAGTCACCCCCACAAATGGAGATGAGGTATTCCTCATCTTGAGTTAATGGAATAAGTGTTAGAGCCCCCCACCCATTAATACGGACAATTGCATTGTGCCTCTCCTTGGCTCTAGCGCATCCTACCATATGATTTGCCCTTTTCTTGCACTGCTTTAAACTTCAGCTCCTTCCACAGACCACATTAATGTCTACTGTAACTTGA
The DNA here is from genome assembly GCF_019279795.1 of Protopterus annectens. Classification (NCBI taxonomy): domain Eukaryota; kingdom Metazoa; phylum Chordata; order Ceratodontiformes; family Protopteridae; genus Protopterus; species Protopterus annectens. Next base: position 1,560,010,670 of record NC_056725.1, read on the forward strand.
TTCCAGGCTTTTGCTTCCTCAACTTGTTTGGACACCCCTTTGTCAAACAGACTTTGCCATGTGTCCTAAGGATGAGGATGCAGTTTTCCTCGTGGCTGAAGTTGTCCTCTTTTTGCTTGATCCCTTGTTTTGCAAAAAGTTTGATGTAATCATCAGTCAAAAAGCATAACAATGAAAGCATATCTGCCATCCTGACAAAAACAAGTTAGGTGACACAAATCACATAATTATATACACAGACAAGGTTGTGCTAAATTAATGTTTGCACTACCATGAGTACATTCACAGTGTTGCCTATAGCCCCTAACACTTTCTTGTAACAATAATAATAATAGTGTAATTTTTCATTCAACAGTGATACTCAGAAGTCTCCCAGTAAAGACATATTTATGTTGAGCCAACAAAACATCCTTGCTGCTTCAATACTTCAAAGTTAAATCACTGTATTCCTGTCACGTATGCACAATCACTAACTTGCACCAAAATAATTTTCTCAGTGATCACTAATCATTTCCACTGCTGTTATAATGATTTTACATTACCAAATGACTGCTTTACAGTATTTACTAGAGACATTGTAATATGCTGATCATATCAGTAAAACAAATATTTGTTGAACTAAAGTCAACAATGTCTCACAATTTTGAAAAGTTTCATATTAATTTGCAATATTTCTATTAGTTTTTTCTAATTTTGAAAAGCTGCAATTTTCTAGGTCATTTGTCACCTAACGTGAGTAATTGCAAGTTAATATGGTGGTGCTAAACTTATTCATATAAGTTCAGGGTCATTTATGCAGTTTTATATGCAAATTAGGTCCTTTTACATTAATCTCTATGAATCGCAGTATTATGCAAACATATATAGCAACGTATCTGTGTAACTAGGTCTTGGCTACTTAAGAAGTGGCCTCCGGCTCACATGAAAGCTCTGGAGATAGCAGAAAAGTCCACAGCACTCCTCAGCAGTCCCCAGAGTAATTCTCTTTCCAGCAATATAAAACTTTAAGCAGAAAAATACAATGACAACTTCTTCCATAGCTCTATTTGTTCTGCTAGCTGATATTTTCCAAAATAAAATAAAAAAGACAATTTAAGTTGAAGAGCAAAAAGTACATTTAAAAAAATGCTGTTTTTTTATAGGGCTGATTGAGAGTTAATATGATACTACAGAGATCCAAACAGTAAATACACTGCTCTGAAGGTTTCTACAAAAAATCATAAAACTCGAACCTAAAGTAAGAAATATATTTAAGAGACAGATATTTAATGATTAGATAATCTGAAAATGTAAGAAGAACTTAGGCATGAAAGTTATGATTAGTATTCATGCCTTGCTGTGGTTTGCCTCTAACTGTATATTAAATAAATTAAAAATATAAGTAAAAAAAAAAAGAGAAAATACTCTTTCAGTAAGGAGCAAAATCATTATTCTTAAGATGTTTCTCTCCTATTATTAGCATTTACATGTCATGGCTTTGCTATTCTTATTCATGAATCCCAGTGCAAGAGGCTAACCAGAATTATGAAATCTGTAACAAGGAATAATAAACAGACTAGAATGTCAAGGAGAAAACTGTCCATCAAAGAAAGAAAAAAGAAAAAAGGATAAAATAGCCTGGTCATTTTAAATGGCAGTTTTCATTTTATGTAAAGCATACTTTCTGCTAAGCCTGCTGCAAATGCTTATATTTATATGTTGAAAATTAAATAGATATTGCAGTGAAGAGGTATGGTTCAACTGTCGATTTGGATATTTTTCATCTATTACTTGAGGTAGGGTATTATTCTGCCAAGGTACGTACTGAATCAGTTTTATCAAACTGAAATGCAGTATCATGGCAGAAAATGCATTTTTAAGTTAAATACAGGAAGTGTAATACAAATAGAAAACATGCTTTCATGCTACAAAATTGTCTTTTTGAAAGATATATCACTATCTGTTCAGTGTAGAACAGTAGTGGATTCAAGCTAGCACCAAGAAAAATGCAGGATGTCAAGGACAATGCACATGTGCACACTGGACAAATCAAACACTGCACTAGTAAAGGTACAATCTTTTTATAAGTTTATGATTATGTGCAGAAAGAGTATTCAAAATTAACTTAGTAAAAGATTATGCCATAGTTTTCCTCCTTAGGACTAGCCTTAAAAGTCACAAAAGAAGTGTGCATTATGGGAATCTAAAATCGGAGTCGCATGACAAGTTTATTCTTAGCTTATAAGATGTTGTCTCATGTTCTTGTTGAAAATTGTAAGTTAAAGGCTAAGCTATAGACTCTGTCATTGTACATGTGGGTGTGAATGACCTGAGATGCACCTCCCTGGACTACATGAAAAGAGACAGGGAGGAGCTCTTGGATTATGTAGCCTAGGTGGGTATGACCCTAGCCCTGAGCAGCATCCTATTTCACCCAGAATGATACCACAGTACAGGCAGAAAATGATTGACTTCAACAATTGGCTAAGTTTCTTGTGTCATTCTAAGGGGATCCAGTATCTGTCTGCCTGGGATGACATAGGTTCATAGGTAGGTACTAGGCTATCTGCCTGAAGGCATTTATAATCCTAGCCAGAATTTGTTGGTTTTCGCTGCCCCCTTAGATTAGCTCCCTGTGCCTCTGTCCAGCAGAGCCACTGAAGTGATTCCAGGGGTAAACTTTCTGTTTCCCATCCACTCGTCAAGGTTTCTCTTGAAGAGTGTTAGCGAGGAGCTCTGCCTAAAGTAGACTGGAATCTTGTTCCAAAGCATGGGAAGTCTCTGGGACAGGAATCTATCCCTCCAACATGTCCTATTTATTGTTGTGGTGAGGTTTAGATCTCTAGAGCGTGTGGCTCGAGGAGATAAGGTTTTCTTTAGGTGGAGCATGTCCATCAATTCTGGGATGGACATGGCCTCGTATGTCAGGCAGAGATCACCTCTGAGTAGGCGATATGCAACCAACTACAGCTGGAGTTTCTTCAGTCGAGCTACATAGGGCATCTGTTTGAGACCAGTGATCCTCTTGGTGAAGTACTTCTGTGGTCTTTCCAGCTGTTGCAGGTGTCTTGTATGGTACATACCAAATGGGGCATTGTACTCTAAGATGGGTCTGATAAGTGATGAGTAGAGGGGCACAATGACTTCTTTTGATCTGGATGCGAACCCTTTTGTAATTAGGTGGGCCACGTAGAAGGATTTTCTAACCACTTCGGCAATGTGATTATCAAGGGAGAGATTACTATCGACTTGGGTCCCCAGATCCCTTATTATGTCTTCCATATTTAGGGGACTACCACCTATGTGGTAGTTTGTGGGTACTTTGTTTTTTCCAAAGGGGATGACTATGCAGTTTTTGTCATTTAGCTTGAGGCCATGATTTTGACACCAGATATCCATCTCAGTGAGACCCTTTTGGAGGATGCCTGTGTCAGCTGGAGAGTCAATTACAGCCCCTAGTTTGCAGTCGTCTGCGAACTTGGTCAGCCATAGTCCTCCTGTGCTTGCCTGTACCTCTGAGAAGTATATGCCGAAAAGGAGGGGTCCTAGGACTGAGCCCTGGGGAATGCCATTTGTAACCGGTTTAGAGTCGGGCCTAGCTCCTGCAACTCTCACCATGTGGGTTCTGTACATGAGCCAGTTGGCAACCCATCTTGTGACATTGGGGGTTATGTTCAGGATGGTGAGGCTGTCTATAATACCAGAATGGGGAATGGTGTCGAAGGCCTTTGTGAGATCTAGGTAGGCTGTGTGTACCACCTTTCCCTCGTCTATAGCCTTGGTAACTATCTCAAAGAAGTCCACCAGGTTTAGGAGGCATGATATGATCTGCCCTTAACAAAGATTAACTGGGTAGAGTCCAGTGTTTGGAGGTTCCCAGTGTCTCTGTTAATGAGTTCCATGATGATGCGCTCCATAGCCTTGCAGACCAAGCTAGTCAGGCTTATAGAGCGATAGTTCATGGGGTCTGTTGTGGATCCACCTATGTGGAGTGGAATAACCATTGCTGTGTGTCACTCTATGGGTACATAGCCTGTGGAGAGGCTGAGTTTGAACAGTGTGTTTAAGTGAGCTCGTGTAGGACGCAGCCTGGGACACCATCCAGTCCCATTGATGCTGTGTTTTTGGCTTTGGAGAGGGATGTTTTATCCTGAGTGTCTGTGATTTCAGGGGCTCTACTTACTTCTGGTATGGTTATAAGCCCTTTTAGGGGTGAGAGAGGGGGTGAAGTTTGCACTGAACCTGTCTGCCAGGATGTTGGTGATAGTATTTTGTGCCATTCTGCACTAGCTCTGAGCAGATCTGAGCAATGCCGCTTAGATTCTTGACATAGCTACAGAATGCCTTGTGGTTATCTTTGGAGTCCTTGACAATTTTTCTTTTGAAACTCGCCTTGGATGATTTTATGAGGGATTGTAGTTTCTTGCTGATACTGATCAGGGATGTCTTCCCTTCTTGGGATTTTACTCTTTTCTGTACTAGTTTCTGCCTTCTATTGTATAGCTTGTTTAAGGCAGGAGTCCACCAGACTGGTTTCCTTTTCTTGGGGGAGTGAGTTTTGGTTTTGATTGGGATAGCATGATCCATGCTTTCTTGTAGGTGCCCATACAATGCATTAGTAAAGGATTTTGCAGCTTGGACAGTGTTATCCTTTAGCATGGGGGCTTTGAAACTTTCCACCTCGGTCTTAAGTAATGTGAAGTTTGCTTTTGAAAAGTTTTTCATGGTGGTTTCCTTGTCTGGGAGTGGGGGCAGAATGTGGATATCCAAAGTGATTTGTTTATGGTCAGATCTAACCAGGGAGGGGTTGACCTCTGGTGTGGAACACTGGTCGCCCATGTTGGTGATGACCATGTTCAATATGTTGTCACCTCTAGTGGGAGTGTTGACCAGTTGATCCAGGGTGTTTGAGTTTATAAATTCTAGGAAATGTTGGGCAAAGGAGTTAATACTTGAGTAGTTCTCCCAGTTAATGTTTGGGTAATTGAAATCACCCAATATTAGGGTGTTTGATAGGACCTTTATGCTTCCCAGTTTTTCCAGAAAAGTGAAATGGGGGTCTTGGGACATGATGTGTGATATGTAGCAAGCTACAATTTGAATTGCAGTTTTGCCTGTTGTTAGTTGCACGTGGATGATCTCTGAAGCATCGTGCTGTGCCACTAACCTGGAGGTGTGGGTATCCTTGATGAATATGGATACGCCACCGCGTTTTCTATTTCGGTCCGGGTTCTGTGGCCAAAATGTATGGTATGAGTTGTAGCCTGGTAGTGCTGGGGTGCTCACTGGAGCCATAAACCAGGTTTCTGTTACTGCACATATATCAATTTTCTCCATACTGAGGAGTGCCTTGAGTGCATGCATTTTGAGGTTTAGACTTCTGGCATTGAGTAGCATTACCCTCAGTTTTATGTTACTTGTGCTATTTACGGTAGTGGGTTTATCTTTTGAGCCTTGCCTAAAAAAGGCACTATGGGGGTGGCAAGAGTCTTGGCCAGTATTTGAAAGCTTAAGGGTGACAGGTGCAAGCAGTCTCTAGTGAAGCAGCGTGGCTTGTCGAGCATGTCATCCCAGGTGGACAGACAATGGCTCCCCTTTGAATGACACCAGAAACTTAGCCAGCTGTTGAAATTGATAATTTTTTCTTTATACCATTGTATCATTCTTGGTGAGGGCAGGATGCTACTCAGAGTCAGGGTCATACCGGCCTGGGCTACATGATCATAGAGCTCTTCCATGTCTCGTTTCATGTAGTCCAGGGAGGTATGGCTCAGGTCATTCACACCAACATGGACAATGACAGAGTCGTATTTGTACTTATCCTGGAGTGACCTGAGTGCTTGTGTTATGAGGCAGATCCTGGCACCCAACAGGCAGCTAACAGTAACCTTCTCTTTATTCAGCCTAGTGAGTGGGACATCAGTGTACCTGACTCTAGAGTCACCTATTACTAGTATGTTGGGTAAGTTATTTTGCCTTAAGGACTGTGATTGCATGGCACACTGGTTTTGTGAAGTATGTGTTTCATGGTTTGTGTTGGGGGGTGGAGGTTGCTTGGATGTCTGCTTTGGAGGTCTCTGTTGCTTTTGCAGATTTTTATTTAGAGCATCCGAGTATGTTTTCGTGCATTTATGTGTGTTTTTTGCCGGTGCTGGTTTAATGGGTCTATGTGAGACTGGTGGTGTGATGCAAGTATTTCCCTTCTCCTCTTGACTGTCTGATCCATTCCTGGGTTGAGAGAGTTTAGCTTCCAGGTTGGCTGTATAATTGCATCTCTCGCATGTATTAGTGTTTGGTGGTAGGAGGCGAGAGTTGTCTGTGTACATGAAGCAGTTGTAACACTGCCTCAAAATGCCCAGATTCACCAGTTGGACTGGAGAGTACACCTGAAACTGCCCTTTGGACATGCCTGGATAGGTACAGTGAACTGTTTTACTGAATGGCTGACAAGGTCGGATAGAGAGCCTTGTCCTTCTGTACAGTATAGGAGGGTCTAGTGCTAGGGTTTATAAGTGCTTGCTATGAGTTTTGAGCAAGTGCCGGGCTGAGAAATGAATGGCTTGAGTGCTTAGTTGAAAGTTTGTCTAGTTACAAGGGAAAAATTGAAGAAGAGACTTTGTGGAGCCGGGAATAGTTATACCCTAGCTAACCGGTGCTGCCCGGCGTGAAAAACTGGGCAAATGTGGTATTTATAGCAGGGAAATGAAAGAGACAGAAATTAGCCCAAAATGGCCAATAAACTACTAATTTCTGGGCTGAAACCACTCCTCCAGGGACAGATAGGCTGCTCAAAGCTCCCCTCTCTCACAGGTGAACAGAGAAACTTCCTTCTATCCAAGTAAGGTATGGGCAAACACAGATATTTGTAACACAGCCCTGAATTCAGCACTAACCTGGAAACTGGACTATACTAGCTTAGAAAGGTGGGAAACAAGTATATATTTTTTTTTTTTTAGAAAATAAAGCAGATACAATAAAAAAACATTTTAAATGCACAGAAAAGGATACTTATTGTTATATATCTCAGATCAGAGTTGTAGTCAATGCCACTAGTAAAAAAGTAGGAAGAAACACAAATACAGTAAAAGCAGATGAATAAAGTGCAATTGTTATGTATTTATCTATCAATCTATCTATATATATATATATATATATATATATATATATATATATATATATAAACAATAGAAAACGAACAAACTGATTTAAACAAGTTACCCAATTAACCAGAAAAAAGCTCAAAACTGAGCCTTGTTCCAGCAGTCTTCAGTCAGACAAGTTCTAACTGCACACTCCTGCTACTAGGGTGCAGGAGAACCTTCTCCAAAAAAAGATGGCCTGGATCAGTGCTCAAGTTATACAAACAAAGCTAGATTCAGTATGCGTGAATCTGGTCTATGCTACAGCAACAAGGCACAACAAATTTCAGAAAGAAACAGTTCAAATAAGCAGACACAATAAGCCTGTGACCAGAAATTCCCAGCTCAGAAAGGCAGAATCCAGCATCTAATCCCACAAGAGTGCAGACCACAAACCTTAATGTAGAATAACTGTCCTGAAGCCCAAGTGCTTAAGCCAGAACTAATACACTTTTAGAATAGCAGACACTGGGCCTTCAATCAGCAATTCCCAACTTAGAAGGATGTAAGCTACCTGTCCTGCCACAACAGTGCAGACCACAAACCTTCTTAATGTAAAAAAACGGTATGAAGACCAAGTGCATAAACCAAAAGACTTAGAATAACAGTTACAATTTAATCAGGCTACTACCAAGCAGTAATAAATGCAGCAGAATAAATAAAATTGAGTACTTTTAAGAAATTCAAAATAAAGTAGGAGGAAATGTGCAAAAATGTTTTTTTTTTTTGTTAGTAAAGTGCAAGGAGAAAGGAAGGAAGAACCTAAGTGGGTTGCCCTTCTCAAATCTTCTCTCTGTATTAAGTAGAGTGAACACTAGACTCAGAATATGATCTCACTGTACTCCGTTAAGTGAGCAAATGAGATGGACCCAGGAGGAGTGTTCTAATACAGACTTGAGTGACAGACCTCAATGCTTTGCCAGAGATGGCCTGCATCTGTCACCTCTGGGCTTCTGGATACTGGCCAAGGCTCTTGCCAACCCTATAGTGCCTTTTTTAGGTGGTGCTCCAAGGACCAAATTACCACCGCAACAGCTACAACCAAATGCAATCTGAGAGTCATGCTGCTAAACTCTAAATCTCAAAATGCACTCGCTCAAAGTACTCCTTTAAATGGAGAACATCAACATTTGCGCTGTAACAGAGACCTGGTTCAAGGCAGCAGAAAGCACCCCTGTACTATCAGGCTATAACTCATTCCATACCTTTCAGCCTCAAAACTTGGACCGAAGCTCCAAAAGCGGTGGTGTTTCCATATTCATAAAGGATGCGCACACCTCCAGACTGGTAGCCCAACATAATGCATCTGAGATACTTCAGGTGCAGCTAACATTGGGTAAGACAGCGATTCAGGTGGTAGCCTGCTATAGGTCCCCAACCATGTCCCAAGACTCACATTCCACGTTCCTATGCACCCTGGAGAATATTAGGGTCCAACCTAACTCTCATACTGGGTGACTTCAACTACCCCTCCATTAACTGGGAGAACTACTCATGTACCAATACACTTGCCCAATGCTTTCTGGAATTCATTAATTTCAACGCTCTGGACCAGCTCGTTCTTACCCCCACTAGAGGTAGCAACATCCTTGCCCTGGTCATTACTAACATGGGCAACTGTTGCTCCACACCAATAGTCAACTCCTCCCTGGTTAGATCCAACCACAACCTAATCACCTTGGAAATCCACCCCCCTCCCACAAAGGTAACCACCATGAAAAACTACTCCAAAGCTAACTTTGGACTCCTAAAAACAGAGGTGGCTATCTTCACTGCACCCATGCAAATGGAGAATAGTTGCATGGCCACCAAATCATACACCAATGCACTGTACGAACATGTACACAAATGCATGGATCTCACCATACCCAACAGAACCAAGATGCTCTCCTCAAAAAAAAAAGAAAGTCAATCAGGTGGTCCCTTGTGATAAACAAATTCTACAACAGAAGGAGGAAACTGATGCAAAATAAGGCAAAGTCTCAAGAATGGAAAAACTCCCTTATCAGCCTCAACAAAAAGTTGATATCCCTCATCAAATCCTCTAAAGCTAGCTATGAAAACTGAATTGCAGCAGATAGTAAAGACAACCACAAGGCCTTCTATAGTTATGTAAAGAATCTCCATGGCAATATCCAGATTTGCTCTGAGCTACTGCACAATGATACCTCCTATACTGAGCCAACAGATATTGCCAATATACTGGCCAACAGATTCAGTTCTAACTTTACCCCTCTCTCCTCCCCCAAAGGACCAATCACAATACCAGTAGATTGCCAGGGAATCAGTATTACTGCTGCACAGGTTAAAACAGCACCATCCAAGACCAAGAATACAGCTTCTATGGGACCTGACAATATCTGTGGCTGTGTTCTACATGAACTACAGAGTGAACTGGCACCTCACCTGTGTGCCCTGTTCAGTCACAGCCTCACCTCAGGCTTTGTCCCTACCGAATGGCACACTGCTACAGTCATCCCTCTCCACAAAGGAGGAGTGACTACAGACCCCGGGAATTATCACCCCATTAGCCTGACAAGTCTGATATGCAAAGCTATGGAACTCATCATCATGGACCTAACAAACACTTGAAACTCTGGATCCTACACAGTTTGCTTTTGTGAAGGGTAAATCATGCCTGCTCAACTTGGTTGACTTCTTTGAGTCAGTCATCAGAGCTGTGGATGAAGGCAAGGTGGTTCATACAGCCTACCTTTATCTGGCCAAGGCCTTTGAAAACATTCCCCACTCAGGAATCATAGAAAAACTCACTAAGCTAGACATCAACCCCTATATCACTAGGTAGACTGCAAACTGGCTCACAGATAGAACCCACAGTGTGAAAGTAGCTGACTCCATTTCAGACTGCCGACCAGTCATGAGTGGAGTCCCACAGGGTTCTGTCCTGGGTCCAATCCTGTTTGGTATCCACTTCCCTGAAGTCCAGGTCAACACAAAGGGACTCTGGCTGACAGAGTTCACAGATGATTGCAAGTTGGGAGCCATTATTAACTCCCCAAGTGATGCTGACATCCTACAGAAAGGTCTCAATGACAGCAACGACTGGTGTCAGAACCATGGCCTTAAGCTCAATGCCAAAAAATGTGTCGTGATCCCCCTTGGGAAAAAAACATTTCCCTTGAATTACCACATTGATGGTAGCCCACTGAACACAGAAGGCATTATAAGGGATCTGGGAACAGAGGTTGACAGCAACCTCTCTTTTGACCACCACATTACCACTGTGGTCAGAAAGTCCTTCTATGTGGCACATCTCATTACTAAGGGGTTTGCATCCAGGAAGAAAGAGGTCATTGTCTCCCTCTACTCTTCCCTCATTAGGCCAATCAGTGAGTACAATGCCCCATTTGGAATGTACCTCTCTAGACACCTGCAACAACTGGAGAAGCCACAAAAGTATCTCATAAAGAGGATCCTAGGCCTTAAACACTTGTCCTATATAGACAGACTCAAAAAACTCCAACTATTCTCTGTCTCATCTTGCCTACTTAGAGGCAATCTCTGCTTGACTTACAAAGGCATGTCTGACCCAGCTCTGTTAGAAATGCTACATCTAAAGAAATTCCAATTCCCTGTGCACCACATGTTCCAGAGACCTCAACCTCATTACCAAAATCAACAGAACATGCTGGAGGGACAGGTTCATAACCCAGAGACTGCCCATGCTATGGAATACACTTCCCATACATGTCAAGCAGAGCACCTCAATGGCCCTCTTCAAGAGAAATCTTGATGAGTGGATGGGAAATAGAAAATTCACCCCGGGGATCACTCCAGTGACTCTACTCGACAGAGGCACTGGGAACTAATGTCAGGTGGCACGATGCCAGGGTAATCCTATGGGCTAGGCTTGTAAAGGCTCCAGGGCCATTAGCCTAGTACACACCTATGAACCTATGTTTATGCTGTCCTAGCACTCATCAGGATGTGGAAAAGAAGTAAAGATGTACGATGAGTGTCAAGGGAACAATATGTCACCAACAAATGCATGTCTACATCCACGTGAAAGTTCTGGAAAGCCATAGTGTAGACTGTATATGGATTGACTAGGCTCATCCCTTGGAACATATTTCTGATTAAGAAAATCCATAAGTTCATAGGTGTGTGTGTGTATACATACATATATATATATATATGTATATATATATATATATATATATATATATATATATATATTAGGCTAATGACCACCAGGGTCTTGTTAAGCCTAGCTATGCAATCCAACCCAACTGTGTCCGTACATGTCATGGGCTTTTATTAGGAGGGGGTATGTTAGGAAGTTTTCAGAGGTTATCTGGGGGGAGTGGGATATGCTTGTGTGGTCATTACTGTCTGCCTCTCTCTATCACAGAACCTGGCAAAGACCCTGAGTGAATTAACGATTTCACATTCCTTGGTCAAGGTTGCACTTAAATAGGGTTAGGGATGAACTCTGTTTCTCATGGATGGAGAGCCTCTGAAGTAGTGAAAAATAAGATGCATTTGATGTATCCATGGTATTCTAGAAATTTTAATGCCTGATAATGGATCTTATTTCACTAATGTAAATCTTGTAAACTTTATAAAAGGGCATAGAATTAACCATTTAACTTCCCAGTCTCAGGCATCATCTAACAAACATGATAGAGAGGTTTGTACAGAATTTATGAATAAGACAAAGAAAGTGAAGTAACAGACTGTGAAATTAATACTGCTGTAGTTCCTGTTTAACTAAAAAATCACCTCTATGTGAAAACACGTTTCTGTTGTTGCCTCCGAATTCTACATTTGCCTTGCTTGTAATGGATTTATCAGAAAAAATCAAAACAAAATGATCAACTGAAATGCAGATGTTTGCAAAAATATGAATTTGAGAAGTTATGAATCTGAAGATGAAGTGTGTGTGTGGAGCAGAAGGTAATGACCTAAACAGATTCCTGTAAGAACTGAGATGATTGGTACATGTCTTATAATGTGGTCCTGCAAATAGTTCCCCAATAAGGAGGCTTGCTGAGCAATTAAAATCCAGATTCACAGATACTGCATGTGAAAGATGGAAGATTCATTCAGAAATACTGTGGTTCCCACACGTTTGCTACCACGGACATCTGCCCTGCACAAAGAAGTTAGAAATGAAGAAACAAGACCCATGTCTTTCATGAAATAATACAGATGTTTTCTGAAATCTTCAGATTTACCTGTCACCACCTCACCTACACAATCAAGGCATGAAAGATATAAACCTACTTTTCTCAAAAATATGTTAGACAGACATGAGAAGAAGCAATGCATTTCTCTAGAAATAACACCAATGCACACTGGTTTAAATGAAGTTCTAGTAGTCTCTTCAGACCTTCCAAGACAGAAAAATGGATTTACTATGATTACTTGTATGTTCTTTAGTCAGCATATGATTAATCTAAACCAAAACCTCTAATCTTTATACAGGTTGCATTTCAAAACAAAGACACTGCTGAGGTTGCTGGAAGACAAGTGTGATCACCCAAGTACACATGCTCTAAGGTTGCACAAATTTACACAAGGAAGGAAATCAAAAATAAACTCACCTCCTTCCTGTTCTCCAGTGACAGAGTGTACTCAGTATGCAACCTAAGAAACTCATATCAACTAAAGGAAATTAGGAATCGTTTTGTGTTGATGTTCTGAGATTCGTTGTTCAGGGCTATGATAAAAAAGGCTTTACATGGTATTAGCTGCATAACTGCTTATTAATATGTGCCACTTCAATCCAATTGTTTTGTGGCTTAATCACAGAGTTTTTCTTTTTCTTTATAGAAATTGGGGTGCAGAGTAACAACTTACTTACTGATGCATTGCTTAAACTACACTAGTTCAAAACAAATCAATTTCTTTGGTTTCCTGCTTACTAGAAGATTTTCTGTGTGCTGGGCTTGTTCAGTGCTTTCTAAGAGTCTGGATAAGTTAAGAAAGTTTTGGAAGTATTTAAGGTGCTGAACTATTTATCCAGCTGTAACATGATCTACACTACCATTACAATGCAACTCCATCTTTAAAAGTACATTTGTATAACTGAAAAATTGCCTTTCAGGATGCAGCTGCATAGTCACATACCTCTCTTGATCTGATCATTACAAATTGTAGCACTGGCCTTTAAAATCATAACAGAGGGTCATAAAGATGAGCAGTTTCTTAATTTTCAGAAATGATGGTCATCAGATACTGTACATCCTATAGTTTGTAAGAAGGAATTTGTATATAGACAACAGTTATGTAATAATCTATGGAGCCTTAAACAGGTCAAACTTTATGAATGAAGTCAGTGAATCTAAGAGCAACAAGGCTAATTTGGAGGGCAGCACACATAATGCTATGCCTAAGTCATAGCATTTGAGAGTTACACACAATCACAGTCACACAGTTCATAAACTAGTAATGTTAAGGGAATTAAAGTGATAGTGAGGACCAAAAGTATTGAGAACAGACAATAAACAGTCTGTATTTATTTTCCTGTACACTTGTCCAGGACTTTGGTAGAATTAAATATTTTAGGTCACTGATTTCAAAATGCCATCTGTAAAACCCCACCTCATAAAGCACAGCAATGTCATGCACATTTCTGTCCCAAAAAAGCAATTCCACAGTCACTTTGTGAAATTATATTTTTAACAACAGAATGTTTACTTTTAACAAGTTTAGCTTAAGAAGTAGTCATTAGACTAGTAGACATTAGACAGCTAAGTTGAAAATCTGTGAATCAAAATAATAAAATGCACCAAAAATATATGCCTGCATTGCATGACAACCACAACTTTGTAACTTTGGCAAGCATTAATATATTAATTGGAAAATTAGAACACAGACCTTTTGTACACACATACCACTCAACTATTTTTTGCAGAACGTATATAGATTTTTTGCCGCATATTTTTATTCTGTTCTTCATAAACTTTGTGGTTTTCTGATGAATCACTGAGGACTGAATTCACTAAATAGTGACATGCATTTGAGTTGCACTTCTGTTTTGTGACCAATTTCAGAAGTATGATCACAAAACAGTGCAAGCACTCAAATACAAACCACACCTGACAAGCAATCAAGCAACAAAAAATTATTTCTGACTTGTACCCTTCTATTACATTCACTATTAATATATACCAACTCCAAAATCACTGCATTTCAGGAAAAAAAATTGTAGGATACTACAATCTCAGTGTTTTCATACAAAAACAGTTTTCATACATTAGTGATCACACAGAATAATCATCATTCAAATGCAATTTACAAACATGATTCCCAGGTCACAACTTATGTTTTCATCTCAATCATTTTAGGTTTTATCATATTGATTACATAGTGACTTCATTAATTCATTCATTTGTCAACCAGATGTACAGACTCATTATGTGAACATATTTCAGCCACGAAACAGACATGAGGCACTAAATTTGCAAACATATGCAAGTAGTAGACAAATATATTTACAGTTCACTGATTTGTATACCTTAGATGAGATGATTGAATTAAACCAAGAGAGCTCAAAATGATGGGTGCAAATTTTGTCTTATTAGTATGAAGTGTATTTATATGTATTTATTCTTTAATTATTTATCTTTGTTTAATGGAAGAGTCTGACTAGGGTGTACCCTTTTTCAGTGGAGGCCTGGGGAGAAAAACCTTCACTTTTTTATATAAAATAACATAAACAGTATTAAACTGATACATTCATGTACAGAATTAAATATTCTCAGTAGATACATACTATGACAATAGGAGGTACTGCCAGCACAGCTAGCTAGAATTTTTGTAAATAATTATATTTCATTTGTGAAAATCAAACTAATTTATACAAGATGCTTGTGTTACACCTATATTATAACTGTATGTCATGTGTATAGCAAACTGATTGGTATTTGTAAAGTGCTTCAATCTGAAATGTATCCATTGTGTGTCCTACTGGAGAGAACAGAAATGTATGTGCACTATTGTAACTGTTTAAATGTATATGTTTTAATAGAGGAAACTGGGAGACTGGAGGTTAACCTCAGTCCAGCAAACTTTAAAACATATCTGAACTTAAATCATTGTCTGGGCTAGGCCATAAATATGCTATCTGACAGGATTCAATGCAGCCAGAGACACAACGTCTGTACCAGAACGCTTTCTGTATTGTCTTTGGTGTGAACTAATTACTACTCTGAAAGTATGGAGGTAAGAAATTGTTTTATGCCACAGATATGAGCAAAATCCCTTGTGTGTGTATTTTTCAAGTAGGTGTTAAATCCTGTCAGCTTCCAGCAATGGGGATTTGCATTGGAACTAGAAGTCAGATGACCAGAAGTGATGTAATTCTGCAAGCTATCTCAGAAGTGATATTTTGGATATTATTTTGAGAATTAGTGAGAGAGAGCATTCTGTATTCTGTCTTCGGCCTGACAACAAGAAGGACCATTCACCACATCATCTGCCTTGCTCTATTAAGTAAGTAGGGACTAGTGATTCTCTTAAATTCAATATTGTTCTTCTTTATTTGTCTGAGCCTGTACTTCAGTGTTATTTTAAATATTTCCTGTGATTTGAACTCTGATGTTACTGTGAATATATACCCAGTAGTTTATTGTTCTTTTATTATTTATTATTAACTATATTTAAACATTTCATTGTGGCTGATCTTTGTAGGGATACTTAAGTTTTGAGAGTACTTGCATATTTATTTGGTGACACTGTGTGGGCCACCCCCAATAGCCCTGCTCTTGGTCAAACTACCATTTGTATTAATATTAATTTCACTCAGTATATTGGGGTACCCGTAAAGAGACTTAAGGTAGCTGGCAGGAGTGTCTGGGTGTCTGGTGGCAATCATAACTACCTTATAGTCTAGGCAGAAGGGGGCATTGCTAGTAAAACTGTGCCAGCCTTTCTCAGGTGTGTGTGTAAATCAAATTTCCTAGGGTCTGCGTGTCAGCTACTTGGGCAGGGACAGGAAGCACTGGTTGGACAGAGATGGTGTTGGAGGTCTTGGCTTGGACACTCAGCTGATATCTCAACTCTATAACTGTGCCAGTGGGGAGTCTTATTGAGGATCTGGAGAAACAAGCCCTGGACTGACTGTGTTCCCTGTGTGCTCTTAAAGGAAATTGTGCTTGATTGTGCTTGACACAGAGAGCTGCGTCTGGAGATAATGTGTGTGTACCTGTCATACTCCCAGTGAATGTCCCCCTCTCATGCCAGTGGCGAGGATTGAGGCTCCTTGATTACTGGTCCAGAGGTGGGGCATCACACAAGCATGTATGCTTTCTTCTGCTGCTCTTGGCAATCATATTAGGCAAGTGTTACAGCATATTCAGATTTGGTGGGTTCAATTACTACATGTAACAAATACAGTCTGTTTACAAAAATATCATTTTTTAATTTTAATTCCAGCAAACTTGGCTTTAATGCCATATTGTTAACTTAATACATGCTATATTTAAAAACATATATGTAATATCTACATATTGCAAGAATTACTTGTTACAATTTACAATCCTATTTTGGATTTGAAAAGCTATATAGCTAATATAATAATAAAAGTATATTTATTGTAGTAAAGAATTTATGTGACATATACTGGTATACTGGTTTTAATCATCCATTATTTTTTGTCTCACCACACCCCTTATCTCTCTCTTTTATATATATATATATATATATATATATATATATATATATATATATACACACACACACACACACACACACACACACACACACACACACACACACACATACATATATATAAAACACCATTCTGATGTCATACTTTTCTGCCAAAAAACAAAATGAGGGAGGTAGGTCAAACACTGTGGCTCAGCCTGCCAATCATCCACCAGGTGCCACACCAACACTCAACACATCCAAGATGCAACCTGGCAGTACTGCCTCTGCAGTCTCTGCACTACTTTGCCCATCCACATCAGGTAGTATTGTCCCAGCCACTGGTACAATGTACCCTCCAGGAATACTGGTGGAGGTGGGGAATACATCACCTGCTAAGAGGTCCCAGAGATGGTGCATGAGGTATTAGAAACTAGCACTGGTACCTCTCCCTCAGCAATCTGGAGAAGTTGCTCCTTAGAATGCAAAAAAGAACAGCACATTAAGCAATCCAACAGAGAGGTGAAGAAGGGAACAGTGATGACAGTTTTGAAGGTTAGGACTAGACTCTCACTGTTCCCATGCTTTATGGGCATGTGCCACCGATGTCCTATACCTATCCCCAATCATGATATGCCCCATCCTTTTGAGTCCATCACCATCCATGTGTTTGTCTTGTTTGTCCTATTTGTTTGCATCTGCTTCTTCAACTAACCTACTTACCTGACCCTGACATTCCTATGTCCCTTCACCAACATTCTTCCCTACTTAAAATCAAAAAAAAAAAGGGCACTTGTCCCACAAAATATCGTCCATTGCATAGCCCTCCACTTCACAATATGCATCTTGTTGACACACTTGATTTGGTCCAATTAGCTAAACAACATGATTACACTGTTGTCACCAATCTGTGTTGTGGTGACAGTCCAAAGTCATCCAATATTCTTTACATGTTTACGTTACAGTATTAAAGATGTGGATAGCTATGGATCTCTCCTACTTCCCTTCTGCAAATTCCTTTATTGCTTCCCCTTTGTTCTTTTCCCTACTTGCCCCCATTTCCCCACTTTCCTATCTACCCATTTTCATTCCTTTAATCTGGTAAAAATTAGAATCACACACTGCACACATGTCCAGAACTGGCCCTTAATAAAGCCTTCAATTTTTGTCCTCTGGCATTTGCTCGGAGTTTGGCATTGTGCACCAATGCCGAGGGGCAGTGAATTTCTCTTCATGTCCTATGGCAAAACCAGATGAGTTTTTGCCATCAGCTGCACCAGTCCAGTTATCTATCTGCAATGCTGCTTAAACTCAATGTACTAAAGGAACACGGAGTTAAGCCATAGTAAAGGCAGTACTTTGAAACATTTACTCTGACAGTTATTTAGACTGCTGAATGTAACAAAATGTAAATTACTCTGTGTAGTGCTGACATAAATCAGTGGTCTAAAGATTTTTTTGACGATAGCTTCAATGGTTCAATGCATCTATCTATCATTTCTTACTGTGTTGTTATACGTGTATACGTGTATGACATATTTAATCATCCACATATCACAATTTGCAAACAGATTGATTTTCCCTGGATATATATTGATTACTGCACAAAAATTAGTATCTGAAGTGAAATCCAAACCCACTGCTATCACATATTTAGCTAACCGTGGTCAGCTTGTCATAAGCCTGTTGTCCCTCTCCTAACCCTTCTCTACCCTTATGTCACTCACTTTATGCTTCACAGCATGTAATGTTAATAATGACAACAGAACAAATACATGACCACTACTGTGCCATTAAAAACACTGCTAGCTGTATGTTCATCTCTCCTTGTATTCATCCCATCACTCCAACTCCTCCTTTCATGTGTGCATCTATTAGGCTGACGGATGGTGTCTTCAGACTGACTTAATTACGTTTATATCACGTTATCGAAATATGAAAATAGCGAACGCTATTTCATCGGCCCCAAAACATCTAAACATGAAAATATCGAACATTCGGAACAGCGAATATTTTCCCATGGAAATAATTCACTGCTCCAAAACACATACACACAGCACAAGCACATCAAACAAACAACAACCACACACATACACTTAAATTCTTACATCTAATGCTACACTAAACTAAACATACACTACTATTTACCCACTTACCTTAACCCAAACCCTAACCCTAAGGTCCGTCACTATCGCACACTCACCTAACCCTCGCCCTAACCCTAACTCACTTAAACCGCCCCAACCATAAAGTCTGTCACTATCGCACACACACTTAACCCGCGCCCTAAACCTAACTCACTTAACCCGCCCCTAACCCTAACATACAACCAACCGCACACTTACCTGAACCCAACCTGTAACTTTCCACCACAGCACTAAGAATAGCAAAGCCACAGAAACTGCCAACAGAATTCTTTCCCGAGGAAAGAATTCACTGTTCTGCAGCTTCGCTATTCTTAGCGTTCACTGAATAGTGTTCGATATCAGAACATTTGAAGTTTTAATACTTCGAATGTTCTGATATAGACCCCCCTTAATTCAATAGTTTATCATTTCTTGTGTGCTGTACAATGTTTTAAAATCATCTGTAGGATTTTGTCATTGACATGTTCAGGTGATGATATCACTTAACTCCATGGAAATGGGGAAGGCAATACCAATAGCTCTTCATGTCATAAAGGTTATGACAAAACACTTCCAATATACACTAAACTAAAGTATAAACATCATAGTATCTGTCAGCTTTTTCTCATATAACATATACTACTAACAAAGTTTCAAGTTATATTAATGAAATGGGAATTTCACATGTGCTAACACTTTGCCACTGTGTTTTCAAATCAGTTTCTCAGAGATGCGCTATGTAAACAGGTGTGTGACGCCCGCGCCCTGGACCAGCAATCAAGGAGCCTCAGTCCTCACCACTAACACCAGAGAGGGCGTCTCATATAAGAGGAAAGGATAACAAATGCACACAGTAAAGTACAATTTCCCTTAAGTGCACACAGAGATCACAGTCAGTCTGGGGCTGATTGCTCCCTTGCTCTCCAGGTCCCCAATAAGACTCCCCACTGGTACAGCTATAGGGTCCAGATCTCAGCCTAGCTGGCAAGCTAACCTCCAGTACCCTCTCTGTCCAACCAGTGCTTTGTGTCCCTGCCCAAGTAGCTGACACACACACACACTTTGAGATAAGTATTTATACAACTTCACAGACACTCCTGGGAAAGGCTGACACAGATTCTCCAGCTATGCCCCTATACCCAGACTATACGGTAGTAATCACTGCCACCACCAGCTAATAATTATCAGCTACCCAAAGACCCTTAAAATGGTGTCCAATTATTACTGTGCAATAGTATTATCCAATTGGTAGTATAGCCCAGGGCTAAAGCTATAGGAGTGGCTTAGACAGTAAACTCTGTAAATATGCAATGTACTCCAGAGCTTAACTTCTCTATATAAGCCAGCCACAGGTAAAAAGTTTAAAATATTTAATAATAAACACTAAAAACACAAGACAATACTACTACACAACAGTGCTATTCAAGAGTTCAGAGATCACAGAGAAGCTTAAAATAAATCAGTAGTACAGTTCTGACATAACAGAAAAACACTTAGTCTAACTTTCTTCTAATTTCCTGGCTATTACTACAAGAAAACATACTTCTGAAATAACTTACTTAAGACAACAGGCAGAGTGCTGATGAGTTAGATATCCAAGATCAAAATGCTTAATAATTTCTGGTTCTCACTGTTTAAATTGAAACTGCAGTTCTGATAAAACATTACATCATTTGTTTACACTTTCCTGGTTCCCAGGCTGACAGAAACTGCCTTTACATTCTTTTACACTTAGAGCAATAAAGGAAATTCCACATGTAAATTCTGGTCATTAACTTTAGCCTTAAAACAATAGGCAGGATGCTTACTCCAGACTTATCGACTCCAAATTCTAACTTCAAAGGAACAGACATAAAGTCATTTTAATTTCAAAGGACCAATAAGAAATGCTTGACTTAATTTTCCTTACGGCAGATGGCAATGTTGCCACATTTAAGACACAAGCCAGTATTTTACATTTATATTTACAAATGCCAGAATTATGTATCAAATTCTATTTGACTAGGCTGGCAGCCTTCACCCTTCTCTACCAGTCTTCACAAGGTGTTTGGCATGTCTTACTATGCTTATTGCCCAGTTATCCTGTATCTCATCAAAAGGCATTCTTAAACACAGCAAAAGGGCAGGGGCTTGTTATTCTCTGAAGATGTACTTAGACTCATGTGTGCCCTGCAGCAATGCATTAGCAAATGATATCTCAGTAAAAGGTCCAATGTCAAATGCAATACAAAAATAAAGAGCACAGCTGCATTGTTACATTTGTTATGAGTTTAAACTGACACCGGATATTGGTCATCACTGATCAAACACATTGATATTGTCTGAAAAATCTAGTACTGTGGACATCAGCTCACCAGAATATGAATACACATACATCAACACTTGTATTCCTGCTGTTTCCAAAGTGTGTGTCCCTCATATTTTTGGTATGTTTCGCATAAAATTTGTGGTTTTCTGGCAAATCATTGAGGACTGTAGTCATTAAAGGCAGACATTTGAGTTGAAGACTTTATATCCATTAGAAAATGCATAGTAACACAAAATCGTTTATTCTATCAACTTTCTAAGTTTCATGAAATGAACAAAGGGTCGAATCATGGATACTCCAAAGACAGGGTTCGATGAAATACTTTTAATGACTTTTTAATATAAAAACAAATAAACTACATAAGCACTTTCATCTTTCATTGAAAAACCTCTTCAGATAAAACAAATTAAAAATTAATACCCTTTATTCCAATCATTGAAAGGAGTTTGTCAAATTTGGTATGTTTTGATTGGTAGAAAAGGTATTCATTTTTAATTTATTTTATCTGAAAAAGTTTGTCAATGAAAGATGAAAGCACTTATGTACTTTATTTGTTTTATCTTTAAACAATCATTAAAATTATTTCATGGAACCCTGTCTTTGGAGTTTCAGTGATTCAACTATTTGTTCATTTCGTGGATTTTGGTTTTAAAACTTTCTATGTTTACTAGAGCAATATTTAAAATTTTGCTCTATTTTTGGGCCTTTGTACACCCATAATTTTTGGCTGTGTCTAGATTTCTTGTTCTAAGAGGTTGAGAGCTATGGTGTAAATGTCTTATGTAAACAACATATTGAGAAACAAGTACATTTATGTCTCAGCTTTGCTACATGTATTCGTAACAGCTTATTCCCTCTAGGCTAACAAGATGACTTTTAAAGTATTTTTGCATATTGCAATCACAAAAGTAAATCTGAATTCCAGACTTTGGACACAAGTCTAACAACGGTATATGTTATCTGTAACATTATGACAATATCATTCTCTATAAAAAAACACTATGACAATGAAGATATCAGACTTCTATAATGGCATAAATGTCAAGTACTGTGTTCTGAAACTGGACTAATAGTTAGGTAGAGGTTCAAATTGCTCAACAGTCAACATGTTTGTGTGCCTGTACGTGTAACTGTGTATGTGAGTAGTCAGAACAGCATGAGTCTATGTCCTAATGCCATCACTCAAGTCTCATTAACAAAGAAAAATTGTAGTGGACCACTGCGAGTAGTACCTGTCTATACAGCAATTTTATACAACCCTCCCAACTTCTTCTCACCTGACACTGATGATGCAATCTGCTGTAAATTCCTCTGACTACATAAGTGTTGTGTTCTCTAGCTTATGTAACTAAGTAAGTAGAAGTTCTAATCTCACTGTAGTCACTGTGTGTGTGTGTGTTCAGTTACCTCTCTGTCTAGAGACCATTTTAGAGCAGCATGTGAGACACTCCTACTAACATCTTCTTCTCAGCATATAATAATCCTGTCATTCACTATAAAATGCACTGTAACAATGTAAAGTCAGACATCTGTGGTGGTACTACTGTTGCATTGTATGGAATCCAATTTGTACACCTGGAAATCTATTGTTCAAATCTGACCTCATTCAACTATTTTGTGTGTGATTGGAGGTATATTAGTCAGTATATGATCTTTTGAATTCCCCACTCATTTGAATCCCACTCAGGAGAATCTTTAATATAGCCCCATGAATCCAACATCCTCTTTTTTCCATCTGCCATCATAACATACTTTCTGCTGAACACTGGAGGATGTCATCTTGAAGATGCATACACACATGAAGCACAGCACGTATATGACCTTCTTCAAGTCATCTGCACATCACTGGATGTGTGATAGCTAATTCTGTCATTGGGTGGTGCACATGTGACATATGGGCAGAGACAGTATGTAATACAATCAAACACATGTATACATTTGTACATTCCTGTGTTATCTTACATAATATAGATATACTGATTTTATTTTAAAGGCTATAATAATGGCTATGATTTTATGTGATGTTTCCCATTAGCTGAGTAATGTCCTATGACCCTATAAAGATTGCACATGTCAATGTTGTTGTCATCCATATGTGCTATGTTGAGGTGTGGATGTACAGTAGCTCTACAACAGTGTTTTCCAATATGAGATATGACATATGGTATTGATGGTCACTGCTGCCATTTGATTACATGATTCTTCCATAACGGTTGTTCTAATATGCCTCCTGAGGACTGCTGCCATGGGATGATGCTGTGTACACTGTTGCCTTAGTAAGGCATATGTTCTTGTAGTGGAGTATGTTAACATTCTACACATTTTTCGCTCAGCCATCACAGTGACACTTGCAGTATGGCACATGTGCATGCCTATAAATACTATCATGAAATACTATTGTAATGCTGGTATATACACAAACATATAACCAGTTCAGATTTACTTGCAACTGGGGTGAATTTATTGTATGCCCAATTGTGCTGCTATTCAGAAGGGTTACTCAGGTATTGGCCAGAAGCACTGTGTGACTGTCAGCATTTGTGTCATTAACTGATGTGCATGCTCCACATCCAGCTCATACATAAAGTGCCCAAATAGGCTATCAGACCCCTCACACAGACCTTTCCAATGATAAACATACAGGCATATGACATGCAAGTCATGCAATAACATGAAATAGGTAGAACTGTATGACTGTGTTAACAGTTCCACTGTGTGTCATGTGATGCATACCCAAGGTTGTATTTGGAGGTGTTCTTACAAATTTGTTTTAAGTACAAAATCTTATGGGAACTACACAGCTATGCACAAAGGTGGTTGTGGATGGTACCACCAATATTCAACTGGAGACAATAGACAACCTGCTAGCTGACAGATTTTGGACCAAACTTCAACCCCCTGTCCTCAGTGCTTGTTACCCAAAGTATACATGCAAACACTGCTTAGCATATTTACTCAAGAAAGTAGATCATCTGTGTGCTCTCTAAGCCTAAAAATATGACAACAATTAGCCCTGACAATATCCCAAGTTGCCTTATCAATAAATTTAAACCTGACCTAGAAGACATAGTCAGATCTCTACTTAACCACAGCCTCCAGACAGGATAGTTTATGACAGAATGGTGGACAACAACAATCATCTGTCTGAACAAGGGGGAACCATCAGCCAACACAGGAATTACAGACCTATAATCCTGACTAGCCTCATCTGTAAGCCAATGGAAAGAATCATCGTGGACCTTAGCAACAAGAACACCGGTAATCTCCCGACTGTGTAACAAACCCATTTTTGATTTGTTAAGGATAGATCATGTCTGTTAAATCTGGCATATTTTTCAAGAAGGTCACCAAGGCCATGGGTGAGGGAAAGAATGCGCATCCATATAACATGTCCAGGCCAAGTCATTGGACATAATTCCACACTCATGCATTACATAGAAACTATCTGAACTGGCCATAAACCACTATGTCACCAACTGGATAACCCAATGGGTCACCACCAGGGCACATACTGTCAAAGTGTATTAATTCACCTCTAGTAGGAGGCCAGTGCATTACCACAGGGTTATGTACCAGACCCTTTCTTGTTTGGCATTTAATTCACAGAAGAAAAGATAAACTTAGACAGCCTTTGTGTAACCATCTTTGAGGAGGACTACAAATTGTGGTCAATCCTTGAATCCAGTACCAGTATTAATATAATGCAGAAAGTATTAACACACACACAAATGAATGATGCCAGAGACATGGAGACACACTAAATGTCCAAAAAAGCATTATTAATTTTTTTAAGTCAAATATCCAACCTAATTACAATATAGACAGTACACTGCAATGACTACACCCAGTGATATATGATCTTAGTACTCAGGGAGATACTAATTTTAAGTTTGACCACCATCTGTCCACAATAGTGGCCAATCCCTTCTATGTGGTACAACTCATAAGTATGGGCAGCTCAAAAGACACTATAAGTCCATTGCACTCAGCCCTTATCATAACAGTAATTGAGAAAAATTCACTGTTTTTCGTGTAACTCACCACACATGTGCAACAGTTAGAGCAACACCAGAGATTTTGCACAAGGCAAATACACAGTGTACTGCACATGTCCAACATGGAAATATTGCAACCCATATCACTGTATACTGTCCTCTACAGACTAATAGGGGCCGATTTGTGTCTGGCTTACACAACAGTCTCCTATCTGTCACTAATGGAAATTTTACATTGGTAAAGCAAATTGCACAAAGGTCACTCATTCAAAGGATGATATCCTAACTTCTGACATAATAAATCATGTTGGAGAGATCGAAATGTGTCAAAGACACTACCCCTTCTCTGAAACAAGCTTCACATTCATGTAAAGTGAAGGCCTTCCTTGATCTTATTCAAATGCAACCTACATCAGTTGATGGTTAATGTTAACTGTAACCCAGCTGTTGCACCAATGTCCCTCATGAATAGAGGCAGTTGGTCTTAAATAACATAGCATAGATTCATAACTGTATGAACTTCATTCACATGCATATTTAAACTTGTGAAACTTGTGTTAAATATGGCTAAGCTTTTATGTCATCTTGGAACATTAGCCTAGTACTCGCCTATGAACCTATGAAGTCCAACTGTATCCTAGCTACAGCTACAGTGTGACTGTATATTGCCACATACGTAACAGCACATCACATCAGTATTACCACTTGATAGTCTGCATGAATACATATACATGCATGTCAGGATTTCATACCAGTATAACATTTTCAGTAGCAATGTCAGGGGAATAGTGATCATATGGACACGTCTTGAGTTTTGACATTTGCTTATGAAGTGTGCTCCATGCATTGTTTGGTATGAAAACAAATTATCAGAGTAACAGCTTATTTGCTCACTGATGTTAGACTTTGTACTACTGCAAATACTGTAAAGTAAATACCACTACTAAGTTGGCATACAAAGCTGTGCAGCATCTGGACTTGTGAGGCCCAGACAACATTACCATTCTGTTAATGCCAGTATATAAAACAGTACTAATCAGGGAAATGCCCACGGTGAAGCAAGTCAAGGTATGGCCACAGGGTGCAATCACAGCAATCCAAGACTGCTTCGAGAACACAAACTGGAACATATCTAAAGAGGCTGCTATAGTCGACCAACAGATCAGCTTGGATGAAAACACAGAAACAGTAGTGGCATATATATCTAAATGCATAGAAGACATGATGGTGAATAAAAACATCATCATGAGAGCAAACCAAAAACCATGGCTAACAAGCAAAGTATACGAGCTTGTAAAAGAATACTATGTGGCATTCAAGATGAATGACAAAGATGCTCTTAGGGTGGCAAGGGCAGACCTGAAGAGATGGATAAGGGTGGCAAAGAGGGCATATGAAAAGAAAGTGCAAAACCATTTCACCAACATGAGGGATTCCACTAGTATGTAGCAGGGAATAAAAGCCATAATGAAATACGAACTAACATCAGCTCAAAGTGAGGGCAGCACATAATTCCTGGATAGGCTGAACACCTTCTACAGCAGATTCAATGAGAGGAACTGCTCCAAGGCAATGTTACTCCCTACAGACCCAGGTGATGAAGTGCTCATTCTAAACCAAGCTGAGGTGAAAAAGACCCTCTGTCAGGAGAATCCAAGAAAGGCTGCTGGGCCAGACAACATCTAGAGTAAGGTCTTAAAGGACTGACTGAACATTTAAGCACTGTACTGACGGATATATTTAATATCTCCCTCAGCCAAGCGAAGGTACTCAAGTGCTTTAAAAACACAAATATTATACCACTACCAAAGAAAGCCACTCCCTCTAGCCTTAATGATTATAGACCAGTGGCCCTCATGTCCATCATCATGAAAAGCTTTGAAAGGCTGGTCAAAAAACACCTGACAGGAAAACTTCCAACAGCACTCGATTCACTGCAGTTTGCATACAGTGCAAACCGCTCCATGGCAGATGCCATCTCTGTTGCACTGCATCTCACAATGGCACACCTAGAAAATAAAGACAGCTATGTCAGAATGCTGTTTACTGATTTCAGTTCAGCATTCAATACAGTGATCCCACAACAGCTAATAAAAAAAAATGTGTCCACCTAAGTGTTAACCACATGTGCAACTTGATCCTGGATTTTCTGACTGGAATACTCCGAAGAGTATGTTTGGGCAAGAATTCCTCAAAGAGCATCACTATCAACCAAGGAGTACCTCAGGGCTGTGTGCTAAGCCCGCTACTGTTTACTATCTTGACCTATGACTGTAAAGCCAGATTTAACCCAACCACATCATAAAGTTTGCAGATGACACTACAGTTGTGGGCCTCATCAGCAAAGGAGAAGAAAAAGCTTACAGGGAAAAAGTGAGTTCTCTGATTGACTGGTGTGCCAGGTATAATTTTCACCTCAATGTCAGCAAAACCAAGGAGATCATAACAGACTTCAGGAGAGAACAACCAGCTCAATCTGCTCTCATACTAAATGAGGAGGTAGTGGAAAATGGAAAGAATACAAAATTCCTGGGGGTCTCTATATAGCAGGTGAAATTTCTTGGTCGACCAATACCAGTCACATAGTAAAGAAGGCCCATCAATGCCTGCACTTCCTGAGAAGACCGAGTCAAGCAAGCCTACCTCATTCTATCCTCTCCACCTTCTACAGGGGTACCATAGAAAGTATCCTAAAGTGCAACTTCACGGTGTGGTACAGAAGCTGTCCAGCTGCAAATCAAAAAGCCCTACAAAAGACAGTCATAGTTACGGAGAAAATAACGGGATCCAAACTTCCAGAGATAAAGGATCTATACACAACATGTTGTTATGGCAGAGCAACAAAAATAAATGATCCTACACACCCTGCTTTTGAACTGTTCACATGCCTGTTGTCTGACAGAAGATACCGCAGTGTACACTGTAAAATGACCAAGTTCAAGAACATTTTTTTTCCCTCAAGCGAGTAGACTCTTGAACTCTGGTATTAATCTCATGGATGTGAGACACTGACAAGTCTTGTGATAACCAAACAATAGTGCAATAACAATAAGACATCACAAACAACTTATCAGTTTACAAGAAAATTATGTGCAATAGAAACTGCTAGATATTCTCATAACATAGAGAACATGACAATTACATTGTGTAATAAGTACAGGTGCAATAAGGAACCAATCAGCTGCTATAGTGGTGTATAGAATAATTGTAGTACTAACTAATAATATAACTGTCCAAGGGAAAGGTAAATGTTAAGTCTGATACACGTGTAATTGTATGTATGTATATGTCTCGCTTCTAAGCATGTGTAATTGTATGCATGTATTTGTCTTCTCAATTAGAGCATGATGCACATAATTTCATTTAGACTTCACTTGTGTCTAAATGATAATAAAGTTTATGTTGACTTTGTAGTTTCTGCGCACATAGGCATAGTTGATGCATTGCCACCAGTCTCACATACTGCCATACCATTCATTGTAACACATCAGTTCTTAACTTAATCTCCAATTACAGATGCTTCAGACAATGTATCTATTGCTAGTATTGGAAATGTACTCATAATAGTGTGTTGCTTGTAAGTGTTGTTATCCTTATGACCGATACCTATGTAAGCAAAGGATGGTTTAGTCAAGTACATTACATTTGGCACAGTGAGCTTGCACACGTCACCCATACAATCTATTCTTTGGTATGCATACCTATTAGGACTTTACAAACTTCCCTTCAAGGTGATATACAAGATGCATGTGTGATACGTCTTTTTGTGCTGCACCCACTAAATATGAAGATCACTGACAATGTTGATGGCATGCGTTCCATTGTTGGACGTATTGCTTCTGGCTCATGTGTCATGCCAGCCTCTCACGTGCTAAGGATTGTTCCTGGATTCAACTCCAGGTTTAAAACTGTCCCACTTAACCCCTCCAAGCAATTTATTTTTGGAAAAGAGATGGTGAATTCCCCTCATTGCATACTGACAATCATTACAGTTGTACACATCTGTTCCTGCAGAACATGTATAACTTAAATTCACATATTCTGGCAATCTCACAGACAGATGATGTTACTTTTTTTAAATTGTTTCTGATTCTGCCTTCATCTGGCAGCAGTTGTCCATGTGTTTGGTGTTATGTCTCCATGACTGGTTGTGAGGTATGTTGACATTCCAGGCATAGTCAAGCAAGTCATTTTGCAGATCTTCACACATACACATACCCCCTGTTCTATATACCATCCTTGCTAAATGTCCTCTCCAGTGAGCAGGTCAGTGATGTTTATATCACAAACGTTCACCTCCATTGACATGTAACCATGAGTGACTGTCACATATATACTATCATGTGTGGTGATATACATATGCTCAACCTAGGAGGTGTAAACAGCAGTACGTAGTATGCTATCTACATATGTGTTCATGTTATGGTATTGACTTGGAAGTGTGCCTAACTTGACATAACCTATACCAATACATTGCCATACTGTACTTGCCTGCTTCCTCTTTCTTCATTCTTATCATTCATCAGCCATTTTAATCAGCACACTTTCCTGCCTAGTGTGTATATGTCGCATTGTATTTGCCCTTGATGATCACCCCAACATCTATTATTTCAGTCTGCAAAAATTTGTTGTAGCATACACTGCACTGAGTACACTTTTCTATAATGTGCTCATACTGTAGTTGTTGGAGTATTTTCACCCCTGGTAATCACTGTGGTTGTCTAATCTTGCAGAGCAGGTTTGCCCGTGGGCAAACTTGTATGTAGAGTCTTTCTTTATTCATGCTGCCCTGCATCACTGTTACTGGCTATGAAACACAGCTTGTATTCGTGTAAGCATGATAAACGACATGCATATCTGATTAGCATTGCTGCTCATTGCGCAAACATGTAAACACCATGTAGGCTTTGTATGAAGCCTACACATAGTTTATTGAATCCCTGGGATAGTTTCTGTTCATCATATATGGGGAAATGATGTACATTGAGCATGAAAAAAATAGCTTGCATTGGTCATAGATGTGGAAATTATAATACTTTGTCATGTTATAAGAAGAAATAAACAATTAGAAAAAATACTGAAGTGTATTCTGAAACATCCACATTACCTAACAGCTAACAGTTTTATTGATTCCTGTATTTTTGTGTATAAAAGTAGTCAAAGCTTGCTGTAGTATAGATTTGCTTTTGGTGATTCTCAAAATGATGCTGTATGCTGTTTGTGAATAAATCTGCTTTGCAGTAGAATGCCTTTACATGCAGAAGTCTTCTTTCCATTAAAAAGCAAGAGCTACAATGTATGAATCATCAGGAACACTTTTATTGTAACTGCATGCATATGGTATAAATGGCCAGATGTCTGGAATGTGAAGTTTTCTATGCTGTTAAAATAATCAGACAGACTCACATTCAGATATATGATCTGTTGTATGCCATCAAAGAAATAAAAGAACAAATGCCTTTTATTGCCATACCATTTTTTGTACCCAGTACAAGTGGTTCAGTTTGTTTCAATCAATGTCAGATGCAGTGATCGAGATAATCATTAGACTGCAAGTAGAAGTGGTGGCAAATTTTTTAATACCGATAAACTACCATCCATCCATTCATCCATCCACAACCCCCTTTTCCCATTTTTGCACATGAAGTTGAGGTATCATTTCACCAGTGACAATCATCTTCAGCCAAGGTTTACACCATCAGGTGGCTATCCCTTCTGCAGCCTGTAACCTACCAGATTTAAATGAATTTGTTAAATTCAAAATCATTTTAAAAGAACTATAACATCCAGTGTAAACCTTCTACTTCAGAAAATTCTGTGCATGCTACACTATAGTAAGATGCTTCAGTTTTAACCGTTTTCGCCTTTTTTATTGATGGTTATTTTTTGGTTTAACAAGACAGTCAATGGGATTCAGAAAGGGGTACTACAAGTGGTAAACCTTACCATGAACAGCTAATCTCTAGCAGTAACCCTTTCCAATACTAAAACTGCCATATCACACAAAGTTTTCATGAGTGGAAGCATCATGTAGAAGGTGGTCCTACAGGCCATGATGCATAGTAATGAGGCCATGTGCTCTCCCCTTGAATGTAAATCTACTGATTTATACAACTAATCAATGGCTGCATAATTTATTATGGTTGGCTGAAAATTGTGTCTCAGTCAAGTCACCCATTAAATGCAACGGTAGAAGCCACAGTTCAGGTCAGTTCACTGGAGAAGTAGGGGTGGGGGTGGGGTAAAAGTCAGTGTATTTGGATGGCAATGTGTGTGCATGTCTGCAGAGGTATGAATGGAGGTGTGTGTGCGTGTGTGTGTCGTCCTTGGTGATCATAGAAGGGAAGGTAAGGCAGGGGATTAAGAGTGTGGATGTGTGTCAGTGTTGGACCATGCATGTGATGGATGGTTGAGTGTGTCAGTGAGTCCAAATTAATGTGGGGGTATGAGATGTTAAGTGGGTGTATGTGTTTGTGTGAGGGAGTGTTTGTATGTGTTTGTATATAAATGTCTGCATGTGCATGAAAGTGTGTGTGGGGGGCAGCCTGTGCAAATTAATACAAGGGTTGCCAGAGGACACTATCATTGTAAATTGCTCTTAGCATGAGTAGTATAAAACTGTGATACAGAGACATACAAATTAGTCGAAAATGATATCCTCCTTGTTGTGGCTAAAGCTATCTCTAAGTAACATTTTTGTGATCACATAAACTGACCTACCTGAGGTAAGCAATTAACAAAACTACAGCTGGGTTTTTCTCTATCATAAAGTGTGTTTTGCTGTTATAAAGACATATTTTATGATGTTAAATTGATGTTTTCTTACGAGTTTTTATTGGTCTTATGGAGTCAGGTAGATTTTCAAATCAATGCTCAATCAGTGCCCAAATGGTTATTTTAGAGAGATTTAGTCATTAGATAAGAATTCTTTGGATCTGTTCACATATTTGTTTTCTTCTGTATGCAGTAGCACAACTAGAATTGGATGAAGGGGGCAGCTGCCTTGGTTGCAAAGTGTTAGAGGGAGAGATTGGGTGATCCCAATCACTCTGAAGAAATACAGCATACTGGCTTTTAAATGTGAGTACTGCATCAGGGCCAAAGTGTGTGTGTGTGTATGTGTGTATGTGTGTGTGTGTATGTGTGTGTGTGTGTGTGTGTGTGTGTGTGTGTGTGTGTGTGTGTGTGTGTGTGTGTGGTCAAAATGTAAGAAAGAATAACAAAGAGTTTCTTTTTGTTTCTTTTTTAAAGACCAGTCTGAGTGCTGCCAGGTATAAACTGTAGCATCTACTCACTACAAATGTAACAAGCAGTTTTCCATGGTTTAAAAATAATTTTTGTTTAAGTAAATACAAATGTGGTAGCACTCTGTGCTTGCTATCAACTGGAACATCTCTTTGCTACAAATGCAGCAAATAGTTTGCTACAGTTTAAACCAAAGTTTTTTTCTGTTTTTTTTTTTTTTTTATAACTCAAACACTTTAGTATACACATACACACAAGTATGTATGTATATATCATATTTGGTGTACTGTACATGTCTGTATATATGTATATAGTGTATTTCTATTTTCATTACCTGGTTGTTCCATTAAAATCTGGGGTGGGAGAATTCAACTGACATGGCTACAATTATAGCATGTTGAACAATTAAATGGCATTATACCACAATGCAAACTAAACAAAGCAAAGCTAACTAAATGTATACACCTTTTTCAGTCTTGCAGAAAATTTAATCAGCTTATGTACACTTTTGAAAAATGGGACTCAGAAAGCTAGAAATGGACAAATAAAGCAAATCAATTGTTTGGTGAATGATGAGAAGAGGGGGTGGTGGGAAAAGACATTAAAAGCTGATGTGTCATACTCACAGACAAAACCACAAAGTATAGAATATTGACTTGTGTAAAAATAGCAGTTAAATTAAGTAAAGGAATTTACAGCAATACAGGACTTCCTGTACAAATTAAGTTCATAGTGCCACTTGATCAGTTTGTGGGTTTGTGACAGACAACAGTAAATTGTGAAAAAAGTAACTGTAAGAAAAAAGATGTTATTCCTATACAGTTTAAACATTTATTCTGCTTCGTGAATGGGTTATGAACATTGGTCTTCAATACTTTCTGGCTGATCACATTCTTTATATCAATGGGCAACTTGCTCCTAATTTTTGACATGGATTTACAGAAAATTAAAATGAATCTAATGATTTGAGTGAGCTAATGTAAATTCAGTGCTGATGTGGAGTTGTATACATTAAGTATAAGTACTTAAAAACTTAAGTTAATGGGTATAAACTGTTACATTAAATAACTAAAAAAAAAAACTCAAGATAAGTGCTATCTAACAGGTCTAAGCTTATAAACAGCTTTGATGTTTAAGTATTCATTTAGGTCCAGTGAGTGTGTTAAATTCAAATATATCTACCATTTTAATTTATGTCTTCCAAAGAGATTATTAAAACATCGCAGCTATTAGCCATCTTTAAACTATCATTAGCAACAAAAAATATAAACTTATTAAAATGAGTACAATTTGTTTGTACACAGTATCATTACTATTATGGGTTCTGTTGGTATTTTAGGGCCTCTGATAGCTTTATCAGTACAATACTCCAAGTTTATGATAACAATTGTGATCAGACAAGCAGCACAGAAATGACTGCAGTGTTGACACCAGTATATTCTAACACAATAAATAACTAAACTGGAGAGAATATTTTTTCTTCAGAAAGAACTGTTCAATTGTGTTTTTAATGTACATATTTTCAATTATCTTTTTTTTTTTGGACAGGTGAACAGCAGCAAATCAACATAGTTTTAGATTCACTCAGAATCAGCAACTACTGGTTTGAAAGTTTCTGCGACCCACAATAAATGCAAGGTAAAGTTTTGGACGTTGTATTTAGTTATATTCAAAAACGTATGAATTTTGACTCTAGTATTACAGTAGCCATCATTTAAAGACAGTAAATATGATTGTCAGAAAAGGACAATTTTTTATGCTGCCTGGATTAACTCCCAGTGATACTAATTATTATAAAGACATGACTGTGATGATTGCTTAACCAAAGGGTTTACAAGAAAAAATGAATTTGGAGGTGTTGTCAAGGTACCAGGAGAATAAAATTTATGAGTGGAAGTATTGTTATTTTATTTTTCAAATTTTGAAGTGTGTTTTAGTAGTGAAACAAGGAAGAAAAATGAAGATTACTCTCATTTTACATATGTAATTGGACAACAATATACAGTTAGAAAAGATAATGATTACATTGGTGTAGACGATTATTCAGTTAATACTTCTGGTATCAGAGGGAAAATATGTAATATCAGGAAATTTAGCAGGGAAAAAAATTATGTAAGCAAAATGATAGGTGATAGTCCTACATTTATTTACAAACAGTGAGTTCCAGTATCAGAGACATAATATGTAATAACAGGAAATTTCAGCAGGGAAATACTTATTTTATCAAAATGACAGGTGAAAGTTTTACATTTTCTTTTTAAATCAAGAGACAGTATAAAGGTTATAGTTGTGATAAGCCATCAGAGAACTCTAAAAGGATGTCCCCCAGTTGTAGAAGGAAGTAGCAGTCCACAAAAATGACAAAAATTGATTGGCCAAAGAAGAGCCATAGAGGTGATAGATTGGATTATTCAGGATAAGAAAGTAATTATGTATTGTTACTATTATGTAAAAAACCCAGAATTTCCAGACATAAGATATACAAAATGATTAAGAGAGAAATTAGAGGAAATAAGAATACTTCCGCAGGAAAAACTGTCAGAACCTTCAAATAAAAATTTGCGTTTATTAATACAACAGATTTATGAAAAACAGTATATAGATCAAGAAATTTTGATCTGTTTGGAAAAAGAAGCACCTGAGGAAGTGAGAAAATATAAATAACAAAACCTAGAGATATTTGAAAAATATAAAAAAGAACTATCGACATGGGAAAGAGAGATTTGATATGATGCAATATTTATGCAAAGGAGAAAGCCAAGTTAACTAATACAGAGAAGGCAGTCTCAAATATATTTGAAGAGAAATACAGGCAAAGGCATCCATATATGGAAAATTTCACAATAAAATGATTAATAGCACAAAGTTGTAATGTAGAAAAGATGACTAGTAAAGCAGAAGTTAAAGAAATAGAAGTTGAAGTTATGGAGTGCCTGAGAAGTGAAGGATTTAATGTGGAAGGTCTAAAACAGACTACATCACAGTATGATGGAGTGAGTCACCAGAATAAGGAAAAGCAAGAAGATCAGGAGACATGTGAAGAAGAAATATGGACAGGGGAAAGGAAAAGAGATTTAATATGGTGTAATATTTATGCATAGGAGAAAGCAAAACTAAACAATACAAAAAGAGCAGCACCAAAGATATTTGAAGAAAAATATAGGGAAAGGAATCTGGATATGGAAAACTTTACAATACAAAAAATAAGAAGACTAAGAGGAAAAGTAGAAAAAGAGATTAGTAATGGAGAAGTCAAATAAATAGAAATTGAGGTTATGGAACAGCTGCAAAGAGAAGGATTCAGTGTAGTAAATCGAATACAGAAAGCACCACAACAGGATAGAGCAATGGATATCCAAATTAAGGGGAAACCAGTGGAACAGGAAGCAATTGGTCAGGTGCCATATCAACATATTTTGGAGCCTTCCACAGGAAACCAGTATAAAAGTTCATTTGAAGCTAGACAGCAAAGAAAGGAATAGGAAACTGTGAAAACTCTGATGCAGTCAATGTTGAGGAGTGATAGGCCAGTGAGTTGCCATATGACAGAACAACAGATGACACAGGATGAAATTGAAGAGAATGTGCCACAGGAAAATGCTATAGAACTTGCTATAAAATGCCCGCAGGAAACTGAAAACAAGGGATGTGCCCTCAGTATGGAAGAAAATGAGTTAAGAGAAGAGTTGCTTGATTTAATAGACAAAGACAGATATAGCAAGATCAATGAAAGAAATAGACTGCAGAATGTTAACAAAACCCCAAAAGTCAGAAGCTTGATAAAACAAATGAACATAGTAATTAGGACTGTCCATAGAGAACCATACAATATAACAGATGTAAACAGAATATATTACTGTGCTGCTAAATTAATAACTGTTAAAGTTATACCAAAGGAACACAGGGTAGCGAGGGAAAGGAACACCATCATGGAAATATCGAATAGAAAAAAACTATAAAGCAGCTAAGACAAGAAGTGCCATTGTTAGAAGATTATAGAAAAGGGAATAGATCAACAAAAATACTAAGAAAGATAGATGTGATAAAAGCAATGTGCAGTATTAGAACAGACCAGGATCTATTATGCACTATTGGAGATAACAAACTAAACATTTCAAAACAGGCAGAAAGACTTAGAAGACACAAAGATAAATACAAGGCAAAAGCACAAAATAAGCAATTTATTGATGACCCAAAAAGGTTTTATAGAGAATTGGGAAATAAGGTAAAAGGAATTGAAAGACCGCCAAAAAAGAGGACGTAGATACATTTTGGAGAAGTATCTATGAAGATCCTGTGGAACATAACAAAGATGCTAAATGGATAGAAGAAGTAAAAGAAAGAATATGAGGTTTAAAGGTACAGGATATGAAATGAGATGAAGTAACACTCAGAGAGATTGAAACAAAGTTGAGGAAAAGCCTCTAACTGTAAAACCCCAGGCCCAGATGCAGTACCTAATTTTTGACTTAAATTATTAACTTCTTTGTATGAGGATTTAGCCATGAGTAAGAACTATTTATATGTGCACCCTAAACACACATTGCACTGGTTAACAACAGGAAAAACAATGCTCTTACTTAACAGTGAACCTGCAAACTACCCTAAAAATTACAGACCAATAACTTGTCTTCCAATGACATATAAACTATACACAAGAACTGACACCGACAGAGTTTATAGTCATTTAGAAGAAAACTCTATTATGGCAGTAGAACAAAAGGGCAATAAAAGAAAGTCATATGGAACAAAGGATCATTTGTTGTTAAACAAAGTTATAGTGGAGAACTGTAAGAAGGGGAAGGATCTAAGTATGGCATGGATTGACTAAAAAATTTAATAGTATCCCACATTCATGGATAAAAGAGTGCTTAAAATGTATAAGATACACCCTACACTGATTGACTACATTACAGTAACCATGAAACAGTGGCAGACCACTTTGCAATTAAGCCATGATAAAGGACAGATTATTATCCCAGGGATAAAAATCCAAAGGGGGATATTCCAGGGTGACTCTCTGTCACCATTGCTATTCTGCCTTGCCATGAATCCATTAAAATGTTTACTTAGCAGCTTAGGCCATGGCTACAATTTGGCTTCTAGAAAACAACAAAGTCAAATGACTTCTCATCTTCTCTTTGTCAATGATTTAAAACTGTATAGCTCATCAGATGAGGAACTGAAAGCACAACTGCAAGTTGTCAAAACTTTTTCAGATTATATTGGAATGTCATTTGATCTTGATAAATGTGCAAAAGCAACCTTTAAAAAAGGAAACCAGGAGCATCAGAAGAACATTGGTTTGGGACAAGAATGTGATATAAAACAACTTGAGAAAGAGGGAGTGTATAAATACTTGGGTATTGAGGAAGGATCAGCAATAAAACATGAACAAATACGAATGAAGCTCAGTAAGGAGTACTTTAGAAAACTTAAATTAATCCTAAAAACAGCATTGACATCTAGGAACAGGATCCAAGCCATGAATCAGTTTGCTCTTCCAGTCCTAACATAGTTTTGGATTGATTGACTGGCCCCAAAAAGTGTTGGATAGATGGGATATTAAAACAAGAAGGATGCTTCATGCTCACCAAATGATTTATAAAAATCAGTGTATACCAAGATTTTATATTCCCTGTTCCAAAGGAGGGATGGGCCTCCTTGAAATTGATTACATGTATAGATCTGCAATCGTGGGACTCCACACATATCTACTGACCTCACAAGATCCAAATGTAGTGAAAGTTTTGAAACATGAGGAGAATAAATCTAAGATAGCCAATGTGCTTAATTTAGCAGAAGCATATCAATGTCAAGCAGGAATGGAAATAAAACCAGAAGCAGATAAAAACCAGGCAGCAACTGAATGTGCTAAAAAACAAAAGAAAGAATATAAGGGGAAGGACCAGAAAAGAAGGCAAGAAATGTGGAAAAAAACATAAATATAGTTATAGTTGCAAGTATAGAAAACTTCTGGAAGAGCCTCATGTTGATCAAGGACAAATGCAGGAGTGGTTAAGGAGAGGTGAATTCACATCAAGAAATGAAAGGCTAATATTGGCAGCCCAAAATAGTGAGCTATGCACATGCTGGTTTACAGTCCATTGAACATGTGGGAGAAACAGACATATGTAGGTTTTGTAAAACTGAACTGGAAACCGTCACACACCTTGTTGCTGGTTGCAACGCACAAATGGCAGAGAGACTGTATACTGAAAGGCATAATAATGTGGCAAGACTGTTACATTGGAGATTATGCAAACATTATGGTATCAAAGTGTCTGAAAAACACTGGAAACATGAGCCACAAAGAATCAGAAAATTATGAAGTTTATATCACATGGGATCATCCAATACCAACAGTTCAAAAGATAGATGCTAGAAGACCGGATATAGTGGTCCAAGAAAAGAAGACAAACATGGCATTGATCATTGAAATCGCCACACCTAGTGACTACAGTGTCTTGCATACAGAAAGATACAAGGTCATAAAATACCTTGATCTGCAGACAGAAATGAGAGCCATGTGGAAGAAAGATACCCAGACAGTTCCAATAGTAGTAGGGGCAACTGATCTTATAAAAAATAATTTACAATCGTATTTAGATATGTTACCAATTCATGTAACACTGTACAAATTGCAGAAGGAGACATTACTGGGCACATTATGGGTGCTGCGAAGAGCACTTTTGACTGACATCAAAGAGTGAAACAATACTAATTTCATGAACTTTAATTGTACTTTGACACAGGAATGGG